>NC_088861.1:48941543-49541543 GCF_963853765.1 Magallana gigas
TGTCGTAAAAATGCATACCTTGTCATTTGAAATCTAAAATATATTTTGTTAAAAACCATTTTGATTGCACACACAAGTACTTTGAAGTTGTCATTAAAAAGATGCTTAAGTTTCTGATAGACAACATCAATGTAGTTTTTGGAAATCAAGTCTTCCAACAATCAGTTGGAATTCCCATCGGTACCTTTTGTACCCCATTGTTAGCGGATCTATTTTTGTATTCTAATGAAGCAGAATTCATTCAAAAATTTGTACGGGAAATAAAATAAATCACTCGATATGGCCTTCAACTCAACATTCGACGACGTATTACCAATTAACAATTGTTATTTTCATTCTTACGTCAACATGATATATCCCAGTGAACTTTAAATAAATGATACCACAGAGTCTGCGTCATCTGTTTCATATTTAGATATTTTACTGGAAATGGACATTGATTGTCGCCTAACAACGAACTTTATGATAAACGCGATGACTTTAATTTTTCTATAGTCAACTTTCCTTACTTATGTAGCAATATACTTTCATCAAATGCATATTGTGTTTTTGTCACTCCGTTAATTCGATACGCAAGGGCATTCTCTTCGTATGAACAGTTTCTAAGGCGAGGCAAGCTACTGACCAACAAGTTAATAAAACAGGACTATCAACAGTCTCGTTTGAAGTCATTTTTTGTAAGTTCTATGGTCGATAAACCGACCTTGTCAGCAAATACGGACTTTTCCGATTTTTCCCCCCGTTTACGAGAAAGAGAACACGGCGGGTGTGACTGGACACTCCTCCTAGGCACCTGATCCTACCTCTATTTTTTTTGGAGGTCCGTGATGCTCTGATTTCAATTTGTATTTCGTTTTATGGATTTTTGAAATGGTCGACGATAGCTTTCAAATTGAGTTGAGGCTCCAGCTCCAGCTCCATCATTTCTCTATGTTTTGTAAAGTGCATATCTTATTTCTTCACTTTGGACAGGACAGGTAAATGTCTTTTTGAGACTCAATCGCCCCGAGCTCATCTTCTATGCACGTATGCAGTTTAACAATTGTAACAGTTTTTAAAGTGTTTTGTTTTGTAGAGGACCAAATTTTTTGAGTAGTTGAACAATTATAAGAAAAACATGTCACGTCGATTAATTGAATGACCATTAAGTAAACTTTCCATATTTGTGAAAATATCTATGGTATTTCAGGTACCAGGGGTGTATACTTCAAATTATTAATCCTTAGAGGGTTTTGTTATGAGTACAAGTTAAATGTTGATATTACAAGTCAAAATGATCTTTTTTCCTGAGTAGGTGTAATGAACTGGTCAATTGACATGTCATTGAGAAAATGATTATTAGTTTACATCGAAACAACATAATCAACTAAATATCTGGCAAAATGTAATACTCAAAATCAGTGAAGAAAATAAAAGTGGATCTATAGGTTTCAGACACTTATGGCCATAAAATTTAGACGAGCTCACTTTTACATGTAACGTAAATTTGATAATAGCAAAAGGAATAAAACATAGACAAAAGTGTTATTTTATAAGTGAAACTGAGATAAAAAGGAAACTTGTTTAAGGATGATGTTAGGCTTGCTTAAAAATGATTTTGCTATTTGCCTTGATCAAATACGATCGGAGGTGATCAATTACAATAAAGCCATTATGCCTTTATGGTAGATTTGACTACACCCGGCCGTATCTAACCACCTCATAATATCATAAGAATGATTCCATATAAGTTAAATCTAAAAAAATAATCGTTTAATTTGTTTTATAAACCTGTTGACATTTTACACTATCGTTTTGTATAATCATGCAAACCTCGTCGCCCCAACTCTGTCTTTGATAAACTGTACTGGAATACTAGTATATGTTACAAAATCAATTCGTAGTGTTACCACAAACAAAGACCATTGGAAAATGTATTTAAAAATATGCACATAGATACAGGTATCTACTCTATGGAAGCTGAATTGAATATTTAAACACTTGTTGTTTACAATTTGATAAGGTTTACTAAGCGTCTGTGGTATTTTCGTAAATGCCTATAAAACCGAACAATTTACATGTACCTTAGCAACACGGTTTTATAGGGTTGGATATCGATGTTCTAGTATGCCCCCTGGATATCATTATACTGCAATAACGAAACCATTCAATATATAAGTTCTGGGCTCATCAACTTAAAAATGCTAATGTTTGTTCAAGCTTTAACAGCAGTTATAAATTTTTCTCAGAATTGAGAGAATTTGGTGTATTTTCAACTGTCATCATATTTCAACTTATGTCGACTTGTGCTTACACATTTTTACCAACCATGAATGTGATTAGATAAGATACAAATAGTAATAGAGGGACAGCCAATAGTCCATGGGTATTCGCGGATAGTGTTTACATGCAGATTCAGGTTGATAACAGTTTAATGACATGAATTCAGCGCTTATATGAAGATCTGCGTTGGATATATGTAATGATTTTTCAAATATACACTGTAAATAAGTATTGTAATACATTATTCATACACAGTCTAATAACGGAAATGCTGCGATTTTAATGTCAATCTACATTATCACCCCGCACTAATAACCTTAGTGTATACGCTCCTGATACAACAAAATTACATATCTTTGATTTTAAAAATCGCAATTTTCAATATAATCATCTCCCGTTATTACTTTGCACAGTACTTTGATACAAACTGTTAATCTATCTATATTTATATTCAGATGACATGTATTTGTAAATGATATAAACATAGTAATAAACTTTATCCTAATACTAGTATTTGATCGTAAATATACGGCATAATCAAATTTGCTCTGGTGGTCGGAATTGTGTTGGGGTGTTTGAGAAAACTAGAAAGTAAACACATTCGAGTTTTCTCACACACATCGACAAAAGTCCGGTGAAATAAGTCCTTAAGTAAAAAAATAAACCAAATATCGTCACTTGACCTCCTCTTCGCCGCTTCGAGGGCAAACACTATGTGTAAAACATAGTATACACCCCGCATATTGTGGTACATACGTGATGATAGTGGCTACTGCTTTTGTCTATTGTAAACAATACGCCATTCAAAAAAAAGGATTTCTCTTCATTTTATAGGACTGACAAAATATATTAAGCATGGTGGAACGTTTGAGTCAATATTCATTAGAATTGACGTTACGTCCGTTATATTGTGTTCTACATTTTGATTATCGCCGCTTTCAGATGTGTAGATGACATTCATGTGACGCGTCTTATCCAATAAAAGAACCTCATTTTAGTCGAAGGCAAAACAAAATCAAATAGAACATACTAATATAAACGAGAGTGCAACATTGATTATTTTATTGTTCGAGAAACGAATATACTGCTCGATACGACTCGAAGCAAAGGGCAAGATATTTGTTCCAAGAACGTAATTAAATTAACGAAAACACAGTCAACATTTTTTTTTTTAATTTGAAAACAAAAGTGAAGAAGGGTTTTAAAACAGTATTTTCTCATATCAGCATAGAAATCACTAGTCCGTTTTGCGCAAAGTCCATTCCCTGAATATCCTCGACGTTAAAAGTCTCTGTTAATATTCCGTCGCCCTTAAAAATTATGCTACAGATATATTCTATTTATTTTTGCACCTTAAAAGTTCGCAAATCCTCGTATCTTTTATGAGTGGTATTTACAAAGAATGAAAAAACAATCACTGATGATAACGAAAATCCATTTAGTGTATGTTATAAGGCTTTGAATGTAATATGTTATTTTTCACTTTCAAAAAGTTGGTTAATGACATTTATGTATTTTCAAAGTTATTGGCCATTGAATATTTTTGGAAAAACGAAGAAAAAATCCCAAATAAATTTTTACTATAATTGAGACGTTGTTAATTTTGAAAGTGTTACATGTAATAAAAACTAAATAGAGATAGAATCAGGTGCCTAGGGAGTAAGTATCCTCTGCTGGTGTCTTTTATCGTTGGTTAAGCATTCTTCAATATTTTTGCATTGTGTGCCACACTATTATCTTAATAAATAAATTAAACAGAAACTTGCAAAGTAATTTTTACGAACAAATGAAAACTTAACCCTAACTTTTAATATTAAAGTAATACCAAAATTGTTTAGTTCGAATGCGTTCTATTTTGTTAAAAGTGCTCATTCTATAATATAGTTAAACAATTCCGAATGTTTTGTCGGTAATCATTTCATAGATACTTTTTTGAGATTATAAGATTTTTTTTTCATGATATCGACCTTTATAACGACCCAAAGTTGACAGTTCAAACAGTTCTATTGAATCATTTCCTTTAAAAAAAAAGTACTGATCGATCAATTTATTTTTGGATGAGCTACTAGTAATATTGAATTTTTGACTTTTCATCTACATATGGTTTTTTATGAGAATATACTTCTAAATAAAATCAATTTTACTAAATGAATATATATTTTATGTTTTTGAAAGGCTGTTGTTGAAATTCTGGTATATACTCGGTAACTTTTCATTATATAAAAGAACAAAAACGAAAGTGTATGGTTTATAACAAAGAACAATTTATCCCCTGTAAAATCAAAGTTGACATGTTTATAAAATTTATTAACTTTTATTACAGAAACAAGCACCTGTTTGTATTGACGAAGAATTTTTAGATATTCATTTGAAAATACATTAATATTTCAAATTAAAAAAAAAATGCATACAGTTAATGCCTGCAGTCTCTACCTCGAACACTGACTTACTGTTTTGATTTAATCCATCTGTAAAACGTTTCACTCTCCAGCAGAACAGTCCACAACAAACACAGCAAATTCCACAACGACCTCGGTCATTCATGCCTATATGGTTAAAACATTTTTTTTTTTTTTTTATCTTTTATTAAAAATCATTCTTCATCACAAAACATACATATTTTGATACTCGTATCGTATAAATATATCTTCTGTGTAATAAACATAGTTTTACATGCATGAAAAAACAACTATTGTTATACATATTAAATCTATTGTACAATAATTATAATAATTAGTATTCATCATAAACATACATCGTATTACTGTATCACATATCATATATCAAAAATATGGTACTTCATATACTGTTTTGAAATTATAGAAAGTTTCCAACATTTTTATAAAAATCGTTTTTATTTCTACCAATACTGGTGATAATTACATTCTGGAGAAAAAGAGTATTTTTAAGCTTGTGCCTTAGGTCTTGCTCACACATTCTTTCTTTCTGAATTCTACATTTCATTTTATATTTATATATTGTAAAACTAATGAAAGACAAAAAGTTATTCAAAAAAGAAGTTTTCTCGCTAATTTCATTGTAAAAACCTAGTACAACAATTTTCCATGTGACATCAAATTTTAAGTACATGCTTATTCTCTCCCAGAAATGTTTGACAATTTTGCAATCATACAAAAGGTGTTTTTTATCCTCGTTAACATTGCACACTTCGCACAATGGAGAGACAGTTTTGTTCCATTTACTGGCACATACATTATTGTTCAATATACCATGAAGGAGTTTGTAATTAAATTCTGAGATTCTTTTTTCATATATTTCTTTGATTTTTGCAATATACACATTTTCCCATAGACATAATGTGTCGTTAAAAACTTTTCTCCATCTAATTTCGTATATTGGTTTTTGAAACTTTTTATCAATAAACAATGAATAGTAAAAATTACTTTTAACATTGTTAACTGAATTAACGGTATTGTTTCGAAATAAAAAAGATACACAATGCTTGATTTTGACGTATTTTGAATAGCTGCAGTCAAATTTTTCTTTATAAGCTTTAAATGCTTTTCTAAGCATGATATATTCACATAAGATATTGTTTTTTCTAACCAGTTTTTGTGTAAAGTACATCATATCATAAAAC
Source organism: Magallana gigas (assembly GCF_963853765.1). Lineage (NCBI taxonomy): Eukaryota > Metazoa > Mollusca > Bivalvia > Ostreida > Ostreidae > Magallana > Magallana gigas. Next base: position 48,947,407 of record NC_088861.1, read on the forward strand.
TCTCCATTTTCATCAAAAATATCTTTAACATACAAAATTCCACTTTTTATCCAATTTTCAAAACATAGTGGTTTATTTTCATACTGGAAAAGGTTATTGGTTCATATAAATTGACTCAGGAATTCGTCTCTATTTAGCGTATTCACATTTTTTTGTTTTTTACATCTGTTAAAAGCTGAAAATACATTTCCGTAAAAAACAGGAAGTTTCAGCATTTTGAAAAATGATGATTCCAAAAAGTTGTATTCTGTTGTTTTTAAAATATCAGAGATAGTAAGTTTATATTGTCTCATAACTGCACTAAGTGCTCTATGTATAACACTGTTTTCATTTAATATTCTACTTATCCATGATGCTTTAGCAGCATGAAATTTGCTTTCAATATCAATAACACCTATTCCACCTTGTTCAATTTTGCCAATTAGAGTATTTCTTTTAATTCGGTCTCGCTTTTTCCAAATAAAGTTATATATAAGTTTAGAAGCAGCTTTAAAAAAGTCACTTTTAGGGTTTTCTAAAATATTGGCATTATATAATATTTTTGATATTGCTAGGGTATTGACTACAGTGCATTTACCAAATATGGTTAAATTTCGTCTTTTCCAGACACTTAGTATTTTTTCTAGTTTTTCTAGTTTACTTATCCAATTTTTTTCATAGCATACAGTTTTATCATGTCCCAGGTAAATACCGAGCGATTTTATACAGGTCTTTGTTATTTTTATTCCATGTATATGAGAATCGTTGGAATACATATCTATAAATGAACCAGTTAACAGACACTCTGTTTTTTCTAAGTTAAGTTTAGGTCCAGCAACCTAACTAAATTCGGTAATTGTTTCTATTACTTTTCTCAAAGAGTTTGTATCTTTTAGCATGTTTGTACAGTCGTCCGCATGTTGAACGGTTTTAAAACTTAAATCATTGCAAGTATCATTTTTATTCAGAGTTAAACCCTTAATATCGTTATCATTTTTAATTTTAATTGCTAATATTTCAATTACAAATATAAATAAGAGAGCGGATACAGGACACCCCTGTCGAATTCCTCTATGCATTGTGCATGATTTCGATATCCAACCATTGTTTTTAATTTTAAAGACTGGGTCATTATACAATGTTTTTATCATTCCTATAAATTCATCTCCGAAGTTAAACTTTTCTAACGTTTTAAACATAAAATTATATTCTACTGAATCAAAGGCCTTTTCAAAATCAACAAAGAGTAATATTCCATCTAAGTCGTTGTGCATGTAATATTCAAAAACATCAAGTATTAGTCTAGCATTTTCTCCAATATAACGTCCTTTTATATATGCACTTTGCTCACGTCCTATCAATCTACTTGCTATTTTTTGTAAACGATTAGCTAATACGTGTGCAAATATCTTATAATCTGTGTTTGTTAAGCTAAGGGGTCTGTAGTTTTTGGGATTAGTTTTTTCTCCTTTTTTGAAAATTAAAGTCATTATCGCGTTTCTTTGTGAAAAGGGCAATATTCCATTTTCTATACTCTTGATTAGAGATTCATAATAGATATGTTTTATATCATCCCAAAAGGCTTTATAGAATTCTGCCGGTAAACCGTCTTGTCCGGGAGATTTATTATTTTTCATATTTAAGGTTTTCCGCTGGGAGCGGAAAACCTTACTATTATTCTGAAAAATTTTCAAATTTCTTATTATTTTTTTTTTCTTCTAGACGCCAACTTTGATCCTTAATATCTCGCTCGTTTGTTCACCGATTGTTTTGAAATTTTCAGGACTGATAACATGCCGCGTGATGTTGTCGTTGCATATTTTAGTTGGGGAAAATCCCTATCCGGTTTTGAGTTATTCCCCTTTTAGTAAAATTTAACGACATTTTTTGTCCAGGAGGTTTAGCTTTAACGATGACTGGCAGAGTCTCAAACATGGGCTGGTTTGGAAGCTAATACATTGAATTTGTGCGAGATATATTTTATTTATTATTTAGATGCAAATAAAAGGGGTGGTATAGATGTTGAAACAAAGGTAAGAAAAAAAATCAAAAAAATTCGCGTATTTTCCGTGTTAGTTTTCTACCTGATAAAAATTTGTTATAACATGTATTTTAAAAGTTCTTGGTCTTACTCAGACCCTTCATTCGGTATGCCGAAAAAAGGGCTGGCCCTTATAATTAGGGAGTTAGAGGCGTCCAAAGTTTCTTGCCAATAACTTAAAAAAGAATAACAATTTCTAATGCATTATTGAAGCAAAGTTGTAAAGAAATTAATTTTGAATCCTTCTACAGTATTCAATTTAATGTTTTCGTAATTTATAGTCAGTATTTGCAGAAACAATTGTTGTCAGTTCGGTCCATTTTTGTGGGGGTGCGCACGTTTATGAGGTTATGAAAGGGCTTCTTGTAATGCACTAACTGGTACATGAAGTGCACAAAAGTAATTCCACATAAAATTCCCAAATGTTTTTATTCATATGTACATTTTCATTTCATATAGATGAACCTCTTTGACCTTATTTTTGTTGTTTGTTTCATAACTGTGCCCCTGTCTATATTTAGATGCATTACGAGACTCAGGTAACCGATCGATAGGAGAGTCGCTAGCTGTATTCAGGCCGTCGCCTAGACGATAGTGCATGTGCTTGTAGAGCTGGACGTACACGTTTAACGCCCCACTGTGTTACTGTAACAGAGACATTTTGAATTGTTTCAGTACTGGGAGATGTGTTAATAAAATGGTTCCAATGCATGGTAATTAAACTCAACTTTTCTACAATACGTATACACGGCCGTCCTATAAAGCACAATGTGTATTACTGACATGACACATGTACGCTGGCAATTTAAACGAACGCGGGATTGCTCCCGATAGAACAATTCTTTTAAAGCAAAAAAAAAAAAAACTGATTTGCGATGGATATAATATAATTATCATCGTGGAGATGATTTTAAAAAGTGAACTTATATTCGTATACGATAATATTTGAATCCAAAGCCGCAAGTTTTAAGTTACGGTTATTAGGGATATTAATTATGTCTTGCCCCGCGTTTCAGGTTTTTTACTTGCAAAACATCTACAAACGAAAATACCAAACAACCTTCAGCAGCAACTTATGAATTATTTATTGCATACACAATTCTAAAGAGGTAATTAAATAGATTTTATAAATGCTTTATACTTGTATACATTCGCTATCTTCCGTGGAAAAAAGTGGCATGGAAAAAATGTTGTTCAATGTTCATCAAAAACGCTGTAGCCTTAGCAATCGAAAATAATTAACAAACTGTATATTGATAGATTGACATATCAACAAACATTCAGACCCGCAATGTGGGTTTTTTTTTTACAAGTTCTTTAAAATGTAGACTCAATGACTGAATTCTTTACCGTTTTCCGTGTTGGTTATTTTGATTCACGTGTGTACGTTATGTGTAGCCATATAGATGAACACTTTAAGTGTTTAATTTTTAAAAGAAATTGTCTACATGCAGAGCAATACAATGCTAGGACAATTAAATTCCAACAATGTATATGGTGAGGCCGGTCAGACTGATACTGGTTCTGCTTGTTCTACAAATAGCGAATGTAAGACGAAGTATTTGGGTGTTATATTTTAAACAAATATAAGTATTGCTTTCTTAAAAGCTTGCATTACTCAACAAAGTATTTTATTGGAATCATTCTTAGTTACCTTAACTGCATATATGTACCGCTCGGTCTGTATCCCGGTAAAATTGACTACCATCCGAAAATTTTCATACAAGGTCTACAGACTTGCAGCTAACATTACCTTTAAAAATACATTTTAGAATTTGCCGCTGTTTAAAAAATCATTAAAAAGACGCGCAGAATCAAGTGGTTATATGTCGTTTGATATGGGATTTATGACGTCTATTTATATTGTTTTCATTAAAATTAGTTCATTATTTCAAGCTTGTGGGTGGAATGAAATCAGTTTCACATGTTATATGACATAAAGATGTTCTCTCCCCACTTTTTCTCGCAGCAACTATTTTTTTAAAATTTACATAAAAAATTGAATTATCATGGAGATGCGCCCCCCCCCCCATTTTTGTAGCATGTAAAAAAATGGTATGAAAATCATGAAATTATGATTGAAATTTTGAAAATTTGGAAATTACTTATTTCTTTATTCCCCTCTTTAATAAACAAAACAAACTAACAAACATAACCGATCCAGACAAATATAATTACATGTATCAAAAATAAACTTCAAAAATAAACTACACATTCATCCTTCACCCACAATATTGCCTTTTCGATATTTGTCATCGTTGTAGACCCGTGTAACAATCTGTTACATTATATATGTAAGTAGGTGCTTGCACGACAAAGAACCCCTTGCTGATCTACATTTTCATTAACGCATACAAAGAAAAAATATATTTTGATTTATTTTTGAATTTCTTTTGATGTAAAAAAAGAGAATAAATTGGTTCTCAGTCTCTCTTTATGCCTGTTTGTTAGCGGTTAATCCAAGTTCATTTTGAATATCCTTTTGTAATTTAAGAAATGCGATGTAATTTTTTTTTCATGCAATATTTCGGATAAAGCAATGAAGAGTTGTTTCTTGAAATTTTATTAGACCGTAAAATTGTAAAATGCTAACATTGAAAATTGTGCCCGATTTCTTTCTTTTTTTTAAAGGTAAAACTTTATTGATTTAAAAAATGATTCTTTGAGACAAACAAATTGACATAATCAATAAGAGTTTGTTTGAAAATCTCTAACTGCAGGTCTGTAGCTTTTAGTCAGAAAAAGAATCGGATGGACGACCTAGGACACGGATCATCCATCCGAATTTCTTGAAAATTGCCATTATTTTCGTACGCGGACGCAATACTCACCGAGACTAAATGATTCGTATCTTAAGTTTTAACTGCTTTGAAAGGTAACATTGGTTTTCTGATAATTATGAACATGAATAATTGAATAAAAATGGTTAAAATTATAGTAAAACTACCGGCATCGGTCTTCTCCGTGCGCGGATCTAGAAGGGGAAGGGTTCCAGACCCCACCCCCACCCCCAGCGAAATTTCTTTCAATTACGTGTACATTATAAACTTACCAAATATGCCTCGGACATCCCTTGGCAAACTCAAATAACCGTCTGACTTTACAACCCCCACCCCGGAAAAATGTTCTGATCCGCGCATGTTCCCCCTCCTCGAAATACAAAATTAGTCTTCAAAACCCCTTGTAAAATTTCCAAAATCTCCGCACTAAGAGATTCATTGGCGCTTGCGTTCGATAAAAATGCGTGTAAAACGTTTGCCAATGGTCTTTTTACCTTCGTACCGGGCATAACCACAGTCCCACTCTGTGAATAAAATGCGGCGAATCAAACTAGAGACAACGTGTTAAGATCTGTATTTCCTTATAAACATGTAGTATCATCGTGCAAAATGCACTGTTCAATTATAATTTTTTTTTACTTTACTTGTAAAATTCGTAATTTTTTCTCACAGTTTATTTCTTACAAAGTTACTTTTTTATTTAGTGATTGACACTTTTCAGACTTTATATGTGATTTTAAAGAGACAGAGTGTCATGTCTCAAGGACTGTTAATCTCTTAAAACAACATTGTGCAATTATCAGATTTTCATTTCTTGGACATCAAAGACTCATTGAGTTTATTTAATTATTTTATATCTGTGAACCGTTCACTCAGCTTACTTATATCATTACCTGTCAATTTATACTCATTGTTAAGATTCTTATAAATAGTTATGTACAATTGTCAATGCGCAGTCTGGAATACGGCGGCCAGTCCCGGCCACGTCCGACTCTCCCAGAGTCTTGAGTCCGGAGGCCACTACTGGCCATATCCGAATTGTTTGTAACATGTCTGTCTGTTAAATTTTTATAATGTTGCCATCGTTGAGTCTCGTCCAATAATGTGGAATCCTGCATCAATTGCCTGTTTATTTCTCTGGAACTGTATACTGGTGGACCTTCGGGAATACGGCAAACCTACCCTTCGTTTTAGCTTACGGCCCACAGCGCGCCACAACCTTATACCTTATACACTTTACGCCAACATTCCCTCACCCCGTTCGTACTGCACACGACCGATGCAGACCCAGACGAATTCTCTATCACCGTAAAATCTACGCGGTCACAGAAATATAATACTTTGTTTCTCAGTGTTTACACATCTAATATTGTACTATGGTCAGCTATCAATTTTTTGTAATACGTCACAAGTATGACGCAGCTACGACGGAAAACCTAATCGTTGCTTGCAACGAGCTCGTCTCTAGTTTCAACTGCAGTTTTACATTCATTTAATGTTGGTATTTCATCACACATTTCCTTTTCATTATCACTGATTTTTCCACAATTAATACTATCGAGATAATTTTGAATATCAACTATATCAATATCATTGCTTGTATACAGTTTATCATAAAAATTCATAAGAACATCTATTATTTCTGTTGTCGTCGTATATTCTATTCCATTTTCATCTTTTATTTTGTTAATCGTATTATTTGTTTGTTGTCTTTTTTCTAGATTTAGAAAGTAAGAGGTACTTTTTTCCCCTTTTTCTAACCAAACAGATCTAGAGCGAACATAAGCTCCACTGCATTTTTCCGCATAATAATCATCTATTTCTTTCTCTAATAAACGTTTATAGTTCATATTTATTTCAGAGTATTGCTGAGATTCTAGTTTTCCTATTTGCTTTTCAATGAAGTTTATACGATTTTTTTTACTTTTAGCCAAGTTCTTAGAAAAGTTTATACAAAAGTTTTTTATTCGTATTTTAAGGTGTTCCCATTTACTTACAGGGTCTTGTATTTCTGTTGTATATTCTCGAATATATTGTTTTAGTTGTTTGCAAAAATTTTCATTGTTAAGCAATGAGGTATTTAGTTTCCAATATCCTACGCCGCTAGGATTATCAGAGGTACATAATTTAAAAGTTATCCCCATGTGATCTGTTAATCTATTATTTTCTACTTTGGGAGCTTTTCTTATCATAATATTGTTAAGTATGGAACATAAACTATCTGAAAGGAAAACATAGTCTATTCTACTTTTTGGGACATTATCTCCATCACACCAAGTTAAACCTTGTTCGGATTTTTTTCCAAAATATATCCAACTATCTTTTAGACTAAGAGTTTTTAAAATTTTCTTTAGAATATTAACAGTTTTATCCCTTAATTCGTTGTTAATTTGGCAATTAAAATCACCACATAGTACAACATTATCTAAGTTTAGAGAATTTTTATTAATCCAAGAAATTAATCGTTTGAAAAAATCAGCCCTATCTTTTTCGTTGTTTGGGGCATAAATATTCACCAAAGTTACCACTTTTTCATTATATCTTATGTTGACTAATAATCTTCTACCGTCTAGTGATTTATGGTAATTGATAATTTCTATATTGCTATTTTTCCTGAGTAAAATTGACACTCCTCTGCTGTAAACTGATTCTGAATAGCAATTAATTATTTCACCAAACCATCGTGAATTATATATACATTCTTGATTTTCTACAAAATGAGTTTCTTGTAAAAATATTACATCATATTTCACATCATTTAGCCAATCAAAAAGAATTGTTCGTTTTTTGTACGTATTTAAACCTCGAACATTTAATGAGAAAAAAGTTAATGTCGTATCGTTCATAGGTTTATGAGAGTTACATTGCTGACTTACTACTGATTGTCACCCTTGTCGCACTTGTCGTTCTTTTTTCTCTGCCTTCGAAGATCTTTTAGAAAGTCTTCAATGTTCGGTTGGCCCTCGGCCGATGCTCCTTTCCGGGGTAAGGAAGAACTCCTGAGCTTCCGGGTGTGTTTGTTAGCCAGCTTTTGGTATAAGAGTCCAAGTTTGTTTTTTCCAGGCCATTTGTTGATTTTTGTGTATAGGGTGGCCTCTTTGTCCAGACCAGTCCCCCAGAACATGTCGAAGGTTCCCTCGGCAAATGTGATGCTACCATCGAGTTTTTCAAGGACAGCCTTGACTTCTGCTATTTGATCAGCCTTTGCAGTAACGATCTCCTCCATTACAGTCTCTTTATCGTCACTCCATCCTTGAGGGTCTTTTACTGAATTGCCAATCCTTTTAGCATCAAGGGCTGTTTCTGCATCCTTCACCTTCTGTGCAGCATCCGTGTTCCCCGATCGAATGGCCTTTGTGAGCTGATATGCGTGCTCCGCTGTTTTGTGGTGCTCCCCGAATACGCGAAGATCGCAGGGAAAGAAGTTAGACAAAGGGTTGTCCTGGCCTTGGAAAACAACCACATTATCAGGGGATTCCTCATGATGTCGACAATCGGAAGATCCAGGCGCATGACCGGGTTCCTTACACACTCTGCAGACCTTAGGGTTTTTGCATTGCTGTTTTCGGTGACCGTTTTCCCAGCAGTTAAAGCATTGGGCTTTAGGATCATCTACGACTTGGTTATAATGATATATACGGCATTTTAACTTTGCACATGTTGCACTCCTAGGGAGTGATTTGTTGTTAGGGAGGGGGCTATGTAAATGAATCTGTTCCCGTTTAACACACTAGTCATTCGACGGGTCGTCGGGTGTCTGATGTTTTCGTATTTAAGGTCACTCTTGATCGTGACATCAAAAGAGTGCAACATCTCTAGTACTGCAGAGTCATCTACAGACAAAGGGAGTCCACATATAGTTACCTTAAGGACATTATCACGTGGACTTGAGGCACCAGTAGAATACGGATTTGATTCGTATACTTGGGCAGTGATGTTTCTGATTTCAAAGCCCTCTACTATCAGCACAGATCTACTTTCTTTGGATTTTAGATAAACTCTCCAGAGATCTCTTTCCAATTGTATGCAAAGCACTTCATCTCCAACCTTCTTATGTATGGATTCGTACATTTCAAAATCGCCAATTTTCTTGCTCTTGTCCATTTGAATTTCAGAGTTCTTAATATATACAGGTTTGTTCATTACGAATGACTGTGATAAAACGTTTTCAGATGCCATTTCAGCGTCACACATTGAAATACTGAATTACCGTTATAACACAGGTGAACACAGGTGAACACAATTCAGGTAGGTACTACGCTAGTGGAAATTTAAATTCCAGGTAAACAAAGGAAATAAAGAAAACATCAAAATAAACATATATACACACGTTTGGGTACAATTCCAACACGGTTTTAGAAACACACAATGGTCTTAAATCCAACACGCACAAAATTATTTGCAAAAACTCCTTGAAAAAAAAAGTATTTGGTCAAAATACGGAGCAGGTGAGATTCGTGTCCTCTCACCTGTACGTCACGTGACCGATATATGGTTAAAACATAGTCCTTGTTTAAAAAAATCGATCTTTTTTACAATATCACTTACAGATATTTTTGTGCTTTGCCGTTACCTGTACATATTTTTAGAATGACAAAATTTAAAAAAATAAAATAAAAGTGTAACAATTGTTTTTATTTAAGTAAAAGGGTATCATTCAAAACGAATCTACACTGTCAAAAGTCGTCTCTTACGGAAACTTGAGACTGATATCATCATGATATTTGTGTGCAGTGTTTGATTTTTCCTAGGTCGCTGTAGGTTTCGACCAATCGATAAACGGATCGTATATATTTATTCCAGTCCTTCAGTTTCCTGTCGGTTTCAGTCGCTGTAGAATTCGACCAATCGATATACAGGGCGTGTATATCTCAGTCTGGCTGTTTCTATAGAGCTATACGTTAACTATAAGTCTCTGTGGGAAATAGAGGGAATAATACTCGGTAGATGTAGATTTAATGATAAAATTTGCGAATGGAATTTCCACAAAATGAGTCTTATCGGTGGAAATAAAGTCAATAAAATAAAACATTCGGAAAATAATCTGTTGTGGTAGTTAAATAAATCCAAAAGATAACAAAGGTATAATGAATAATCGCAAACTTACCTTGTGCGGCAATGAATCTTTTAATCATGCCAACGAAATGAAGACTGTCATGTCTTTTAAACCTCGTTATTCTGCCTCCATGAATGGTTTAATCAACGCGATCATTTAAAGCAGCTTCCTTTGTTTATCATTTGGTTCCATTTTACGCATAAAGATACTAATATACAACGATTACCCTTATTGATAACGCAGTATTTTTTAAACATTTGTACATATAATTGATCATGTTTTGATTTGTTTAACTAAAATCAATCAATATATTTTGCACCTAAAGACACACGCAAACACATTTGAGAATCATTTGTTGTCACTATACATGTATTGTTTTATTTTTTTTAGACTATTTTTGTTGCAATGCTTAATAAACAAAATTATATTCTATGATGTGTCACAATTGATTCTGCCCCTTATATATTGAAGCAAGAACGCACTTGAAAAGAACAAGGAGTTAAATATATGCTATTTGTAAATGTAGAATCACTATTTGCAATATGGTTTGAACAGAAAATTATACTAGTATGCAATCTGTGTTTCAGTATTTATACAACATTTTTTAAAGTTTGTCTAAGAAATACTCTATCGTTACTATAAACAACCTTACGAAGTAAAGATTGTTAAATATGTATACTCATTTATCTCTCTTTTGTTGTGTATTATTATCATTATTTTTTTTGTAGCAGTCCTTCTTAAGATGTACCCATCCATGTAACTGTATTTAAAAAATAAATATACTAGTGAATTCACTCACGTGCTTTACACATGTCACCTTTATAATCTGTATCACATCCAGTTAAACATGTTCCATTAATTTTGGAACACTGTTTGACGTCATGACAATGTCCACATGTCTCATTGCAGTCTCCTCCAAATGAACCTTCATCACAAGCTGAAATCAATTTTAATATGACTAGTGATATGGGCAAATAAGGCTTAAAGTGGCCAATTTTATTAATTTTTATATTTTTGTTATCAATGTCTCGAATGTATAATTTGAGCACTTCAAATGCTTGACCTAACGTCAACTAAAAGCTTGACATTGATCCTTTTTGTGATAAACAAAGCAATGTCTTTGTTTTTATTATCTTTGCTAGTATCTTTAAATCAAATGTTTTGAAAAAAATCTCTAAAATCTAATTCTAAGGAGCTTTTAAAGGAATTTTGATATTTTACTAATCTATTTTCTATGATAATAAAATCATAATAAACATGCAGAAATTCTTGTAAAACCTTCTTGACAATAGCCTCCTTTCCAACCTGGGAGACATCTGGAATCACAGGAACCATTGACATAGTCACAGCCTACGCATGTCTCGCTACATTTCCCTGAACAATGTTGTCCAAAATATCCACTCTGACAAGCTGAACGAAATAAATTCAAAACACGTGTAGGCAAAATACATATTTTTTTCTTTTATACAGTCATGATTATTTATATGTTGGCAGTTATGTATTGGCCAAAATCAAATGAATACATCGATTAGCCGTCCAAGCATGTGTCTATTTATATGATAAAAACTTTTGCAACTACGAGAGTTGTCCCAAAATCAATGTTTTTAAGTTATTCGAAGACATATAGATATAAAACGTGTGCCACAAAGAACTACTTACGCCGTTTACACAGTACACCTTCATAACCAGCATCACATCCGGTCAAACATGTCCCATTGATATTGGAGCACTGACTTACTTCACGACAGTGTCCACAAGGCTCCCTGCAGTCAACACCATACAGTCCTTTTTCGCAAGCTAAAACAATTTGTTGGTACTTACGCAATTCTATTGGTGACATTGGTATTGTAAAACTATATATATTTGTCAAGCATTTTAAATAAAAAGAAACCCATTTATTGCACACTTTGATTTATGTAGTATGTTTTAACTTTATTTTACTTTTTTTAACAACATGAACGTGTAAAATCAAAATCTAAAAAATGTTTGGTTGCACAGTTTGTTTAATGTAGACTGTTCTAACTTTCTTTTTGCTTTCTCTAACAATAGGGAGCTCAATAAGTCAATATTTACGCATTAACACAGTTCAATACATAATACACAACACGATTTACTAACGTTGCTGGCAGTAATCTAGGCTGTATCCTGGTTCACACCCATCTACACATGTTCCGTCCACATGATGACATTTCGTCTTGTTTCTGCAGCGCCCACAGTCAAGAATACATTTGTCTCCGTAATTCCCTTCTTTACATTCTGTTATGACAAAATTTTCATGCGTCATGGCTTTATTTAAATGTGGCAACTGTCTATCATATGCCTAACTCTGTGTTAACTCAAAACGACCAGCACAAAGCTGTGAATTGATATAAATAGTACCAATATCAGTCACAACCATAGTTTTAGGCAACAAAAAATAAACTCTCAGTCATCGTGTTCATTGATTTAAAAAACTTCTTCGAAACAAAAACTTTTTCTGATTCCAACGGTTACTTTTAATTTTCATGGAAAATATAGTTAATAATCATTTGACAATAAATCATTATCCTAATTTGCTAGATACTTATTTGGAATGTTAACGATGACGTAATTTTCAGCTGGAAAATAATAACGAATCATTATGCTTAAGCATTGACAGAAATATATTCTTAAGCATATACTAAGACAACATTCTTTCCTTATTCCATTGTCTCGTGCAAATAAATTTTTTAAAGAAAAATTTCACTTTTTATCAGAAGCTCGCCTATAGGTAATCTTAATTCTATGAATATTCTTGATAAAAAAATATTGAATGATTTGAATTAGACAACAACAGTAACAGTTTTTGTATATGACAATTTACCTTGCTCACAGAAGTCCCCGACCCATCCAGGCTGACAACCAGACTCACATAGACCAGTAACATGGTTACAGCCTTTACAAGAACTTTTGCATTTTCTAGTACAATCTTGTCCAAAATATCCAGCTGAACAAGCTAAAATTCCGAAAAAAATTGTGTTCAGTAAAAAAAAGCGAAACTTTTTATGATGCGCATTACATCTATTGTAGAAATCAACACCAAATAGATTTCAAGAAGTTTGAAATATGTATCAAATAGAGTTTCAGCACATTGGCACAGCGCTATCAAGATGCATTCATCTTTTATTCATTGATTTGATTGCAGAGGGCATCTGATCCTGCACTTGTATCCTTTATTTTAATATAAACCTTTTGACGGAGGTAAAACAATATTAACTTTAATAATTAGTTAATATGCATGCGTTTCCACAAAACCAACTAACTTAGATCTCATCTTCAGCTTACATCGTTTATGATTCACTTTTTAATTCAGTACTTCTCAAGTGAATTCATCATCTCAATAGAAACTAGACTTTGACCCATGCGTGCATGGGACGACATTGCATACGATATCAGACATTTACGAAACAGACATCGACACACCCGTATTCTTGACATTTACATAAAGATGCTTTAAGCCTTCAACAATGCTTTAAATTTCATTACACTTTGCCTAATTAGAATAATCTAACTATCTCGGGACAGGCCTTCACCAGAGTTAAAATACCTCCCAAATACCCGTAATGTAGCAGAAAACTGCAGAATCGCCCCGAAACGATTTTGGAGAAAATTATTGAAATTGCATTAAAAATAACAGTCACGTTATCTATAACAAACCATTTTGAGGCTGTAAATTCCTTTCATCTAAAAAATTTAATTCATATCGTTGAAGAATTCAACACTTTTTTATTAACGTTTTTACTTGCTTGAAATTTACACACCCTGTTGACATTCGGAACTTCTGGGGTTTTCCATAATAATTGGAATGTGTAAGAGTTATCTTCCGTATTTTCTTTGATGAACAGAATATAAAGCAAATTTCTCATGAAAATTTACACGTATTTGTATTATCGTTTCTGAGTTTATCCATGCAAATGTGATATTGTGAAAACATAAACTAAAATGCCTTTCATGATATAGGGTGGATCCAATGCGCATGCGCAAGGTTATTAGATTCTAAAAAATTCAGATAGTTTCCGGAATTTTTGAGCAATTTTCGTTGATTATCAATTCGCAAAACTTGATTGAGAAAAAAATAAAAACATATTGGTAATATTTAAGTGGCAGATATTTAAAATATATAAAACATGAGACAGTAATTTTCCAGATTTATCAGTATTAAAGGCTAAAAATTCGAGTCTATTATTTTAACAAAGTACTATAGATATCAATTGATGTTGCCGTGAATAATTATATTACCATTTTCACAGCGTTGACCCCTGAACCCGGGTCTACAGCTTTGACAGGTGCCAGTTTCTATGTGACAGTACTGACAGTTAGCGTCTGGACAGGGTACAGAACAGTGAGATCCGTAAAATCCTGTTTTAGGACAACCTTAAGACAATGATAACAATTGGCAAGTTAGATTATTGTAAATATTGTATCAAATGATGAACAAGAGGCCCAATGACCACAGGAGCAAAACTCAGATAAGTTGATAAAATGATACTTTGAATTAAATGAAATTAATTTGTGAACTCATTCAAAGTTCTTCATTCCGGACTGTTTTAATTGGCTATGACAATTCTTCCTTTAAATTTATACAATATTTCATATTACCTATACGTAAGTATATATGTAAGTACTCTTATATTCAAGTTGTTAAGCTACCTTTTTGGTTATTCCGTTCTTATTAATCGGTTATGGTTTTCATAAACGTTTATTTGGTTAGCATAAGTTTAATTACAAACTTGTTTCTTATTAACACAACGCAAATAAATTACATAAAAATTGTATGTGAATTAAATTTACTTTACAATCTCCTGTATCGATAGCTAAATCATGACCATTGCTATAACTGTTTTTTTAACTATTGATCACGTACCATAAACTTCAACTTCGCAGAGGTTACTGTAAACATTTAGGGTGAAGCCTCGGCGGTAAGTATTTCGTCTCTCGTTGTAGTAGATGACATATTGTCCATGTGCATGACAGGTGGCGGTGAAGACGGCAGGGAGGGTATATATTGTGAAGTGGTTGTCCTTGAAACATAGAGTCCCCTGATGCATGTCTGTAGTTTTTGAGACGTATAAAGAGAATCCAAGATAGAAGTTGGCATAAGTTCTCTGGAAATCTGCATTTTGAAACAACAATAATAATATCGTAGTAAATTAAATGAAAACAGGAATGTCTTGCAAAAGCTTCTTTACTTTGAGTCTCTCTGTTTGTCGTTAAAACCCACAATAATAAAAATAAATCGAATTGACTAGTTTTCAATCTGAAATTGTAAACAAAATTAACATCGATTTCATATTTGTATTCGTGGAAAAAAGGATATTAATCTTTACATATGTCTAACAGGAGAGTGGACAACCTGGTTTTTACTCCTATAAAATTAGATTAAAAATTAAAAAAACATCAATAATTTTTGGAAAATAAAAACGGACTATACATCTCCGTAATCAAAACCTCAAATACTATATCATGTACGAGGGCTTTCCAAAAAGTTTATAGATAGATATTGGATACCGAAATGTTTGTCATAAAACACAAAAATCAAACTTGAGTTGTTTTGAATGCTTCTCCCTAAAATCAAACAAACTGGTTTCTGCATTAAAAGGGTCCCAGAGGTTATGCACCTCCGAGAGAAGATATTGTCTAAACTTCATAGAATTCCTTTAAGTTATGATTATTTACTGGTTTTTCTTTAAAAAGTTGTCAAAACTTCATAATCTTCAATAGAGATGCAAGAAGCATTGTGTTCGTCATCTTCATGCGTCAGCGCGCCAAGATAAAATCCTGTGTCGACTTGGCTAAACATTGATAGAAACGATACAATTGATGGATAAAACAGGAAAACATCGTGATATGTCGAGATCACTAATCCACAAGCGGCACAAACTATTTTTAATGGAGCGTGGGGTTATACGGCTGGCGAATCGAATAAATGCGGTTTATTACTCTAAGGTAACCGAAGGACTACGAAGTTATAAAAACGTCATTAAAATTTAACGTCAGCTTGGGTTGTGCAGCCTGTAAAGGCAATGTACATGTATATATAATATTTTCATAAAAATAACGTAGTTATGTTGAATGACATAACATGTGTCTACGAACCTTTTAGACAACCCTCGTAGATATATAACAGTATATATTGTTAAAAATGTTATGAAATATTAAAAAAAATGATCAATTTGCTTTTGTCTAATAATTTTGTATTTTTCTATTCAAATCTTAAACATGTAAAATTACGTAATACATTCACCAATAGTTGAAATGTTTGATTCTGTCACTTAGGGGATTTTGTTTTTCCCGTTCTAACTTTTTGGAACATTTATTAGATGTAAAGTTATTTCTATGGGCTATATTCACAATGATATCATTCATTGTAACTATCTCTAATTATTTACTTTAAACTAATTGAAACCAAGCTTTGCTTAGACGAGCCCACTATTGGTCTTGATCTTTCGTTTCTATTTTTATTAAAGTGAGAATTTTAGTAAGCTTGTATAATTGAGAAAAAAAAATTAAAATTTAGTTTATGCATTCACTTTTACATATGGCATTGATTATATTGTCTCTTTCATAAAAACAATCATTTGAAGAACAACCGCCGTACAGTGTAATGATAACTAAAGGTAATTAAAACAAATAAAAAATACAACAACATTTTTTCTCGTGTACAAGTTATATAATTTTTAAGTCTTCTAACATTTGTTTTTACTTTTACCTAATGTGGGTGCATTGTTTGTCAAGAAGTATATTGTGATGTGATGGGTGCTGTGGATGCTTGTTAGGTTCACCCACCAGGTGGCGGTTTGTTTGTAATCAGCCGATACAGCACATTGACCTCCCCACAAATTCAGGTCAGATTTACGTCCGTCTACAGCGTTACTTGCGTCGCATCTATCGTCGCCTGATCTGTATGGGTACAGTTGATGTGCTGGTTTGTTTAGAGCAACATTAACTGTAAATCCAAAAACAAAATTATTATAGTTTCATTTTTAACTTCCTGTTGCCTGTGCGTTTCTGGCAGAATTTTAGCATTTGAATTCAATTTGATAATTATATATCTCCTAATTTTTTTGATAAAAAAATCAGTTAAATTAAGACAGTGAGATTTGTTAAACAGAAAACTATTATAAATTACCCCCACCACCTAAAAAAATGGAAATTAACGCACCAATCTGTAACTCACATCAACACATTAACATCAGTATACATGTATTGGCACTGATCAAATATATTATATAGCTAAGTTCTTTAAAAAATGTATGTTTTTAATTTTTTTCTTTATAAGGACTACTACGGTTAATAGAGATAAAAAGCAGAATTGAAAAAAATTAAAAGCATTAACAACAAACACCAACCTCTCAGTGATTTTGTTAAACCACAGCATGTTAAAATAAATTTGAAATAATGTTGATTACTTTTATAAACTACATTATAAAATACATACTTATGTTGCTTGACATTTCAATTTTTGTATTATATTATATGAT
This sequence comes from Magallana gigas, assembly GCF_963853765.1. Lineage (NCBI taxonomy): Eukaryota > Metazoa > Mollusca > Bivalvia > Ostreida > Ostreidae > Magallana > Magallana gigas. The sequence continues at coordinate 48,964,762 of NC_088861.1, forward strand.
GAAAGCACCGAAATGCCATTTTAAAAGTTTCTTAGCTAATATTTGTCTGGGCTGGAGAGTCGTACATGTTGTAATTAAACTTCTGGAAAAAGACATGTTGTATGATAATATAGAAACAAATATCGAATTCAAAAGGTTTTACATATGGAATTTTTCTATACTTAATGATAATTTCTAGCAATACAACTCATATATAAAACCAAATCTAATGGATAATTTGTTGATTACCCAGCCTTCTCAACCCACACTCATTTAACTATATTAATCTAAAAAATATATTACCAAAACCGTTTGTGATTTCAAAAAATCCGAAGAACACGCACATCAAAGTCATGACTAGAACAAAACACGCAAGGACTGAAGTTGTATTACTATACAAAATTAACATGATTTTAGCTTACTTCCGTCATTATACAGGAAACAATTCCATCTTGATAGAGCAAAACACTTTTAACATGTATTACATCAATGTACTATAATATATCATATTGTTTCTTAGTTTTGGAAAAAAGATGTTTCAAGCGTTTTTGCAAGTGCAATATATCAGCTATTGATATTTTAAGCCAATATTTTGTGTATATTTTTTATCTTTAAATACATTAACTTGAATGATATGGGCCATTTCGTCTTTCTGTATGGAGAGCAATGACGATGACACTTTTTGTATAATGTAAATATTTTTGTATTTCCCAAAGTGGTTCTATTTTTATTTTAAGAATGTTTTTATTTATAAAAGATTATAGAAGTGTTGCTATGTTCGGTTTAAGATTAAAAATTAGCGATGAAAAATTGAGGAGCACATATTTGTGAAGCATTTTTGGTCACTCTGATAACTCTTTATAGCTTTATTGGTTTAGAAGACTAAGTGGTCAATAAATTAGCCATAGGATCTACCTTATTCTTTCTTTTTTAAAACTATACACGATCTTCAAGTACAGAAGAAACAAGTATTCCTTTTAAAGGAATGATCGGCAATAATGATATATTGATAGCTAGTTTGGTGTAAAATAATTAAAAAAGTACTGTATTTTTTACAAAATATAGAATATTTTGAATCTGTACACCATAATTTCATCATTATAAACCGTCAACAAATTTAATTTTGAAATAAATTTGGGGAAAGTCGTTCGTAAACTCCTTGTCTAGTTTTATATTTTTAACGTAATTATTAAATGTTAATGTATATTCTTCTTCTTATTATTCTTATTCTTCTTCAGAATACTGAGTAGGGCTCTTCAAAGAGCATTAACAAGTATACAAAGGAAGAGTTGTATTAAAATAATTTAATGCGACTGAAAAACATTGAATGCCATCATAACTTGCTATTGAGGTCGCATTATAACGTAACCTTGTTTATAAATCAAATCGTCTTCCTAGCTACTATTATGTAACATCAATAGAGCGAGGTCAGTTCATGGATTCTTATGATTGAGGGCAGTTCATCGAGGTCAACTGCATTACTGAATGAATCTTTCAATCGAAATTCTTACGCGTGAGACAAAACGTGCATTCTTGAATTAACAGGTCGAACCGTATTTTATGTATGTTTGCATCTCTTAAGGTCAATGAATTGAAATAAAACTGAGTAAAATGTTATATAAATACTAAAACAAACTTCAAGCTTTTATAAGAACTACTTATGCAAGCGGAATGTGTGCGCACGTGGAAGCATTTGCCGGATGCCTAATATGGACACAATAGTAATCGTCCGAAGCTGATCACAAAAATTACTTGTTAGTTTTAAGGATGACGTTTACTCAGAATGAAAAAAGAAATCTACTGATGATAATGAAAAACCAACTATTGCGTGTTAAAGACCTTACATGGTAGTGTTATTCTTTACTTTCAAAAAAGTAGGTCAATGACCTACTTTTTGAGTTAATGGCCATTGAATATTTTTTGAAAATTTAAGAAAAATCCATAAAAATTTTACACTATGATTGAGATTTTCTTAATTGTGAAAATAATACAAATTGCTTAACTCTTTTACAAATGAAATACAGTTTATGAATGGTAGTGACATTAGATAGATACAAAGCATTAAGTTTTCATTCACAATTTTTATAGATATTCTAGTCCGAATTTCCTCTATCAGTTTTCAAATTACTACCCATTTTTGATTCAATATAACAAAAAAATTAATGATGATAATGCTAAAATATTTATAGCATTAAACTAAGTATATTGACCTTTCTCTGCTGGCATGACATTTTTATGAGGTCAATGATAAAAATTTTGAGATATGGTGTCTTTTATCATTTTTAAGCATTTTCAATATTATTGTGTGTGCCATACGATTATCTAAACGAAAATGCAAGAGAAAACAGAAAATATGCAAAATTATGTTGACTAACAAATAAAATCTTAACTTTAAATATTATAGTACTACCAAAAATATTTCAGTGGAAAACAAAATTTGAAAAATTTAGTCCAAATTTCCTCTGTTTTGCTAAAAGTCCAACTTTGTCAGAGCCTAATTCCATAATTTAGTTCAAATATCGATTGTTATTCCAATAATAACTCATTTCATAAATACTTTTTGTATTTAAAACAATTTTTACTCATGAAATTAAACTTTTTGACAATCCGGATTTGAGAACTCAAACCCTGAGTAAACGACGTCCTTAATATATGATTATTTCTATATCTATATTCAGTCGTTTCTTTATGGAGATCTATAAAGTATAAATAGGGCCACGAGTATTCATTTTCTTTGCATTAAATTTTATGGTAGATAGTTTGTTGACCATCCAAGCTCCTTAACTATAAATTGTTAAATTAAATAGTTTTCTTTATTACGTAATCTTATAACGATTTTTTAAACTGACTCCTGTAACATGGAATGAATTCGATGCATATATAAGTCATGGTCTTAAGTGTTACCTGTAGCAATTATAATTATTTTGTTTATACTAAATATGTTTGCTGCATGTCTGTAGTTCCTAGTATGCAATAAAAAAATGGATTGACGCTTTGGGAGCGAGAGTGTTTTACTTGCGCTATTGTTTGGCTTATCAATCTTATTCATTCACATTCTGTACGATATTTGATTCCAGTAAACTCTTCAGACATTTTACTCCTTACTTAATCTGGCTCTGATATTGTTTAAATTACTAATACCAGCCCCGCAAAGTGAAGTAGTGTAATTTGCTTATATGTAAAATAGGCGACTCTCGATCTGGACGTGACATTAACGTACTTCATTTTTCGAAGTCTGTCAACGTGATAAAGAGAAAGCCTGAGTTAAGTTAAGCAACGGCATCAGTAGTAATTTAGTAATACACAACACTCTTTTGAACTCGTGTGGTGATAAGGTTGACCAGCCGAAAACAAACGCACGTTTTTGTGTGCCGAAAATTGCAACAATTTGACACATAAGGAATTGTAGTTATCAGATCGTTCATGTCACTTTTTTTTTGCAGTCGGGAGCTACAAACCTGCAGCCATAAATACATCTATATCCATGGTTATTTCCATATGTACGTTACATAATAAGATAAAATAAAATCGTCAATAAAGTCATGGCATCATTGCATCTGTCTCATGCGCATAATTCAAACATCTAATTTATTTGATAGTTTTCATTTTTGAATATCAATCGTATATTTATAATATAATGATGCTTATAATTTTATAATTTATAGTTAATATAATGTAAATACTTATAAAAAGTTTTGATTTTATCTTTAAGTTACTTATAAAGAGTTATGCTTTTCTCTTACTTTCCTATCTTAACCCATAAATAAATCATTGAATTTGAAAGGGCTTATAAACAAGTGAGTGCTTGAGAGTAATACATTACATTATCGCACATCTACTTATTCAAATTACTTTTCAATTTGATAAGTAGACAATAAACAAAAGAAACGGATCTACGATATTGATTTTAATTGGTACATATGAATTAACATTTGTCTCTACATGACCATAGTTAAAATAAAACATGTTCATGAACACTCACGATGTTGAATATTACTTACAAGATTCAAAAACTGTAATGCGGAAATTCATTCACTGTTAAATATCGTTGTTGAATTGTAATGTCGGGACTTTTTGCGTAATGTTGAAATAAAAGATTGTTCGTGTAATTAATTCTTACTTCGTCCTTAAGGTCAATTGAGAATTTTTTTATACAATAGGTAAAAGTTAAAAACTTTGAGTGAAAACAGACTTTAAAACATTCTAGAACTGTATCTTTGTTGTTTCAAACAAAAATTGCATTATATTTATAAAAATTCACACATTAATATAAGAGGTCTTCTATAGAGGTTTGAAAAATGATAAATGTTCACCAGACTTAAGAGATAAGAAAAGCAATTAATGAATTACAATGTGAAAAGTTTATATATGTATTATTGTGTCCTATCTACTAAGTGTTTTTTCCCATGTGAAAATAGTAATTGTCTTGGTGTTAGGGTGTGTACTTGTTATGTCATGGAAATGACAGCTGTCATGTTGTTGATTGGAATGGGCATTAATGTCAGAGAAAATCGAGATTTTGTACGATTATTCAGAAAGAGTATGTCCCGATCTAAGATGCAAAGGGACAAAGCATCCCACCCCGTAAGTATTTTTAGGGCATTGAGAGTAGTGACTTAAGTTGGCTATCGGCAATTACATCTTCTTAATGAATGGGTACCATGTAGGAGGAAGTCAGTCACGAGGACCTAAAACTGCAGAGTCCAGGAACATACATGTAGTAGTTCATGCGCATTTATGTGTAGTTCTTAATGTGAGGTAGTTAAGGGGATAAAACTAGTTATTTTACCCCGGACTTTACAGTTTTATGGAAGGCTATATGAACGCAGATACCAACCCAACAGTGACACAGAAACACCAGAAGGAGAATACATCGAAAATAATGCGTTTACTCTGATGAATTTAATGACTAATACAGCTACATTGTACTACCCAGACTGGACTTAAAGCAACAGGAAGTGCTCCAATGGAAGGAGATTAAAATAATTTTAAAATAATCTGAAGCCTTAAAGGGGCATGGTCACGATTTTGGTCAAAAATTATTTTTTCGTTTTAATGTTTACAACGCTTTAGTAAGGCATTTTAAATAGGCAACCAAAATTTGATTGTCATTTGTTGTGTTATAAGCGAGTTACAGAGCTTACAATTCTTCGCTACGCAAACAAAGCTTTTGTTTACATTTTGAATGTTGAAATGAAAATTCCATTTTTAGACCTAACATGATGTGTCAATCATTAGTAACTGTTTATTTATGCTTAAAATGAATAAAAAGATAGACAAATCAGCTTGAAAAAGATTTTTACTGGTATATTGAACCTATGTAAACAAAAACAGGGCACGAGCCTTGTTTGGATAGCGAAGAATTGTGAGCCCTGTATATCTTGCTTAAAACTCATCGACTTGCACCCAAATTTCATTTGATCATTAGAAATGCATTCTTAAAGCATTGTAAATAATAAAAACAGAAAAATAAAATTTGTCCACAATCGTGACCATGCCCCTTTAATGTAACATTGTAGTTCTTCTTGTTGGGCAAAAGATTTTAAACAGGTTACGTATATATTTAATTTTTGAAACTTTAAACTCCTTTTGGGAAGGCTCAGTTTGCCCTATGTGTCCGACTTTAACGGCTTAGAATATACTATCTGAGGATGATTGCATAGTAATCTTAAAATTTTATTTTTTTCTATATATTTGTATGTTTAACGTTAAACCGCTCTTAGGGCCCCTATATTAGTCCAAGATCACAATTTCCCCAATCCAAATTTTATACCATCAGATCACAATTTTAAAAATTTAAAATTTACACCATCTGAGGATGTTTGCATAGTAATATCACACATTGTAGAATTGTAGTTCTTGAGAAGGTATATGAATATTTTCGCAAAATAGTTCTATATTGAAATTTGTTACCCTCTTGGGGCCCCTACGATCCCAACTTTATCAATTCAGATTCTTCACTATAAATACAAGCTGTGGATTTAAATATTGGCATTTCTGGTGCAGTGGTTTTCGAGAGGAAGATTTTTGGAGGCACAAAGGTTATTTTTACTGTTTCGTTATTTTCCCCATTTTAACAAAGGTATCTCTCATGATTTTAACAATTCTGAACTTACATACGTTTAACATATGTTAATTAACGTACGTTAAACACATGTGGTTCTTAAATCACGTTAAACGTACGTGAGTTCACATACGTACCACACATGTTAAACTTATGTGAAACGTATGTGGCACATTTTGCTGTGTACATTTGCACAATTGTCATCAACTCTTAAACATTCATTGCAAATCTAATCTCTACAAAATTATAAATAGGACCATTACAAAACTTCATTATGCTCAATACTTGATATATTCGATAGTAATTTCATAGGATTAAAGATTCGGATACCGATATAACATTAGATTTTAAATAGTCAAATCCGGATTATGAATAATATTCGAAGCTTTCGTTGTTCATTTAGTGAAGAAGTTAACTTCCTGTTTGGTAAACAATGACCCTTTTTTTTTTCTTTTTTCAAGCAGATTTAGCGTATAATTATAATGCTGTTCAATATCAAAACTAATGCTCTTTCATTAAATGAGGACGCAAATAGCAATAAATAAAGTTCTACACTAGGCCTGGAGATGTAAGTAAGTAAATAATCGTCTATTTGAGTGTCACATTCTCCAATATTACAAGTAAAATTTCATATAGTTACAATACATAAAATATTGGCACCCTGCCTTTAAAGACATATGAGACACTAAAAATAGGACAGGTTATTCCCCTTTGCATAAAAAGTACAACATACAGCAAAACAATATAATATCTGCATATTTCCTTCCTTTATTCATTTAAACATGTGTTTTGGATAAAATGTCTTGTACAATTGGGTTATTCATTAAAAAGTATAACTTTTTTCATTAAAATCTTCAAAGTTTACTTAAATGTTTTAAGACTTTGCAAATAAATCAACGCGCAAATCACTGTAAAATTCACAATGTTTTAAAAAGTTTTTTCATCCTCTAGAAAATTATTGGCACAAAATGTTCATGTTCTAAAAATCAATGGAGTTACATGCTTGGTTTGGCCAACTTCTTTTAGATTTGCAAATCTTTAATTAAAGAAAGGATCCAATTGTATATTTTTTTTTTAAAATTCACTATATTATCTGAACAAGAACGCATTTGCAAGAAACCTACATTTATTATTTTAATATGATTTAAAAACAAATCATTAACACATTTTTTTCTTAACATTTAAAAATACCATTAACTTGTTTAGTCACAACGTATTTTGAATAATAATATCAACATATTGCAAATGCCAAATAAAGATTTCATAAAAACCACCACAAAGGTGATTTGCTTTTATTTTCTTTAATTGAGAACATTATTAATAACTTTACCATTTGACACACTGTAATAACCAAATTGAAAATAATATATGCATAAACAAAAATATCAAATTCATTGCTATTCTTTAATTTATATTAAACAGTTTGCCTAATAAAAAAAACTTTGCTATACAACATGAATAGGTGCATTAGATTCAAGTGAATGTTTATCACCCCCTATGTTTATTAACCTTGATAAGTGTCCTGTTTAAATTCATGCAAGGTAAATATAACTTACCGATGATGGCGTACTTTGCGGTTGAGTTGTTTATCCTATTTCTGGGCTTAAAAGAAGTAATATCTTATGGTAAGTATTTGAGTCATTCATTTTTTACATCATCTGAGTCACTGAAATAATCAAAGAACTGAAGTACTGAAAGCCGGGCTCTTTTAGTGGGTCTTTATGCTTATTGTGTGGTAAAGACTGAAAATTAATATCTCTCTCTCTCTCTCTCTCTCTCTCTCTCTCTCTCTCTCTCTCTCTCATAATTATGCTTTTAATGTCGGCAAAGCGTCAGAGAGCGACCAAATTTTGTAAGCAACTACAAACAAAAATATATCTGTCTAGTAAAAAAAAAGTTCAACAGTTACTGCCTTGAATTTTGCAACAAGCGTTATATATTCAATCCCCATTTCTTCAACGCGCAGCAAAGTAGTTCATAAAAATGCATGCGCATTGTATGTATCAAAAATGCATAGTCTTGTTTTTAAGTTATTAATAAGAAAACTAAAAAAGATAGACAATTCTCTCGAAAATGCCAACACTTTTGACAAAACGTGGCTCTTTGTGTAACTATTTGGTATAGCAGAAGCTTTTACTTTGACGCTGTTATGTTTTTTGTTTACTTGTGCTATTTATAGTAACATTGGCGATTTGCCTGCCTTCAGCCAGGACTCTGATTTCAGCTAAAAATGTTCGTCGTTTGTAAACTGCGGCTACAAATTGGGAGATTGTTCAGCTACTTTTTCTTTGCTATTCACACTTGGTTCAGGTTTGTTGTGCTTTTTGTTTGTCGTGTGTTAACATCAAAGGACTCTTTCAACCTCTTCTTTGACCATAAAATTATAATACCAGTCCGATACAATTAGGATTTTGAACGTCATTGGGTGATGGAAGGGCAATTTTTATAATTATCTGCTTTTTAGTTAATCTGGTTCACGACCAAGGACTACGCGGAGGGGCGACAATGAGCTCAGTTCCGGCCAATCCGGTCTGGTCCGCCGCTAAGGCAATAGATGGGGATACAAACCAGAACTATACGGCCAATTCTTGTGCTATATCCGATATATCTCACCAGAACAACTCGGCCTGGTGGAAGGTGTGGTTACAGCGACTGTTTAATGTGGCGTACCTGGAAATATATTTCGGATCTGATAGTAAGTAGGATGAACTGAGAGAGAGAGAAAGTGAGAGAAATAAGGAGAAAGAAAGAAAGAGACAGAAAGTGAGAGAGATAGCGAGAAAGAGAGAGAGAGAAAGTGAGAGAGATAACGAGAAAGAGAGAGAGAGAGAAAGTGAGAGACAGAAAGAAAGAAATGAGAGAGAGAGATGTTAAACATGTACCAAGGCAACTTACATCAAAACACATATGATGACAAAGACATACTATGAGAATCATATATGGCAAATAATATGGTCCACATTTGTTTGCTGGTATGTTTCGCATATTATCTGCATCATAATTATGTTAATCAGATGATTTGATATAAATATGCACATATGAGTATCACCTGATCCTTATATAAAATGCAACACATATGGAAATCATATGTGGCGAAATCGTCCATTGACACGAAATTTAAAGGTTTTTTTTAAAAAGAAATTAAAATAGTTAATTTAAATTTATATTTTGCCCCAAATTGTTAGAATATTTTAAATAGTCGCTCTTGTGTAATCCAAACTACTTATGATTTGTTTATAATAACACAATCAAAGTTTTAAAAAATATGTCTTATAGAATATTTTTTTTAAGCTTATAGGAATGCAACGGGTTTCTCAATATATACCTACGATACTCCAGTTGTTAACCCGCTGAGTGACCCCAAACACCTGGTGTATTACCACGACGCTCTGTCCGGGTGTCCGGCATCGGTAATGAATATTACAATCAACAGGGTGACACATGGGGTGTTGTTTATAAACCTGCGACACCCGGGGTTCACTTCTACTTGTAAAGATGCTAGTTCCTTATACACTTCGATTGATATATGAGAGGTGAAAGTCATGGGTAAGCGTTGTGTCATATGTTATTTAAACAATATGATTTCTTTGATTTAAGAAGGCTGAATAGGCACGATCGTTTTTAGAACATATTAATCTCCTTTCGAATGAGAGCTTTGTATGATGATATTGGAACATATCTTAACTTTTCAGCTAGAATATTACGAATTTTTCTTTATTAGATAATAGTTCAGTGTAAAAAAAATCATGATCAGAATTAAGATTGTTAAGTAGATGTAATGATTGATTTGATGACCATCCAGACTTTTGAAAATTTAACGCCCAAAATGTAATATAAACGTTTTTCGAATTGTTTCGCCTGTCTATACATGAACTCATATTGTTTGAGGCTGTGATGAGAGTAGATATGGCGTTGGATGCGGAAGTGAATGTAAAATAAATGTAAAAACCGACACTGTGACGCGTTCACTGGCTCCTGTATACACGGATGTTCCGATCCTAATGCTTTAACTTCTGACTGTATAGGTGAATTATACTAATATATTAAGACAACTTTTCAACAAATATTTAAATCAAATCATAGAAATTATTATTACACAAGCTGAATTATAAATTCTGACGGTAAAAGCAAAGCCTACAAAATGTATATATATTTATTTATTGTGCACACGATTTATCGCACATTATTTGGTTTTAACTATTCCTTGTTGGTGCTTTCAATGTTATTCTACAAAAGCCGATCTGTTGCACTGTATCTTAGAAATGCAACGTCAACAATATACTGTGTTTTGTTTTAGTGTGCAGTGACGGGACATACATTTCTAGTGGGATGTGTGTCAGGTGCCCGGGGAGATGCCAGGCCGGTGTCCCCTGTAATAAGTTGACGGGTCGATGTGACCAGGGATGTGATAAAAACTGGACCGGGCAGTTCTGTGAAGGTACTTCATGAATAGGAGATAATGAATGTATATGAATATGACGGTTTGGTTTGAAAAGTGCACAATCTACTACACTTAAATTATACAAAGATCAAACGATGTATAGTTAGCAAAAGGAATAGCATTTTGGTGGGTTCTGTTTGCTTATTTGTCTTTTCATAGCTCTCTCTCTCTCTCTCTTGCTCTCTCTCTCTCTCTCTCTCTCTCTCTCTCTCTCTCTCTCTGCATTTATTTCGTAAGCGAACTAACATGAACAAACTAAGTAAACAAATATTTATGGCGAAATTCAAACTGAATTCTAGAGTGCGTAGACGTATTTTATAACATAGGCTGTAGTGGGACATGCGGTTCCTGTGTCCATGGACAATTCTGTGAGAAAATTTATGGACACTGTACAAATGGATGTAAGGCAAATTATTAACAACCGCTGTGTAAAGGTATTTGAAGCACTGTCGTCTTAATTTGAAGAATAGTAGCAAAAGATTTTATGTATAAGCTATATTTTGCAGTTTTGTATGTGTAAGCATTTATGGAATACTGTGTATATTTAAGGCTATTGTTACGGACTTTATCTTTTATAAACAATAAATGATTTTATTATCAATGTAAATGTGATTATCGCCCTTTAATTCTGTATTTTGTGAAATTGTATAGATGTCGCTTTATACTTGTCACGTGATCACTGTCTATATAAATGTTGATTATCGTGATATTTGATTATTCTTTGCTTTGCTTGGTTTTGGATAAGAGCTCAAGTTTCCTGAATAAGGAACAAATGAAGTCCTGAATAAGGCATGGTCAATTAGCCTGAATAGGGCTGCGACTATTCAGTTTACAACTGCTTAGCCTGAATAAGGCATCAGCTATTATTATTTTTTACATATGATTTAATCCAGTGCTGACGCATTTTTGCTGTTTTCAAATTGATAGACTTCCAATAAATCCATAAACACAGAAACTTGTTTTACTTCAAGCAAAACGAACCCCGTAACATTTTGGTGGCAGCTGCGGGATTGGAAATTATCAAAATAAAATGGCGTCAGGCGGCGAAGACGAAGAGTACATGAATAGGGAAAACGTCACAAAACGACATATAAGTAGGCAGCATGTACGCGACTCTGGTATTGGAGATATGACAAGTGCCAAGTCATTAGAAGATGAAAGCCCTCCAAAGATGTCGTGGGATTACGAAAATTATTATTTTAATGGCGAGGAAACGACAGATGGTTCATTTACGGATATGCGTTTGCCAAGAGATAAGCGTTCGCAAGGGACGGCGAATGGCTTGCGTACGCCGGGAATTAGACATACGCCAAGAGATATGAGTCCATATGGAGGTCGTACGCCAGCAGTGGCGGGAATAGGATTAAGACAAACGCCTGAAGTGAAAATCTATCCTCCAAGCAACACCAATGAAAGAGTACATGCTGTAGAAAAGAAATCAATACGTATGCTGCAAAACGATCTAGCGGCGACGCTAGAGGAAGTTATTCATTTACAAGAAGAAGTCATGAAGATGACAAATGCTCAAAACTCAGAAAAACAAAAAGAAAAGAGCATACAGGATAAGGCAGACATTCCAGATGCTGGAGGAAGTCGGCAGCCGTGCACTGAAGGAGTAAAACATACGGAAGAATTTCGAAGGCCAAGAATTACCCCGTCAACCTTTGATGGCTTGACACCATGGATGGACTTCAAGGTTCATTTTGAATACTGCACAGAACTAAACGGATGGAATGAGAAACAAAAATGTCTATTCCTCGCAGTAAGTTTCCGCGGCGCAGCACAGCAAGTTCTGAGTAATTTAAGTGCAGAAAAGAAAACAGACTACAATGAGTTAGTCAGTGCCTTGGAAAAACGCTTTGCACCGCCAAATATTGAGGAAATTTACAAGTCTGAACTGAGGATAAGGCAGAGAAAACCTGATTAATCGCTGTTGGAACTAGGACAGGCGATTAGACAGTTGGTTACCCTTGCGTACCCTAAAGCGCCAGAAGAAGTTCTCGATACACTATCTAAAGACAGTTTCTTAAACTCGTTGACAGAATCTGAAGTTCGTCTTAAACTTCTGCGCGCCCGACCGGTTTCCTTTGACGAAACATTACAGATTGCTGTGGAACTCGATGCTTGCATGAAAGCTGAAGAAAAGAAAACAGGAAAATGGAGTAAGGTGATTCGAGAGTTTGAATCAGAAAGCTTTCGTAAACAAGATGATGGCAGAGATGCAGAAATCAGGGAACTAAAGACTGAAATTCGGCAATTAAAGCACCTAATGCAAGCGCAAACGCAATGGAAGGAAAGAGGAAATCATAGCAGAGGTTCCAGACAGACAACAAGAGATGACATCATTTGTTTTAACTGCAATCAAAAAGGACACATTAGCCGCAAATGTCCACAACGAGTGGCACCAGAGAAGACAAATGATGGAAGCCAGCCTGAGAAGAATGATGAAGAGTGCACACGACCTACTCGCCAGGTACGGAGTGGATGCTTGACATCAATTGACTCCGGATTATATATTCCAACAATTATTACAAGTAACGGAAAAGATGCCAATTTCATTGTCGACTCCGGAGCTTCAGTAACAATAGTATCTTACGAAACATATGATGTTATGCCATCAACAAATCAACCGATCTTACGACCGGCATACTTAGGACTCACCTTAGCAGATGGTAAAACATTGGAGACCAAAGGATCAGCAGTGTTTGAATTTAGAGTAGGACAAAAGTTGATCAAACACGAAGCGGTTGTTGCAGCAATAAGAGGACCTGGTATTTTAGGGCTTGATTTCATGGTCGAACATGAATGTACTCTGAACCTCAAGTCAATGACCCTAAGTTTTGAGGATGAAATTGTCGGCGTACTATTGGAGCAAAATATGCAACGTTGCAGGGTTTCTATCCAAGAAACATCAGTTATACCAGGCAGAAGCGAGCGTATCATCTTTGGTCAAGTGCTAGCTTTGGAATGCAATAGGCCACTTCCACTGTATGGCATCGTAGAACCATGCCAGAAATTCAGCCAGAAGACAAAGTCGATGATGTGTAGATCAATTGTATCCACATATCATAGCAATTCGGTTCCTTTGAGGCTGATGAATCTCCATGAAGATCCCTTAGTAATATATAAAGGAACCATTGCCGGAATATTTGAGCCAATCAGAACCACAATACCTGCAGACAGCGGCGAGTCGAAAGAAATCACAAATCTGCCTGACCACATTCAAACCCTTTTGGACAATACTGATGGTATTTCACCAGTACAAAGAAAGCAAGCAAGTTCATTTCTGCTTAAGCATGTAAATCTTTTTGCCGAGAAGGGTGCTGACCAAGGACATAACTTGATTAAACATAAAATCGACACTGGAGATACAAAGCCAATACGCCAACAACCAAGACGCGAACCTTTTCATCTTAAGAAAGTGATTGACACTCAGATCGACAATATGCTGTCCAACAATATTATCAGGCCGTCTTCAAGTCCCTGGGCAAGTCCAATCGTACTAGTACGGAAGAAGGATGGATCTCTAAGATTCTGTATTGACTTCAGGAGGCTCAACAATGTGACAGTAAAGGATGCCTACCCGTTGCCAAGAATCGACGAATCGTTAGATGCGCTAGGCGGTTCCAGATGGTTTTCCACTTTGGATATGATGAGCGTTTATTGGCAAATAGAGGTTGATGAGAGTGACAAACAAAAGACTGCCTTTACGTCATACAAAGGACTGTTCGAGTTCAATGTTATGCCTTTTGGCTTATGCAATGCGGCAGGAACGTTCGAACGACTTATGCAGACCGTATGCGCTGGCCTGAGATGGGACATATGTTTGATCTACCTTGACGATATCATTGTATTCAGTTCTACATTTGAGCAACACCTAGAAAGGCTTGAATCAGTATTTAACAGACTTCAAAATGCAGGACTTCGTCTGAGAAGTAAGAAATGCAGTCTGTTCAAACACAGAGTCTCGTATCTTGGCCATGTCATTACAGAAAATGGAGTTGAAACAGATCCACAAAAAGTAAAGTGCATAAGATCATGGCCAACGCCAACCAATGTAAGAAATGCAGTCTGTTCAAACACAGAGTCTCGTATCTTGGCCATGTCATTACAGAAAATGGAGTTGAAACAGATCCACAAAAAGTAAAGTGCATAAGATCATGGCCAACGCCAACCAATGTGAGTGACCTACGCAGTTTTCTGGGTTTATGTTCTTACTATAGGAGGTTTGTGAAGGGATTTGCCGCTATTGCCAATCCTTTGCATGGCCTTACGCAGAAAGACAAGAAATCTGATTGGAATGCCGATTGTGAAACAGCTTTCCAAGACCTGAAAAGGTTGCTTGTTACATCACCTGTTCTTGCATTGCCGGACTTCTCAAAACAATTTGTCTTAGACACGGATGCATCTGGTAGCGGTATCGGTGCAGTGTTAAGTCAAATTAAGGATGGTGCTGAACAAGTCATTTCCTATGGAAGTAGGTCTTTAACCAAAGCAGAAAGAAGATACAGCATTACAAGAAAAAAGCTTTAAGCGGTTGTACATTTCATAAAGACGTACAGACCCTATCTTTATGGCAGGCGTTTCGTTCTGCGAACTGATCATAGTGCCTTGAAGTGGATGATGAGCTTCAAAGAACCGGAGGGACAATTAGCCCGATGGCTGGATACATTATCAGAGTATGACTTTGAGATTCGTCACAGAGCAGGGAGAATACACGGCAATGCTGACGCGCTATCGAGGATTGATCATGACGCCGGTATATGTAGCAAATCAGAGTGAAAACCAGTAGCAGCCATCACCATTGCAACGCATTCTAAAGATTTGCAAAAGCAACAATCAGACGAATCAGAGATTGCTGAAGTCATAGAGTGGCTAAGAAACGCACATAGGGCAGGTTGGGACAAACTATCTACACGCAGCACAAGTTTAAAAGCGTACTGGGCTCAGTTTGACCAGTTGTCAGTAAGAGACAATATATTGTACCGAAAATGGTTTACAAACAAAGGAAAAGTGGAGAAAGAACAAGTAGCGGTACCAAATTCCATGAGGTCAACCATTCAAAAGCAATGCCATGATGCACCATCAGGAGGACATCTTGGTAGGCATAAGACTCTTACAAAAATAAAGCAAAGCTTCTACTGGCCAGCCATGGACAAAGATGTAAGAAGATGGTGTGCGTCCTGTCCTGATTGCGCAAAAAGAAAGAAATACGGTAAAACTCCACGTGCGCCTTTGCAAGTTACCGGAGCAGGGGACCCAGGAGAAAGAGTTGCGATGGACATTTTAGGTCCCGTTCCTACATCAAACAGAGGGAACAAATACATTTTGGTAATTCAAGACTATTTCACAAAATGGGCTGAAGCTATTCCAATACCGGACATGAAGGCCAAGACGGTAGCGCAAGCTTTCATAGACAATTACGTTACCAAATATGGCGCACCTAGAACTCTCCATACTGACCAAGGACGCCAGTTCAAATCAAGATTATTCAAACAACTGTGCGATATACTGAAAATCAACAAGACTCGCACGACCCCCTACCATTCGCAATCTGATGGCATGGTGGAGCGCATGAACCGCACACTTGAAAATATGTTGTCAATGTACATTGATTCAAATCAAAAGAACTGGAATGAAAACCTTCAGCTGGTATGCATGGCATATAGATCTGCAGAGCACGAGAGTTCCGGATTTACACATAACTATTTAACTTTTGGACGGGAGGTTGTACTGCCAGTAGAACTAGTAGCAGGTTTACCCGCTCATCAGAAGAGATCAACAGAAGAATATATCAATGAACTAGAAGATTCATTGGCAATAGCGCATGAAATAGCAAGAAATAATTTGTCGGACGCTTTGAAACGGCAAAAACTGAGATACGACTCAAGACTGTCCTGGAAGAAATTTGACATTGGCAGTAAGGTTTGGCTGTATACCCCTAAGAGAACCAAAGGCATCTCACCAAAGTTTCAGAAGTGGTGGACAGGGCCGTATACGGTGCTGAAGAAATTCAGTGATGTCACATATCAAATTGGAAAAGACAAGAATCGATTGGTAGTCCATGTTGATAGGTTAAAGACTTGTATTTGTCGTGAAGAAACAAGTGAAAGTAACGACAAGAAAAATAATGGTAAAGAAGTTTATTTTAAAGAAGACACAAATGACCCTCCGTATGTTTCGGACATAATTATTGACCCTGTTGTGGTTCTATACACTGATGACGATGCAGAGACCTTCAGTGTAGCCGGCGCTACAGATTCAAAAGATCAAAGGTTTCATCGCGGAGCAACTACCCGGTATCAAAGACAATGCCGACCACCGAGACGGTTTGAAGATTTTCAATTGTATCGCTTGTCGGGAGTAGCCGAGACATCAAAGAGAGAGCCGCTCAATCCAAACATCATTGCTTGTGACTGCCATTTGCAAACTTGCAATCGTATGGCTAAGACGAAAAATACGGTGCGTAAAGTATCTGCAATGCATAAGTGTCCGCTATGTATAGAAATTTTCCAGAGCCCTGAAGAAGTGCTAGACCACGTTGGACGTAAACACGACAAAAGGTTATGGTGTGAGTACTGCGACTACACATCTGAAAGATCAGCAGACATCAAGAGACATTGCGAACGCCGCCATCCTTCGCACGCCGATGTAGAGAGACCCAAGTTACGGATAGAGGAAGACTGTACTACCCGCTGCCGCACTCAGCCTATGCCTGTATTCAACCCTAAGAAGGACAAGCCGGCTGCGACCGGATCATCGCGCGACAAGAATAACAACGCTGACAGTTTGATGTCCGTTATATCCACGGATGTTGTTCCTCCTGTAGATCAACATAAAACTTCTGTTGCGCCGCGATGCGATCAAACCGCCAGAAACGTTGGATGCCAGACGGATGCTGTTTACCTGTGTAAGGATGCCGCCATTCAGTGCAATGCGGAAATCGCGAGCCGTTGTGATGTTACCACCCAGTGCAATGGAGTTATCGTTCGTAAACGACGCGTATCTGAAGCCGAGTGGACGGAGTTTGAGTGACAATTTTGTGAATAGTGAACATTTTATGTGACTTTGTTTACGCGATTCGGGACGAATCTACAAGAGGCGTGGGTTATGTTACGGACTTTATCTTTTATAAAAGATTGTATTATAAATGTAAATGTGATTATCGCCCTTTAATTCTGTATTTTGTGAAATTGTATAGATGTCGCTTTATATTTGTCACGTGATCACTGTCTATATAAATGTTGATTATCGTGATATTTGATTATTCTTTGCTTTGCTTGGTTTTGGATAAGAGCTCAAGTTTCCTGAATAAGGAACAAATGAAGTCCTGAATAAGGCATGGTCAATTAGCCTGAATAAGGCTGCGACTATTCAGTTTACAACTGCTTAGCCTGAATAAGGCATCAGCTATTATTATTGTTTACATTTGATTCAATCCAGTGCTGACGCATATTTGCTGTTTTCAAATTGATAGACTTCCAATAAATCCATAAACACAGAGACTTGTTTTACTTCAAGCAAAACGAACCCCGTAACACTATAAACAATTTTAATCAATATTGCAAAATTATACCAAGTAAACTAGGAGGATATGTTTTCTATTAATTTTCCGAAGTATGATTACAACATAACCTTGTTGGTATCTTTTTTTTTACAAATCAATTGACCATTTCTGCATGTATAAGGAAATAAATAAATAAAGCGATTTTTTTGCATATATACAATTAAAGTATTACTTGTAACTTTATATTACGATTGTACTATTCAGAAATGACAATTTAAAACAGTTGTAAGAAAGGTTGACGAGGCAGCCAAAGATAATGTTTAGTTTTATAATACAGTAGGTTGGCGTGTTTCTGTGTGGGATTATAGATTTAATATACGATATATAATGTATTCATACTTTCCTTAGACTGTGCTCCTGGTTTCTATGGACACGACTGCCAGGAAGAGTGTGGGAAATGTAAAGATGTCGCAGGCTGCAATCGGACTTCCGGTTTGTGTCCAAATGGCTGCAAAGAACACTGGGTACCACCACTGTGCAAAGGTAAAAACTTGTGATCATGATAGTTAATGACAAAAACCCCACCATGTCATATTCTATATCATTTTTCGTGGCATGCTTTCTTACAAATAAGTTTCCCGCCATGTGCCTAATTGGAAACAGAGAAAATTTGGCACTATTGTCATGCAGAGGCAGAATGCTTGAATATTGTTATTCATTATTTATGGGTTTTTTCCTACGTGTATTTCGACGAATGCATATACAATTTCATGTTCATTTATTATAAAACTGTGCTCGTGGTATTTCATGGTAAAGTAATCTGAACTGTTTTTCGGCAGCATTCAATTTCGGTTAATTATTTAACATTCCCTAGATTTACATGTATCCGCTTTAAATCTCTTGTTGCTTGCTTTTTGATTTGCTACGTACGTCAATCATGCTGTAACCAATTGCCCGCATCGGATTTAATATCTTGTTTGGGATGTATTACCTTAAATGGGGGCATAAATTTACAGTGCAAAATTTGGCAATTTTTCTTATAAGGAACATTTGTAATAAATCCTGATGATACTGAAAATTATTTCATTTCGTAGTGGCAATATATTTGTGTGATTCATTGTAATTAATTGGTACATTCACGAATAAATTTCCTCCAAAAATTAATAAATTAAGGCAATAAAGTCATAATTCAATCTGTAGGTATATGATTAAAGGAAATTAGTCCTTACGAACCAGTAAAAATAAAGCAATCCCCGAAAATTGGCCCCCACAAATGTTTCTGATTTCACGGTATCCATAAAAAAACTTTGTTGAACAAGTTTTACCATAAACCTAAAGATTAA
Organism: Magallana gigas; assembly: GCF_963853765.1. Taxonomy (NCBI): domain Eukaryota; kingdom Metazoa; phylum Mollusca; class Bivalvia; order Ostreida; family Ostreidae; genus Magallana; species Magallana gigas. The sequence goes on from NC_088861.1 coordinate 48,984,096, forward strand.
TAATATTTGAATATACTGAGGGATCGATTTCCAAAACAGTAGTCATGAAGAAAACTTATCTACCAGAAGATCTTATATATGAAGGATTTTTATCCGGATTTACAAAATTTTAGTCAAATGAAATTTTTTTTGGGCACTGTTTTTTAAATTCATATAGAGTATTTTATCCGAAATGAGCTATGAGACCTGTTTGGGAGGAAGAAGGTTCAGTTTCCTGCAATATATGCCATAACATTAAACAGTTGTTTAAATCTCATGAAAATACTACTACGCGGCTATGTTAAGGCTGCCCGAAGCTAAATATATATCGAAAAATGATACTATATTAATTATCGAAAAATGCTTTAACCGAGTGAGTTTCTTTAAACTTTTATAACATAAGTTAACAGTTGCATCCAACACTATATTTGATGTATTTTTGTGACGTCATATATTTTTCTTAAGCACGTGACGGGTGTATTCTAACACGGTAAATAATCTATAAAAATCGCATCGGCACAAGTGAATAATGACATTAAATCAAAAATATTTTAATGAAAAATCCTTCGATAAGTAATGTATTTTGCAGTTCTTGCTGGGGGTTCATATAAATATGTCGTTTATTTGAAATATTGTCAAAACATTTCGCACCGCCATCGAAATTAGGCACATTTTTACCTTTTAGGCTCGATTTACACAAAATCGGGTCAATCGGTAGGTTTCCCCCAGCAAGATTCACAGTGGTACTTATTTTCTCTCCCGATTTCACGTAAAATATACTAAGATTGTTTTTATCTTTCACTTGTGGCAAGCCGTTTTTTATATGCACATACATATCACCATTCATTAGATTACACGTAGCAGGGGGAGTCTCAAAACCATTAGTTTATGAATAGTTATTTACCTATTACAAAGCTTTAAAACTGTTGATTTTTTTATACTCCATATCGGTGATATTGAATTTAGTATCACTAGTATTTACAACAGTGTCTATGTAAAGGAATGAAGCGATTTTATTATGCACAATGAATATCACTTTTTACGTTACAATACATTCCCTAAGAACGATCGAAAGGAATTGCAGATCGTGACGTCAAAGTTAACTATGACGTCATATCTTATGAAGTACAGACAAGTGACTTTCTACATATCGCTGTGAAATTAATCGGGCAGCCTTAACATAGCCGCGTATACCGTTTTGAAAACGTGGGTGTCTAAAGTTTTAACTTTTTTTCTGTTTTTAAAAGGTAAAACTGATTTCATTAATAAACCTTATTTCTCAGAATATGCCGAAAATGATGAATAATGGCACATTTTCTGGTAGTTTTTTAAAGAGAAAAATGAAATGAATATATTTTATGCATTATCACGTTAATTTAATTGTGGGTGAGGGCTGCACATAAAATGTATAGTTTTCTACAAAAAAAAAAAAACTACGGAAGAAATTGTGTCTGCTGCTAAGTTTAAAAAAAATATATGAGGAAATGCACTTCTTGTGACATTTGAACCTCTAATCTGGTAAATTTTATACGGTCTGAATGTTCAGGTATTCATGTGCATATAAATGTTGCATTTTCATTTTTGGTGATATTTTGAAAACTGTAAAACATGGTACAGCATTACTGAAAGTGTACCTACTCTTAATTCCCGGATCTTAAATCCAAAGTCCGATTACTTTAACTCGACACAATCAACTTAAATACTGCAGATCTATCGCTCTACGGAAAATTGAGGTTGTGAAAAATAAAATTAACTAATGAATCCAAAACTAGCTCAAGTTTTGAGTACGGTGAATTGTAAATATTTAGGGCGAAAAACACTGTAGTTCCCGATTGTCAAATCGATTGTTCTCAGATTGGGTGCTACAGATCTGCAGCTATAATCATCTAACTCAATTGGAGAACGGCATTTAACTGACTATTAACTATATATTACCTTGATAGCCATTGAATAAGTAAATAATACATATTACAGCACACCATGTGTTAAAGAAGTACACTATGCCAACCATCACATCAATCATTGAATACTGAAGAATAGGCTCTAATAAATGCATATGCTTAATGTTCGCAATGATTCTGGTAAAGGGAATTTCAAATATATCTTCAAATTGAAAAAAAAGAAGATATATGTATTTTCTTTGGCTTACCCATTAGAATGTGAACCTTATAAATACGGTCCTTACTGTGCGTTTGACGCACCTACTTTATTTGTTTCCTAACAACTCCATATATGTTTCACAATAATCTGTGTATTTTTGTCTTTTCAGAACCTAGTTTTTTTACTCTAGCCGTGGTTTTGTTAGTCCTTTTTACAGTTCTAATAGGTTTTGTGGTATTCCTAATAATTTATTCGAAGCGATACACTTCCTCACAACATAATGACGAGAATCCATTGGAGGATTCTGAAACAGAGGACCCGGAAACGGATACAGAATGCAAAGAAAATCAAGAAAACGAGAAAATACTATCAGTTCTTTAGGTTCTAGGAAACGTAGATTATTCTAAACCCTAAAATAGGCTTCTTCTGACCCCCTCCCCGCCAGTTTTTTTTTTCTTACAATTTTTCTCAACAAGAGCATCTTGGGACGTTGAATATTAGTTATAGTGAAGTGTAAAGACCCCTGTGTATTGTTAGCGATACATACTAGATTTACTGTCATAATAATACTCCATTATGGGTACTAACGGTATATATATTAATCATAAAATTTTCACCTGCATTATACTGATCTATAAAATAAATATTACTATAGTAATATCAAATGCCGGAAAACAAATACAATAATTTATGTGGTTTTCATTATTAATGACTAAAAACGTTGTAAAAGATGTAAACAATTTTTCTCATGTCTATATTATAAAGAAATAAAAACAATCGGATAAATACTGGTATTTTGAATACAAAGTAAACAACGTTTCAAACAAAAGGCCCAGGGGCTACATCGCTCACCTGAGCAACAATTGTTTTAATTCTGATCAAATTAGCATTACAGTATCAAAATATCTTGCCAAACTGAATACAGTAGATCTTGCTAAAAAAAATTGAAAATCTGCCAATTTTTATCCACCTCTTATTTTTTGGTAAATACCAAGCCCCTTTTGTTGTTGTACCTGTAAGAAGATTTTTCTCTTTTCCTATAACCCCCCCCCCTCTCCCCATTTCGTGGCCCCATTATTCTCTAGGGAATCATGGTTTCATCAAACTTAAATCTACCTTTAATCTCATAACCTGTGCTTTCACACTAAGTACTGAGTTTTGGACCGAAAACTTTCCCAGAATATTTTTAAAGATTGTAAAACTTGATCCTCAATTGTGGCCTCACCCTACCCCTGGGGACCATGATTTGAACAAACTTGAATCAACACTTCCTGGGGATGCTTCAATTTTAATTTGAGTTTTTCTGGCCTAATAGTTTTTGAGAAGAAAATTTTTAAAGATTTTTTCTATACATTCCTATGTAAAACTTGATCCCCCAATTGTGGCCCCACCCTCCCCCTCGGGAACCATGATTTGAACAAACTTGAATCTACACTTCCTGAGGATGCTTCCACTCAAATTTGAGCTTTTCTGGCCTAATAGTTTTTGAGAAGAAAATTTTTAAAGATTTTCTCTATATATTCCTATGTAAAACTTGATCCCCCAATTGTGGCCCCACCCTACCCCCGGGGACCATGATTTGAACAAACTTGAATCTACACTTCCTGAGGATGCTTCAATTTTAATTTGAGCTTTTCTGGCCAAATAGTTTTTGAGATGATTTTTAAAGATTTTCTCTATATATCTACACTACCTGATTATGCCTCCACACAAGTTTAAGCTTTACCGGCCTAATAATTTTTGAGAAGAAGATTTTTGAAAAATACCAACAAATTTTCAATAATTCTCAATTATCTCCCCTTTAAAAAGGGCGTGGCGCTTCATTTGAACAAACTTGAATCCCCTTCACCTAGTGGTGCTTTGTGCCAAATTTGGTTGAAATCTGCCCAGTGGTTCTTGAGAAGAAGATGAAAATGTGAAAAGTTTACAACGACGACGACGACAACGACAACGACGACAGACAACGGACAAATTGTGATCAGAAAAGCTCACTTGAGCCTTTGGCTCAGGTGAGCTAAAAAGCATTGGTTGTGTATTAATATGTTTTGAATTTTTTCCCAAAACTGTCAACGTACTATGTTTGATATGGCGAAAATGTGTTTTGACCTTCACCATTCATGTTTTGTATAAGATTATCGATGTTCGTAATCAAACCACTTTTTAGTTCACCTGACTCAAAGGTCTATGTGAACTTTTAAAAATAACAATCTCTGCCCCTTGTGTGCAAGTTATTTTTTTCTATTAATTATGTAATTACGCAAGATAAATATGCTGACATGCACGATAGTTATGTCAACATGCAACATAACTATATGGACATGCAAGAAAACTGTAATTTAATAAGAATTATACAAATCTCAAATATCGCCAACATGTGACATCCAATATGCTAGATACGTTACCTTGATGTCAACATGCAACTTATTTATGTTACCATGCAACTTCTTTATGTTGACATGCAACTTTTTTATGTAGTCATGGAACTTAGTAATGTTTGCATGCAGGATAAATATGTTGACATGCAACTTAGTTATGTTGACACACAACTTATAAGTTGCATGTCAACATATTTATCTCGCATGTAATCATAACTAAGTTGCATGTTTACGTATTTATCTTGCATGTTGAACAAAAGTAAGTTGCATGTCGACATAAATACGTTGCATGTCGACATAGATAAGTTGCATGTCGACATAAATAAGTTGCATGTTGAGATAAATAAGTTGCCTGTTAGCATACTTATCTTGCATGTTAACATAAATAAATTGCATAAAAATGTAGCTTCTAGCATTTTGGATATGAGAGGGGGGCAATATTTGAGATTTTTTGAGATTTTGTATAACTCTTATCTGGTTGCAATTTTCTTGAATGTCAATTAATTTTTTTGCATGTTGGCAAAATTATGTTGTATGTTGACATATTTATCTCGCATATCGACATATTGGATAAAAAAATAACTTGCACACAATGGACAAAATTAACAAAATCAGCAGATTTCACAGTTTTGTTTTTATAATGTTTTATGTATGTCGGATCAACTTATAAAAAAATATAAAGATGTATAATTCTTTAAAATTTAGAAAGTGATACAAGAACTATTGTTCAGGCGAGCTATGTGGCACAAAGGCATAGAATTGCAGATCTTTGAGAACAAAAAGCAAAAAGAAATGCCGTTCAATGAAATAAAACTTTGTTTTTAAGGAACAAATATTTTCGTGTTTTACTTGACATAAGTAATATCAGGATATGATTAGATTTAAAAAAGTTACAACGTTATTATTTTATAATTTGTATGCTTGGACTATTGCATTAGGCATTCTTTCTGATGATTTTAGATACATTGTAACATATAATGAAATATATTAAGAACTAGCATTTCAATAATAGTTTATTAAAAGGATATAATGATTAATGAAAATATGAGTAAAAATCAACATATCATCTCAATGTGCATTGCATTCTTTTCTTGTACAAACATTATCAAGAAAGATATGGTCTGTGATTGAAAAACGAAAGATGCATTAAGTCGTGTTTTTTTTTGTACATGCTATGACAATGAAAGCATATGTAATGTTTGATGTAATTATATACGTCCATTAAGAGGTTTTGTTAGTCATGACCATATTTTGACTGTGTTGATCTCCTTTCAAAGAAGAACTCTATATGAAAATATTAAAAAAATACCCAAATTTAAAAGATGAAATATCTGATTTGTTTCTTTACCAAACAAAAGTTTATAGTTAAAAAAATATATTTTAAAATTTAAGGCAGACCTGATAGTTAAATTGTTAACCATCCAGCCTTATTTGAATTATTTAAAAATTGATAAAAAGAACGACAAGTCTGGTTGTTTTTTTAGCATCATATAACCATAAAGACGACATTTACAATTTGTATGGAATCCAAATAGTTCTACGATGCAAACCTTCTTTTCTAAAAGAGCTAACAACATTCAAATTTACTTCAAACTTATTACAACTAACTTTTAAAGTCTAACGTTTCTTGAATTTATCTTGTAAATCTAGTACTACGGCTTTGTTGAGTCAATGCTTTCTCTTTTTTTTAATAGCTCAGGGAAGTATTGATTCATTATAAAACGCAATAAAAAAGTATTAACAACCAATTATTTCCTTTTTATTTGTGTGTGTATTCCTTCAACACGTTTTGATTTATTAAGATTCAACTAATTCGGCTCGAAGTGTAGTTCTTAATCAACTTTGATGTTCAATAAATGATTAATCGAATATGCGTTTAATACGGTTTTTATTTAAAACGGTGCTTATATACGAGTGATTATTTGTACACATACATGTGTTATACATGTTTCGACTATGATCTACCTGTCAAACATCGCGTTGTCGTATACCAATGTCGTCATTTTGTTTCTCCATTTGACTGAAACGTCACATTCCTATGGTGAGTGAAGAATTAATATGCTTTTATTATGGCATTTGGCTTTTGTGTAGGAAATATTAAGTACGAATATCTTAAACCTACTTTTATTTTAATGATTGTATATATCGCTTTTTTTAATCAATTCGACAGAGTTTATCGTATTATTTGTTTGACTGCAAATGGTAGTGTATAATCCTATTTATATCATATATAGTAATGTGTACAGAGTAATATTCACCACCGTTTATTTTCACCCCTTTCAACCTCACTGCCAGCGAATTTAAGACTTGACGAATTACAATGTATCATATTATTTTTTTAAACAGAAGTCTGTCTGGGCGAATTCTAGGCGAAATTTTGTACAAGTGTAAAAGAGCGAAAATGACACGGGGTGAAATTAACCCTGTATGTAAAAGATTGCATTGCACTGCATCAAACAATATTGTAATGTTATTTGTTGATACATGAATATATATATAAGTTAATCTACATTGAAATAATGACATTTAATGACAACGAACAGTGTCTAAAATCAAAATTTAAAGGGGCATGGTCACGATTTTGGTCAATTTTTTTTCTTTAGATTTTAATGTTTACAATGAATTAGTAAGGCGTATTTAATAGACAACCAAAATTTTAGTGTCATTTGATAAGTTATAAGCGAGTTACAGAGCTTACCATTCTTCGCTATGTAAACAAAGCGTTTGTTTACATATCGAATTTCCAGTTTTAGACCCAAAATAAATGTGTTAATCGTTAGGAAATATTTATCTATGCTTTAAATGAATAATAAGATAGACAAAGCAGCTTTAAAAAGATATTTTCCTGGTATATTGAACCTATGTAAACAAAAACAGGGCACGAGCGTTGTTTACATGACGAAGAATTGTGAACCCTGTATCTTGCTTAAAACTCAACGACTGGCACCATAATTTCATTTAATCATTAGAAATGTATTCCTAAAGCATTCCAAATAATAAAAACAGAAAAATAAAATTTGACCAAAATCGTGACCATGCCCCTTTAAAAGGAGAAATGCAAAACAGGTGCAGGGCAAACACTGACTACTAAAGTATTAAAGAAAGGATCAGGTGCCATGGAGGAGTAAGCATCCTCTGTTGATCGTCCACACCCCCTGGTTGTCGTAATCGGGAAAAACGTAAAAATCCGTAGACAATTAAGTGATAAATTATGTTCCAACATTAGGTATGAAAAAACGTCAGTCAGCATGCCACCCTTTGGAAAATTGTATTTGCTGATAAGTCAATTACAACAGAAAAACGTTTGCAGAAATAATATTAGATTGCATAAATGGTTACTTGACATTGAACCATTGTAAAATGGCTGGACTCTGTCTGCAAAATGATATTGTACATACAACAAAAGCAAACAGCAAAATAATCACTATAGCCAAGTCTAAAATTGTTTTGTCTAAATAATTGTTAAAGTTTACTTAAAGTTTTGTTATCGAATAACATACGGAAAGTTCTATATTACTTAAGTTCAGCATAACACTGGAATTGTTTAAGTCATATTAAACGAGAATTATAACATTGTCAAACGATGTACATGTATAAAAACGAATATTCAAAAGATATACATTAGTAACACGATGCGAAAGTATAACATTGTGGTAATGCATTACATCAATTTAAATAAAAATATGATCTTGCATGAAATGTATTTACTTTAAATGATACTAATTGGTAATTCTCAATTCAGAATACATAACTGAACTTTGTTTTGATATCATAACATTTTGCTTGTTTTCTATCTTAGAAGCAATGACACAAATGCTACAAATTCAATGTTACAAAAAATAAGATTAAAAGAAATCATCAACTTTAAGAATACAAGTTATTTAACTAAGGAACATCTCGCAAATAAATGTTATACAGAACGACAATAATGTAAGGCCTTTTGCACAAAAATATGACTGACCGAAATTAATAAATACTCTTTTTAATCATTTAAGTAAAAAATCAAAATATCAAAATAAATTTTCGCCATAATAATTTCAATTCATATTGCTTGAACTTCTCATGGTTGACTTTATTTTACTTTTTTTTTTATAAAAAAAGGTAAACAACGAACTTGCAAATAATTTATTGAATTTTTTTTTACAGCACAATGTCAAAAATGAGTAGGGGTTAATCTATTGCTAGGTTTGAAATTTAATAAGTCCGTTTGCACTGTCTAATATGAATATTTCCGCAGAGAGATATTCAGCACGCTATGTTAAACATCCACAGTGAAAGGAAACAAAACCGCAAATATTGTTTAAAGAAGTTTCATTACATTAAGTCATTTTAATTGAAAGTAATGTCAATTGCAATGGGGAAACCTTTGCTTCTCATACGTTTTGTTTAAGATGGTCACCCGGAATAGTTCAGAGTATCTGATTTTTATAAGGACGTATTTTCTTTTTACACGAAATACAATATAATTCAAAAACGCTTAACAACACTCATCTATTGATACTTTTGAATACTCATTTTATCTTTAACATTTTTATTACGCACTTTTTATACATATTGTACAAATTATTAAAACTACGCATTTCTTGTTTGAGGTCAATGAATGAACTCAGATATCATTTTTGCCAGTCGTAAGGTGCAATCTTTTAAAAAAATGCAGTTTATTTTATCGAAATATTTAGCGATTCATATATCATCTTTTTTTATTTGAATTATACATAAGAAATAGAGAGAGACACTTAAAACTTCTCGATGCCGTCCTAAATAGGAGTGAGAGGGAGTTAGCTATAAAATTAATGGAATTTAAAAATGTACCTTTAATATGCATATCTAATGAAAAACATAAACGGATATTCTCAATGATTAAAGGTGCCTCAATTATAATTGTAGTTGTTATGGCCCAACAGCTTCTAGTGTTAAAGCGTGACTCGAAAGTCCTTCTTTTAAAAATGGTATTGCTCTTTTTTTTAATATGTAATCGTTGTAACATTTTTTTTAGAAATGGATACAACAGTTATGTTCTAAAAAATCTTCACCATGGCGTATGGATTAAAGGTGTAACAGAGAGAGAGAGAGAGAGAGAGAGAGAGAGAGAGAGAGAGAGAGAGAGAGAGAGAGAGAGCGGTCTGATAGCAAAAAAGAAAATTTATAACATGCGCAGGTTGAACAAGAGAGATAAATTCATAGTTACGAATTGTATGAAACATTGCTCTTTTGTTAAAGCTATTACCTTTGATTCTACGTAGAATCACTCCACATTTAGATGTTTCTAAATAAGGACTAATAGGTGGGTTGGATTCATTTTTTCTTACATTTGCATTTGCGCTACCAGTTCCCTAACTCATATTGCCAAACATTCACATTTATATTCATCCACCTTTTTAGGATACATTTATGCGTTGTTAAAATGCATAAATAATTGTCCTTGCTGATTTATTAACAACCCACAAAAAATGAAGATAAAAAATCCCTTTAACTACTAAACTAAACTAAAATGTATCTCACAGATACTAGTAGTGACTTCCTCTATTTTAACAAAAAAAAACCAGTTTCATTTAATAGCCATAAGGCATAATTATATGATGTAGTCACACAAAGTTGATTGTTGCCCACTCTGCTTAGTCAAAGATGTGATAAATAAAACCTATTAAAAGATGTCTTCTTCAGTGCGTCTTCTTTTTGCAGTTAATGTTGCCTTGTATAAACCAGCATACCAAAAGCACCCTGCGTACCCTGGCTATGACGAATATGACGCCAGTAACGCTGTAGATGGGCTCAGGTCAGACCTCAGATGGGAGGGAAAACAATGTGTCGTGTCACGTGGTTCTGATACCGCCACCTGGTGGGTCAACCTGACCACTATCTACAGCATCCATCACATCACGATTTACTACAGAACAGAAGGCACCACATGGGGTATTCTGAACTTCATTGTATATTGTCCTATGCAGTCTGTGGAATACAAATTCTAATTAGCATTTACTGTGTCCTGTTTATGTTTAACATTTGGCTGTTTATACACGTAGCATTTTCGGCGGAAAGTTGTTGTCACTAAGTTATGTACATATCTAAATAGCGTGAACATATAAAAATGAATTGGTGCTTTCTGAAATAAGCTCATACCACGTAAACTTCTTGAAAAAGCACTTGCCGCTTAATGTACATGCTAAATATACTTTGTCTACAGCATTAATTCTTTTTGCCCGGACGAGAGCAAACATGTTTTTATTATGTAAGCTATTTTATATATTTCAGTCATGTTTTTGCAAAAAATAAAAAAAGATTACAGCAAGAATTTCTAATAAAAATTATGCATATTGTATTCTATGCGATATTTAATTGATCGCTAAATACCCCAATGATTATTAGATTAATAATTTGATATTAATTGGATACAATTTTTTATTCAATATACCCGAAATTGTTCTTTTTGTGCTATAAATCAAAATCGATATGAAGCATAGTTTTGATTGTCAAACCTACGTTTCAAAAGTATTAATTTTATCATGCATTGTTTCTGAATTGTCTATTTCATAGTTTAATTTTTTTTCCAGGTAGCAATACATTTTTACCGGCAAGCTTTTTGGGATTTTCGATCTATATCTCGAACACAACAGACATTCTACAGGGGAAGTTGTGTTTCAAGGACAGGAACTTTACACTTTACACAATACCTGCTGTCATAACAGTCACCTGTCCTGTACATGGACAATACGTCATATATTGCAACGAGAGGCTCCCACGGGTTTTTCACCCGGACGGCTATTCTGTGAACGCCTACAATGATCTTTGTGAAGTGGAGGTGTTCGGTAATTAGTTTTTAAAGGGATAAATAGTCGTGGCCATCATTACAGTATAGTTAACTAACTTTAAAAATGAGTTATGTTTAGAAATATAAGAATTTTTTTCAAAAGGACTACGTGCCGTATTTTGCATTTTTTGCCCCCAAAATTAAAGTTTGATAAAACTCTTTAAAAAAAAGGTGGAAAATAATTGAAATCAAATCAAAAATAAGTGTGTAAAAGGTTATCACTATAGTGACGGTATAATGCAAAGATGACGTCATGAAGATCGTCTTATTTTGCAAAAATGTATGTTTTGTAGCAAAATATGGGTGTTTCCCGATGGTTTTTCTACTGGAAAACATCGAGCGCAGGCTTCTTCAAGCACTATTTTTAGTATGTGTATAAATATATTAAAAACATCATATGTTATATTTGTACTTGAGCAGACCTGCGCTCTATACTTTCGAATGCAAAATATAAAGAAAAAAATGACAATATTTTCATTTGTTTGCAAATTTGCGGGAATTAGGTCATATTTAAGACGTCATAGAAAAACACAGCGAATGAACAACAAAGACTTAAATCAAGATTAAAATGTTAGGCATCATCCTTACTTTGATTTATACAGATTTGATTTTTATAAGATAGTATTTAAAAATTTGAAAAAAAAAATGGGGAAGATATTTGACCATACCGAATATAGTCCTTTTTATAGATGATCTATTTTGATTTCTTCTTACTCTATATTTAGGTGTAAAATCATACCTACAATGTAAAGTTATCTAAAAGGTATATTTTCTGACTAAACAGCCTCTGTGAATATCAGCAACTATTCATTCAAGTATATTTATAATTAATGTAAACTTAATCAAAAAAATCAAATAAAATTTTATCTTCTATCTTAGGTTGCCCAACAAGTGGATATTATGGATCCAACTGCTCCCTCCCCTGTCCAGACGTAAACTGTCGGTTCTGTCACATAGAGACGGGCACCTGCCAAGGCTGTAAACCTGGATATCAAGGTCAACGTTGTGAATTAGGTAAACTAATACACTGTCACCATCAAATAACGATACAAACACAATGTTATTTCGTTACATATGTGCTTTCGTGAAACCAAAAAATCAACAAATGTTTGCTTTGCACATTTATGACAGTTTGATTAATTCTAAAAACAACATGGATACTCACCAAACCCTGCTTTTGAGCCGTTGTAAGAAAAACATTTCAATTGCTTTAGTAATGAAAGAAACTGAACATATTCATGACGTTGTTTTTAAAATATTCGAAAAGAAAAACTAAATTTAAATATCACTGTCTTAAAGTTTGATTTGTAATTTTAATTTCACAGAATGCTCAAATGTTAAGTTCGAGGACGGTTGTCACCGAGATTGTGGATATTGTAGAAATATGTCACTTTGTCACCACGAAAACGGCGCATGCCCAAACGGATGTGAACCTGGATATAAACAATACGATTGTAAACAACGTAAGTCAGACTATCCTCACATCATTCTCACTTTAAGATACATTACCTTTTCTGTTAATATAAGCAATACTTTCAACTCCCCCAAAAAGGAAGATTGAATCGTAAAGACATTTCAGTAAAATTAAGTTATGCAGGTGAACGGTAGCAATGCAATTAAATAAACTATCAAGCTATCTAGTACATTTTTTTAACATGATAAATAGATTATCAACAATCTTCTTCAAGGTATGTGTACATAAAAGTATTGGAAAATCGAGCAAAACAGACCCCCCCCCCCCCTCAAAAACAAAAAATAAATAAAAAAATAAGAATAAAAACAAACACCAAAAAACCTCCCAAAACAAGACAAAACGTGAAACACACTTGTAGCATCAGAATGTCCCTTACAAAATTATTTATTTAATTTTCTATACAAAACATAAATTTTAAGAGAGTGTCATATTGCAAGAGGATAAAAAGTCCAGGCGAGATGTACAGACGACTTTACTAAAAATTAGAATGAAATAAATAATGTGGCAATTAAATGATGAAGACGTTTCTGTGTATCTAAGTTCATCAATGAAAATAAATGAATATAATTTAAGTTTTGCAATAAATATGATATAAGCATGTGGTAACATTACATAAATAGAAAAAAATCCCACACAAAATGTGTTAATTGTTTTTCGTTTTTTTATAACACATGTAGCTTGTGACAAAGGATTCTACGGGGTTGATTGCAATAAAACGTGTGGTAGTTGCCTCGATGTCAGCCAATGTTTCCACATAAATGGGACGTGTTTGACTGGATGTTCTGCTGGTTATCAAGGGGAATTTTGTAAAACACGTGAGTACATTTATATGGATATAGAATTCATAAAACATTTCATATACTTTTAGAAATCATTTCAGCCCTATTTTGTTACGTTGTTGCAGCTTTAAACAATTCTTAAACAAAACAATACCTGAATATTATCAATTTGACAGCTTGTACCAGAGGATCGTACGGCATTCACTGCAACGAAACTTGTGGTCACTGTTTCAATGGGAGCCAGTGTTCATCAATAAATGGGTCGTGTCCACGTGGGTGTGATACTGGTTATACCGGGGACCTGTGTACAACAAGTAAGTACCGGGGACCTGTGTACAACAAGTAAGTACCGGGAACCTGTGTACAACAAGTAAGTACCGGGGACATGTGTACAACGATTAAGTACCGGGGACCTGTGTACAACAAGTAAGTACCGGGGACCTGAGTACAGTAAATAAGTACCGGGGACCTGTGTACAACGAGTAAGTACCGTACACCTGTGTATGGTAAGTAAGTACCGGGGACCTGTGTACAACGAGTAAGTACCGGGGACCTGTGTACAACGAGTAAGTATCGGGGACCTGTGTACAACATGTAAGTACCGGGGACCAGTGTACAGCGCGTAAGTATCGGGGACCTGTGTACAACGAGTAAGTACCGGGGACCTGTGTACAGTAAGTAAGTACTAAGGACCTGTGTACAACAAGTAAGTACCGGATACCGGTGTACAACAAGTAAGTACCGGGGACCTGTGTACAACAAGTAAATACCGGGGACCTGTATACAACAAGTAAGTACCGTACACCTGTGTACAGCAAATAAGTACCGGGGACCTGTGTACAACAAGAAAGGACCAGGGACCTGTGTACAACAAGTAAGTACCGGGGACCTCTGTACAACAAGAAAGGACCGGGGACCTGTGTACAACAAGTAAGTACCGGGGACCTGTGTACAACGAGTAAGTACCGGGGACCTGTGTACAGTAAGTAAGTACTCAGGACCTGTGTACAACAAGTAAGTACCGGATACCGGTGTACAACAAGTAAGTACCGGGGACCTGTGTACAACAAGTAAGTACCGGGGACCTGTGTACAGCAAGTAAGTACCGGATACCTTTGTACAAGTAAGTACCGGGGACCTGTGTACAACAGGTAAGTACCGTACACCTGTGTACAGCAAGTTAGTACCGGGCACCTGTGTACAACAAGTAAGTACCGGGGACCTGTGTACAACAAGTAAGTACCGGACACCTGTGTACAGCAAGTACTCAGGACCGGTGTACAACAAGCAAGTTGATAGGGTATCTACATATACAACTGTTAGGATAACTTTGTCATACATTTCTGTTTAACTGTAAGCCAACATTATTTCGCAATTTAAGGAGATAAACTGTCTCATGGTACCCAACTTTAGCAAAATATTTTAACTTTAGTATACAAAAGATATTGAATGAATGGTGTGAAGCAATAAGTGTTGGCGCTGACGATTTTCACGCATATCTTGCGAAAATTGCTCGCACGTAAAAATAGTTTGGTTTGCAGTATCTAACCATTTATAAAATGTGAAATCTTATAACGGGTACTATTTTGGGGTTATGATAGGTTGTGCCTATGGAAAGTATGGCAATGAATGTAAGGAAGAGTGTGGACATTGCCGTTATGTGAAACAGTGTGTCCATAGCAATGGTTCGTGTCTCACCGGATGTAGTGATGGTTTCCAGGGGGAACTGTGTAAAACACGTGAGTACATTCCAACTATACTATTTATTAAAAGTTTGGACATCCATACTTTTAAGTTAAAACACATTGAGTTAACAAATGCATATATTTGAAAAACCGTATATCCGGTTATTTTTACATTATCTAATTTTCGCTACTAGAAATATCCCGAATCGCTGAAATGACTGACGCAAAAATGAGAAAATATTATCTATCCTACTTTTGAAAATTTTGTGACACGCGTATAAAAATCCGGGTATACAGTATACACATGTAAATAAAAGTATAATCAAATGTAATAATTCAAATTAAAGGTTGCGACAAAGGACGTTACGGGGTTAACTGTTCAGAAAATTGTGGAAACTGTGCAGACATGAGCAAGTGCTTCCATGTGAATGGCACGTGTTTGACAGGCTGTGAGGCCGGATTTCAGGGTGAACTTTGTAAAACACGTAAGTATAAACCAACCAGAACTCAAGTTTTTAAATGTATAAAGGAATATCATAATGATCGAAAAATTGGTTTAACTTATACTTGAGAATGTTTACTGTTCGGCAATGTCAGAGGATATATGTATGATTATATAAACACAAGGTTGTGATAGCAACCTATACGGAATTAACTGCAATGAAACCTGTGGGAACTGTCGTTATGACGACCAATGTCTGAACACAAACGGAACGTGCTTATATGGATGTGCCGATGGTTATAAAGGCGACCTATGTAAAATTCGTGAGTACATGATATTGTTATTCATGCTTATGTCCACATATAGATATTTGATATATTGTCCTACTTTATTTTTGTTGTATATGTCTTTTTAACTTGAAAGGTTGTCAAATTGTACGGTATGGGGATCAGTATATTTGAATGAGAAAGAAACGTTGTTAATTTTGTAAAGGGATAATGTAAATATATATTCTCACACTTATTCTTGTCATGGAAATGTCTGTTTGATATGACAGCCTGTGAGAATGGACGGTATGGGGATCAGTGTAGTGAAATTTGTGGACACTGTCGCGACCTTACCCAATGCTCTCACATTAACGGAACCTGCTTAACCGGATGTAAGCCTGGTTACCAAGGAAAACTATGCAAACCACGTGAGTAGGTTAAAAACGTAACGCTTTGTAAGCAGAGAAGATGTATAGTTATGAATAGGTACACTGAAGGTGAACAGTTAGGTTTGACTGCTGGACAACCGGTAAGCTAAACAGAAAAACTGAAAATATGCTGAAAAAAAGATGAACGCTTTCTGTTTGGTTCCAAATGAAAAACATAAAGATGTCTCTCTTCACATAATCAAACATGTATTTTATGTATCTTATTCGCCTATTCATATTAAAGCACAATTTTTGCTTTTTGCATTTAAATATTTCATTTTATTATCAATCTTCAGTGTGTAATTTTAAGTCCAACACATCAAACGAAGAGTGCATATTTTGCCTCGGTAATTGCAAAGATGATTTACCTTGCAACAACTTGACAGGGATATGTGCGAACGGATGTAAGAACTATTGGACTGGGGAATTCTGTCAAGGTGTGCAGTTTGTATCCTCTGTGTCTTTTTCTAAAGATATTTTATTTATAAGTAAAAACTATTACGCAAATTGACTTCTGATTACTTATGCTATAAATAAAAACAATCTTTAAATTGCAAAATAAGGGCTTGCTCTTTGTTTGAACATAAAGAACAAAACTACCAAAAATATATGTTAAAAAGCTTTTATGTTTCATAATAAAGTCCAAACGCTTACATGTAATCAGACCAATCCATATTATAAATGCAATTAAATGTACCCATCATAAGGAAATCTCAGTTGAATTTTCTGATATTTATTTTATTTTATTTTTTGTGTGTGTTTATATTCTTATTTTGTTACGTATAGATTGCACAGTTGGTTTTCATGGAGAAGACTGTGATAAGAAATGTGGACAGTGTGTGGATGGAATGCCATGTAATGTTTCATCTGGTGTTTGTCCATCGGGGTGCCAAAACTACTGGGTAGGACCAATGTGTACAGGTAAATATAAATATAATGACCAATATGTTTATCAACAAATAAGATAACATTAATTTTAATTTAATTCTGATCTCTGTATATCTTAATGTTTTTCCATGGTTTTCTTCTTGGTTTTGCATTAGCTGTTAGGCAATTTACAGTGTAAACGGTTAGGTAAATAAGGTTGCCGATGTTTTAATTTACGTGTTTATACGCTAAAATGTAACCAATACCATATTAGATAAAGCGCACATAAAAAACCCAACAGACTATTGATATATTTTTGCAGATCGGAACTAATAGCTAGAAAACAGACTACTAAAAACAAAAATCAATCGAAATTTAATCATTTCTCTTTTTATACGAAAAAAAAATCAATTATAAGGTTAAACCTTTTAGAATGCTTGCCTTACAAGTACGGTCCAAATTGCTCGTTGGACTGTGGTCATTGTAAAAATGCTAGATCATGTTCCTGGATGACTGGAAAATGTGCAGATGGATGTCAACAAGGTTGGACTGATGCTTTTTGTTTAACAGGTATGAGTACATGTTAGATCGTTTCCGTTTCAAACAGTAAGAAATAGGCTTGGGACAAATCATATATATTAATTTTTGATATATTTATATTTTTAGCGATTTCAACAGACATTTTAGTAACAAAAAGTAAGTTATATTTGCAATTCAAAAAAGTAAGATCTTACAAATTTCTTTATACCTTGAGGGAAATGGTCACCATTTCGGTCGAAATTCATTTTTCCATTTTAAATGTTTACAGTGCTTCAGTAATCTACCAAAATTTTATTGCCAGTCGTTACCTTTTTTTTTGCTATGTAATCAAAGTCCGGGAAATGTTTGGTTAATATGTTAATGCTAAAAAGTGAAAAACGATGTGAACTGTTTATTAATGTTTAAAACGAATAAGAAGATAGATATATAATCTTGAAAAAGAACTTTGACCTGTTTATTAAACCAACGAAAAAACAAAAATATGGCACGAACCTTGTTAACATAGCTCTGTATCTTGCTTATGACGCTACGGCTGACCCTTACATTTTTGTTGATAGCTGGAAATGCATTACTGTTGCATTGCAACCGATTAAAATAGAAATACAAAATTTGACAAAAATAATGATCATGTCCCTTTAAAATTACGATATCAATATCCTTACTGTTCTTTATTTTAGGCGAAGGGATATCGACCCTATATCTCTATGCCATCATAGGTGCTCTCGCCATGTTTCTATTAGTAGCCATTGCTGTCATTTTCCTTAAGGTAAGACGGAAGTCAACAAATCCTTACCATAAACATCCCACTGACGACGCCAAGCCAAACATTCAGAATGTTTTGAACCATTATGACAGCCTCAACAGACCCGGGGGAATGAATATTTACTTTTCATTGGAACCGAAAAAACAAGAGTCGCATTATGAAGATATTAACATAACCATGTGAGATCACATTGATATTAACCTTGTTACTTATTCTAATTATATTATAGGATCAAACAAGTTACTTGATGTGGTGTCAATCACTGGCATTGTGACTGTGTGGCTGCCACGTTCTAAAAGGAAATACTATTTTGTTTTCTAAAGATTTTAATCTGCATCAGTAACAAAATTGGTCCAAAAAATCAAAGTTGTAAATATATTTTTGTTAGTTTTTTTCCTAAATGATTTCTTTATATTTTGGAAGAGAAAAACGTTTAAGAATATCAATTTTTGTATTTTTAAAATAGACATTTCCTGCTTAATATCATGAAAATGTATATGTTCAGCATTTTATGCTAAAAGCGATTTTAATGTTTGATTTTTCGTGTTAAAAAGCAACGATGAAAGGCAAATTCCAACAAAGTATTTGATTTAAATTTCTCGGGAACTCCAACTTAATGAAATGTGTCTTACACTTAAAAAGAGGAAGGGAAGGTCTTTTTTTAGAAGTAGACTTAAATTAAAAATGAAATCTGTCGTTGAACTAATTTGTACCTGTACACTTGTCAAATAAGTCAAATCACATTTTGAGAATAAAAACAAGCAAAATATCAAAATATATTGACAGATTTGAAATAAAAAAATATACACTCGTCGGATAGAAATGCTTGCATAGCAATTAAGATGTGCTCCTACTCGAGGGATATCATCATGTATAACACGGTATGCTAAGAATTGAAAGACATTTGTATGTAATGATCATTTTTGATAATCACATGCTTATTCTCTAGACGTTGTGTAAATAATACTTGATTAATAAAAGTATGCAATCAATAGTCTTTGCATGTTTCTTTGCTCTTTAATCATCTGTATACTACAAAAGGTTATATTTGTACAAATGCACATACATTATTAATAAGTATATAGATTTATTGCTCAACACTAATACGTTTTATTTTGGGGCTTACTCCAAAAATTAAAAACTTGTTATAAATTAAATTAAATTGTCTATATCAATGCAGTTCATACAAAGTTATCCATATCATTTAAATTATCTATTACGAAAAGTTTCATTATTTACCCCAAAGTCGTTAACTAAATACTTTTGACTGAAAAAAAACCCAATAGTTAACTGGCTTCTGAGTATGACCCAATTTGTCAATAACATTATTGCATTATTGAATTGTTTTTACTACTTGTTAACATTTTAACGCGTTCTAATTAATCATAATAGTATCAAATTGATGCATCGCCTTATATAATAATAGTCCCGAATCTATTAAAATACGTGGACCAATCAAAAAAATACGAAGACTTTGGCCATAGCTATGTTATTTAACGTCTTATAATATCAAATTTAGCAACCATTATTAAGCAATTGTTTCAAACAATTTGAAATAACAAAAGTTCATATATTCCTTTATTTCTAAGAATTATTTAGAATTTAATCCTGAAAATGAAGTCACGGCGCATCACAGGATGAATCTCTGCCATTCAGTCAACTGAATGTTACTGAATGGTCTGGAAAGGTGACTGAATGGCACACATATACCATTCAGTCACTTTTCAGCTACCTTTTAGTCACCTTTCAATTGACTGAATGACAGAGATTCATCCTGTGCATGGTTAAGTTTTGTGTTATGTCAACAATAAACCATATTATGTTGAAAGTAATATCTCAGTTAATCAACTAATACTGAAACCTAAAATTACAAATTGTCATGATATTCTATGTACCAAATAATGACGGGATATATATACTAGTTGAACAGATATCAGTGACTTAAGACATAAAGTCCTCTTTAAAATTGACTAAAAACGTTGACGTCGCGTGACGTCCCGGCGCAACGAAAAGTATTAACAGTATGGATTTAACTCGGGAAAAAACCGATAAAAGGTGTGAAAATGGTAATTGGTGGAAAAAAATAAGTCAAAAATTATTTGCACATTTCTGTGTAACTCTACCACATTTTGTTTGGGTTGTGGAAAGTGTATTTCGAACATTAATCAGTTCGAAAAAGAGTAGAATATCAGTAAATATTTGATAAAAAAAAATAAACAAATAAACAATTTGACAATTAAGGATTTTCTTACTGTAAACGAATAGATATGCGGTAAAAAATAAGAAAATTTCGGAGGACTAACTTATAATTTTCAAACAAGTGTGAACAAACTAGATGTCAAGTGATATAGTGCCGATATAAATTGTATGGTGAAATGCATAACAGACTCAGGATAATATAAAGATTGGATAATTCTATTAACTGTGCGTGCGTCATTTTGACGTCATGTTTTCAACGTTACCGTGCGCTGTGGTGACAAAACATGTTGTTTTTAAAATCGGGTAACAAAAAAAATATTTATATCAAATGGAATGAAACTTTGTATATCAATAAAATATATATCGTTGCCTAAATTAATCTGTTAGTTATGACTTTTATGAAAAATACATGGTAGACGGCCCAATTGTCTTCGTATTTTTTTATTGACCCTCGTAGCTCTCATCTTTGACATGTACCAGTGAAATGCCTAATAAAATCAAACTCTTGCATGAACCTGCATTAATAGCAAACTTCTTGCCGAAATATCCGCTCTATATATATAGCAACAGTCCTGCGATGTTGTGATTTTGATTTATGAAGGACTTTTTTTGATGAGGTTTGAGTTCTGTCTCTTCTCAAAATGTAGTTTGTGAATTTGAGAAAATTTATCAAACATAAAACAAGTGAAATAAACCACAAAAATCTAAAACAACATTGGTAAACTTTTGATCTATTTTGGCGTTACTATAAAAGGCTTTTTCAACACATTCTTAAATTCATAAATTAAACATCATACTTCAATAGCTCGACGTGTAGAGCACAATGTTGCTGTAGATTTTTTTTTAATGAATATCGTCATTTATATAAAAATGTTGTAGTAACAAGCGCGCCTTTGGTTTAATTTCACATAACTTGTAGGAAATACCCAGTGTTCAAAAGTGCCTTTTAACTAATGAATTCACATGTACGATCTTTATACACACGGTCATGCTGGACCCACGAACAATTACGCAAGATACACGAACGATTACGTAAGATACACGAACGATTACGTTAGACACACGAACGATTACGTTAGACACACATTACGTTAGACACACAAACGATTACGTTAGACACACGAACGATTACGTTAGACACACGAACGATTACGTTAGACACACGAACGATTACGTTAGACACACGAACGACACGAACGATTACGTTAGACACACGAACGATTACGTTAGACACACGAACGATTACGTTAGACACACGAACGATTACGTTAGACACACATTACGTTAGACACACAAACGATTACGTTAGACACACGAACGATTACGTTAGACACACGAACGATTACGTTAGACACACGAACGATTACGTTAGACACACGAACGACACGAACGATTACGTTAGACACACGAACGATAACGTTAGACACACGAACGATTACGTTAGACACACGAACGATCACGTTAGACACACGAACGATCACGTTAGACAAACGAACGATTACGTTAGACACACATAACGTTAGACACACAAACGATTACGTTAGACACACGTACGATTACGTTAGACACACGAACGATTACGTTAGACACACGAACGATTACGTTAGACACACATAACGTTAGACACACAAACGATTACGTTAGACAAACAAACGATTACGTTAGACACACATTACGTTAGACAAACAAACGATTACGTTAGACACACATTACGTTAGACAAACAAACGATTACGTTAGACAAACAAACGATTACGATAGACACACATTACGTTAGACACACAAACGATTACGTTAGACACACATTACGTTAGACAAACAAACGATTACGTTAGACATACAAACGATTACGTTAGACACACAAACGATTACGTTAGACACACGAACGATTACGTACGATACACGAACAACTACGCAGGATACACAGTCGATGACTAACTACAAGTTAATACACGATAGAATATTGATAGCGATAATAAAGTGAACACAAATAATTCTACACCAACAAATAAGTAAATCAACAAGAAAATTGAAGAAGTAAAAATTGGAAAGTAAAATATACAAATATTGTATAATGTATCGACAACTTATTTTATACGTAATTTAGACGTAAACTCTGAGTGCTTAAATGTATGTCCACTTTAGGTTATAATAAGTTAATGATGTTACATCTCTTTTGACATTTATTCATTCAATGAAGTTTGGTCAAAATAGGAAACTACACCCTAACTTAAGCATGCGTATTTTTTTTTTCAAGACAGGAATTCGCCAAAATATAGAGTACACTTTTCACCTTTAGTGCATACTAAAATATACGCGTATCCAGATCATAAACGAACAATTATCCTTACTCTTTAAATTGGGTATTTGGCATTTTATCTTGAAAATGCGGCCTAACTTATGAATGCACTAAAGAGGTTTTTACACAACTGTATTTGTTTGTTAAATGTTTTGACAAATGCAGAACAAATTACACTCTTGAACTGGCCAATATTAAAATTCCTAAATAATTATTGCGACATCGTGCACAACAGGAAGTTTTTTAAACCATGAAGATGAAAAGCACTTGAATATCGTCGGTACATAACCTTTTGTAAATAGTATGTTCATTCTGTGTATGATTTCTTTTCAGACCGAATGACCTTATTCTTAAACTAACTTTTGACAGAATAGGTTCAGAACAGTTCGAGAACGGAGACACTGTTGCTATAGTAGGTGTTTTATCATTGCCAACATTGATTTCTTATAAATGATGTGAATATATCTAAAGAACATACTTCAGTACTAGTGAACAAAAATAAAAATATTTTGATGACATATACGTTACTTTAATAATACTTATATCATTGTCAAAATTTAGAAACTGACTGGACTGGTCTTTCACATTCTTTATCGATTACTACATTTATTTGAATATCTTTATGTTTAACAAATACATTATACGTTGTACCTTCTATACCAATAACCTAGTGTGAAGTAAATGAAAAGAAATGAGGGATAGGTTTGTTTATTCACGTATAATACTCAGTCTTCTTATAATTGAGATAACAGCCATACTCTGTCCGAAGTTTCTGCGTCTACAACATTTTGCTCAATATTTCCATAATTATAATATTTTTGTGCCCAAACAGCGTTTATCAACTTGACGAAAAAAGTCCTGATTATCTAATTTTCTGTTCTGAAATGCACCCTCTTCTGCCTTGGATTTCAATACTCAGCCCAAAATAGAAAGTTCAATAGAAAGAAACAAATGGAACATATTCATATTATAGCGATGACAATTTTTGAATAGAGAAATTTTCTTTATAGTTTTGTTAAGATATTTATTTTCGTTTATATAAACAAATATATACAAATAGATGATGTATCAATGAAGACTTCTAAGATGTTTATTCGTTGATCGATTTCAATTCTACTTTATCGATAGGTATTTGTATTTTCATTAAAATTAGTCACAAAGTAATGGAAACAGTTTCCTTTGTCTCAACAACAAATCGTAATTTAAATAGAGATAGAAAAACCTTTATCGCAAACACAAAAATATGTTTAAGAATTTCTACAGCATCTCAGTTTGGATATGTATCGTTAGGTTTGACATTTAATTCTTAAAGAAAATTTAAAACAAAATAAGAATACTCTTTAAAGCAAACTGAAATTTTAGAAATTTCCAACATCTTAATCTACTGTATCGTATAGTTCTGACACACGATAAATGATATATGCAACATTCATTGTCTTAAATAGTATATCATTATTGCACCGGTTGCCAAGTGATTTTTGTCCTTCTTTAAAATTAGATAGATTTCTATTTGGTATTTAAATTTACGAATTTCTATGTAGTCACTACGTAGATATATGCAAACCAACAGCCACACAGATAAGGCAAAACAAACCTCTTGAAAAAAAAGAAAGTATAAAACCGCCTAAGCTTGTAATTGGTATTTTCACTTCCTTTTCATTCAACAGGTTATAATTGCTTTTGTGAATTTACATTCTAAAAGCTTAATATCTTTCAAGACATTTATGCAGCTTATTTGACTTTAGGTTAAAAAAAATCATATTTCGCCTGTAGGCGCTTTAACAAGATTGATTTGACCTAACCAGATCCCTTATCATGTTGTTGCCGCTTGATGACAATCTTTACAAAATAATCGTTTGCAGTTGTCTGTTGAGTTCTACTGCGGCATTTGGTAAGTAAATGTTTTTTTTATATATATCTTTTATATAATTCTTATAGTTCGAAAATATTTGTATTTCATTCAGCATTAAAAGAGTGGTAATGATGCGGATAGGTGAATTAACACAAAAAGTCATCCATACTTTTTAAATTGACCTTACAAATATTTTTTTCCAATATTACTTTATAGTATCAATCAAAGAAGTTACTTATTTATTCTTAGGTTATAAATACAAACTATGTATTAAGCAGTGTTCAATTCCTAAATAGTAGTAGTGTTTAATATTTGAGAGTAATATGAGATTTTTTTAAGAATACAAAGGACACACAAATCTTGTTTTGAATTATAATAACATATTCAAGTGATAAATTGACAGTCAATATTGCACTCAACAAACCGGCATATCAAAATAGACCTTGGGATGAAGATGACGCCCAAAATGCAGTAGATGGTCGTAAATCAAACCTATCTTGGAAAGAAGGAGAGTGTTCTATGACGTACGGTGAACAGAACGCCACCTGGTGGGTGAACCTGACAGGCATCCATAAAATTCATTACATTATCATCTACTACATGAAGAACTATCGTAAGTGGGGTAAAGCTTAAATTTTACTTTTTCTATTTTACCAACTTTATAGTTAACGTTTCTTCAATAAAAAAAAATCCTAAATAATTTTTTTAAATTTATCAACTAGATGATAGCCCGCTAAAGCGCTGGGAATACTTGTTACACTTAAAACTTTTTTGCGATTTGTTAAACCAGAGTTTCTTTGTATATATTGGGTCAACATGTTTTCTTATTTTTTTCCTGTGCTCATTTTTAAAAACATAAATGAATAAGCTACTGGATGTATATTTAGAGGTGTGAATAGGGATAATAATCTTAACTGAAATTGAATATATGTAGCTTTATTACTATATCTATATATTTTTGTAGCTGACTGAAAAACTTCAATCTTTTTAGGCGTTTGTGTGTTTGTTCAATCTGCGGTTAATTGTTTCAACATGATATTTTAGATTTTCGGATCGTTTGAATAAAAAGTCACAACTTGGTCGCATATACAGGCATGGTGATTTTTTTTAAATCGAGGACGGGGTTTCGTATCTTTTTGCTTTAAATTTGTTCCTTATGACATTTTTAATAATAATTTTTTAACAATCTCCCAAATAAGATTTCAATATGTTAATTTTGGATAAAAGCCTGCTTTAAAAACAAAAGTGAGGAAAAGGGCAAACTTCTACTTCCTGGTGCAACATATCAGTTTTATGCATGAATCATTTATTTTAAAAGATTTCATATATACTGTAGAGTTATCAACACAATCTGTTCATCTTTTACAAAATAATATTTAAGTTTTACCAAACTTTTGTTTGTGGTCTAAAATAATGTTCTTTCTATCAAAGCTAAAATCGCACATTCGAGAAAAGAATTGTTGCATTTTATTTATTCAACGTTTGTCAAACTTTAACTTCTATACATGTATATATAAAGGAAAAGAAAAGTTGTTCAGAAATGAAAATTGGTTTTTGAGCACAGTTAATTACTAATCATGTAAAATTCAATTATGATAGTTTACGGACGTATTGAAATAATAAAAGTGAAGTCAATTACTCTGATCCAGTCATTCCATTGCTTATTGGCTAAACGTCTTTGTTTGTAATTATAGAAGTACATAAAGCTAGTGATTGAATTATGTTCCATTTAGAAATCAATATTACACATGTGACAGATTATATATATGATTATAAATCAGGACACCTATTTAAAAATCGTTGAAGAATTTAATTGTTTTCTTCCCTTATAATCTATGTACACAAAACAAAATTATATTGTGTGTATTTTAATGTGTATCCATTTGCTTTATGTAGGTACTGTAGTCTGTCCAAAAATATTTATTCTGAACATTTTGGCGATTTAAAAAACATTATTACACATACCCGTGATTTAAGTGCAAATGAAATAGATAAAAAGGAATATCTTACTAAACTATTTACTAATTTAATAAAGGCAGTGAATATTTATAAGCCCTCGAAAAATAGTTCCTGTCTCAAGTTTGATATATAGCTATCCCAACTATATCCATTGGTTAAGTGTACATTGAATAGGTGTATAATATAGATGACTGAATAAATGAGAAATGCTATTTTAAATGACAATCATTTTTTAATATGAAGCTGTTAAAATTAATTGATGATTGCTTGATTATTCAGGAACTGTTGGATCTTCTGTGTATGTTTCAAATACAACAGATATATCAGATGGGTTAATGTGCTTCAACGACAGTGACTATACAATAGACACGGTGCCTGCTATTGCTAACATTTCATGCTCGACAAAAGCACAATATGTGATATACTATAACGAAAAACGCCCGCAAGTCATGTATCCTCGCTTTAACTATACATTTGCTGCGAATTTCCTTTGTGAAGTAGAAGCATATGGTAAGATATACTTTATGTTTATTAAATGTTTTTAGGAAAGCATTTAATGTCCATTTATGTTGTACTAAATATCATAAAGGACTTATAAATCGCCAAATTAACAGCTTAAATCAGAAAATTAGACATACTAATTTTAAACATGTCCTTTCAACGGTTACCCTCCCAAACAAGCACTATTTATTATACTCAATGTCTTATTTTTAATGAAAATGTTTAATGAATATTTCACTGCTTTTATATAGAAATAAACTGAATTCTACGGCGAATTGTACGCGCATAATTTACGCGCACGTAACAATTCGTTGTGATACCCGTTGCCAAGTGTGTTGCTAACGCTGAGGGTAATAGAACGATAGAATAGAATATAATAACCAACTGCGTCTAAACCAATCAGATTTCAGTATTTAACATGAAAGTTTAATAACATTAATTGTTCCTGTTATTTTTATTTCAACACCAAAAAGTGGGCGCTCACGATCTACGTGCCTATTAATTATCAGGCTCATCTGGATAGGGATTACATGTATATATGCGCCTGTGTTAAATACAAATTCAAGTAATAACAACAGTAAATTTTGTGGACTATCAATACATTATATTTCTATATATTTCTATCTAAAATATAGTGAAACAATTTTTAAGGAATAAATATATATATATATGATATCACCTTTCACTCATTTTGGATTATATATATATATATATATATATATATATATATATATATATATATATATATATATATATATATATATATATATATATATATATATATATTTGTTTAATAGTTAAAATATTGCCCCCCCCCTCTTAAAAAATCAAAAAAATCGATGTTTTCCTATCAAGTAATAACATCTACATTTGACTTCTTTTTTTAGGAAGGAAGGACAATAAGTATAAATTTATGATTTGATATGTCACCAAGCATGTTTATTCCAAATAAAAAAAGTCCCACTAAGTTCTCCTTTTTAAGCAATAATTTTAAGGTAATTGAATATATATTGCTTTTAACTTACACTCATTTGGATAAAAGCAATATCAATAATTTTCAATAAGCATTTTTCAATTAGATTGGAAGGATTTTCATTATTTTTCATATATTTTTAACTCATTTGAAAAATATCAAGGATCAAATATATCATGAATAATGATGTTTCACATCTCACCGCAAACACAATCCATTGTTTTTTTTTTAATAAAAAGTATATACAAGAAGCTTTAAGTACCATCACAACAATTATGCTGTGTATTTTTGTATAGTAAACTAGGTTTTAATACTGAAAATTTATTTTTTTTAAATATAAGATTAACTTTTTCCAAATGTATTAATATGAAAACGGACAATTTAAAGCTAAAAAAATATCTTAATGCCTTTCACTAATATCATATTTTGCTTAGGATGTCCCAATACTGGGTTTTACTACGGAATAGATTGTTGCTCAAATGTTAATTGCCAATACTGTCACATGGACACAGGCACCTGTCTGGAGTGTAAACCTGGATATATAGGCGACAAGTGTGACATAGGTGATGTATAGACAAGTTTGTTTATCATTAACTTCAATGTTAAGTTCAAGAGGTCATGAGGAGATTAATTGTTACTATTTAAAAAAAATAAAACTTGCAAATATAAATCTTACTGATATCATTTGATAAACCCTTAGAACTCAAAGATTTTAGTGATCAAACTTATGACACAAAATAGTTGTATATAGTTTTGAGTTTCTACAATAATTGGTGTCTTCTTGTTTTTGGGCACATGGAAATGATATGGCATTTTCCAAATGACATCTGATTTATTGAGAGGTCAAGCGATTTTGTGAACTTGAATGTGCAAGTTACAAAAGTATCAATGTTGAATTAACTCTC
This sequence comes from Magallana gigas, assembly GCF_963853765.1. Taxonomy (NCBI): domain Eukaryota; kingdom Metazoa; phylum Mollusca; class Bivalvia; order Ostreida; family Ostreidae; genus Magallana; species Magallana gigas. The sequence goes on from NC_088861.1 coordinate 49,013,289, forward strand.
TGATTTTAAGGATTATGCTTTTAAGAATATTACCTGGGGTTTCATATATATTTATATAATAAAATGTTAAGAAATGTTAAAACGCTCAATATTTACTTTTTCCCATTCTTGCCAACTTTGACTAGTCCTCAAAATGCAGAGTATGTCATTTTGTCTCCAAAACCTACACCTATTTTATCCATTCATTTTTTTTTACCAATGACAACTATATTCACAAATCGTTTTATGACTTTTAAGCAGTATTAATACTTTATTTTTAGAATGCACAAATGGTAAATATGGAAAACAATGCCATAATGATTGTGGCTATTGCAGACACATGAACAAGTGTAGTCATATTAATGGGACATGTGTAAAAGGGTGTAAGCCGGGATATAAACAACCCATGTGTACACAAAGTGAGTGGATTGTTAAAAATTCCAAGCGCAGCTTATCAAAAACATATTTCGAAATATGATATAAATGTTGTCTTTTTTATTTAATCGTACATGGAATTCGGTCAATTTTCTTTCAACGATTTTTAACCACAAATAACCTTTTTCGACCCTCTCCCCCAATTCTTAATTAAAAGAAGAAGCAATTCATATTGTTTTATCATATAATTTATTTCTATTAAACTTTATTAAACCAAATAATCAATCAACAATATCTCACAAATACAACACAAGTTTTATTAAAAAGGGATTGTTTAAAATACCTTCCAGTTGAATATAAATGTATGTTATAGTTATGTTTATATCTCTGTTTGTTTTCAACATGTGTATGCATTTGATTTTAATATTCCTTTTGTAATATTTAGATGAACTTTTTTTATTGTTACTAGCACAAAGCATTAATATTATAGTTGATTTTTTTTGTTCGTGTTTGAGAATGTGAATTGGGATCATATGGAGATGAATGCAGTGAAACTTGTGGACACTGTCTAGACGTCCGCCAGTGTTCCAATAGCAATGGGATATGTCTAAAAGGGTGTGATGCTGGGTATCAAGGTGCAATCTGCAAAACACGTGAGTACATGTTTTTCATATGATGTAAACCAAATTTAATTCGCGCGCGAGAAAAATTTACGTACCCCTCGTCGCAAAAAGTTGTTGCTGCGAATCATACATGATCTGTATATATAATCTACATTTTGATCGCGAAAACTAGTCTCCATGAACCAGTTTTTCTCCTATTAATCTTCAATTAAGTAATCGAGAGATATATTGTAAATCTATAAGCTTATTTCCATTAGGACTCTGATTAAAAACTGTAGTAGTACTTTTTAACAATTCTGTCTTCACTATTATGCGTAAAATTATATCCTACAGAATGCTCTGCACGAAGGTATGGGGAGGCTTGTCAGCTTCATTGCGGTTACTGTAAAAACATGATAAAATGCCACCACGTAGATGGGACGTGTAAAAACGGATGTGAACCAGGATTCATAGGAGATAAGTGTAAAACAGGTGCGCCGAAAATGTTACCGAACAAATTATATTTCTCATTTTATTTTATAGAGACACTCACTTTTCAAAAGTTGTTTTGTAGCTCATTTTCAATTTTGTTTCATTTGCATCACGCTTTCTCTTTTTTATAATAAAAAAATGACTCTTTAAGTAGACATACCTCAAATTTATGCAAATATCGATGAACAACAATGTTTTGTTCGTTTCTTTTTCGTAGACTCAATTAGTTCATTCATAAACATATTGATGTAACATTCATACTTTTTTTTTTACCATTTTCGTCTTTTTATTTTACAATTGAAAACACAGTCTGTGACAAAGGATGGTATGGTGTTCAATGCAGGGAGCCATGTGGTCATTGTCAGGACTCAAACCAATGTCTGCAATCAAACGGAAGATGCTTAACGGGGTGTATGGCTGGGTATAGTGGACATCTGTGTAAAGCACGTGAGCATATGACTTATATTACTATTCTCTTTAACATGTAGATAAATTACTGTTTTTAATTTGCAAACTTTAATGATATTTGCATCCCTTTTATTTTAAGAAAAAACATGTTTACCTTGCAAAATAACATATCTTGTATTTAACTCAAGTTAGCCGTCTAAAAAAATATGTTATGTTACCACAACTTAATTGCATGTCAACTATCTTTCAGCTGGCAAAATTACAGAATTGACAACATACATTTTTCATCATAACTAACTTTATTTACGGATTCCCAAAAGTTTAAAACAATGTTAAGGGCGAATACACAATAGATTTAAACTAAGTACAACATGTTGCAAGAACATTCCAGAAAGGAAGATTCCGGTGCTCTTGGTTTTTCCCTTATTCTGCATTTTAAGAAATTTTCATTTGATACTCTTACTAAGACTAATGCCTATAACTAAAAATGTTGCCAAGAATATAAAGTACATGCTGAAAACGCTTCATTCTTGTTTGAGTTTTTGTCACGTGTAACTGTTTTAAATCAGTATTAATTTTGTTATTACCAAAATATTGTTTATCAGGTTGAGCAACTTGGAGTTTTGTTTAGTGCACATCTCTGATTGACAACACCTCCTTCTAAGATGGTCTTTCAGTAAACAAACAATTAATCTGGTGACACATGCTAAAATATTCCTTTACAGATTGTATTGCACTGCAATGTATACAAGTATAATTAGTGTAAAATGATGATGTTAATTAGAAATCGTTATTAAAAAGCAATGAAAGATGATGCTTTTGTGTTACAGAATGTACACACAGGAAGTACGGTGATGGTTGTCGGACTGATTGTGGACACTGTAAAGATATGGGGCAGTGTAACCACGTGGATGGGGTTTGTCCAAACGGATGTGAACCCGGATATACACAAGACAATTGTACACAACGTACGACGATGATTCGCTATCAACTCCTTGTTGTTGGTCAAACGAAGCAAATCAAAACATTTCTATATATCCGTTTTACTTTCATGCATATGCAAGCAAATAAATGGTTAAACAAACAATACAATGCAACTAAAGGGTCAATTAAAAAAATAATCCAAAGCACGTTTAGTAATACATTAAAAATTATAGAAGGATATATATTCAACATATCCATATTAATGTTAACCAAGATTATTGTTTATTAAAACTGTCTTCAAAACACGAAACTCTTGCAGATTGTGAGATAGGAACGTATGGAGTTGACTGTAATGAGACCTGTGGACACTGTCGTGATTTAAACCAGTGTTCTTACACCAATGGAACATGCTTCACTGGATGTAATGCTGGTTACCATGGTGACCAATGCAAAACAGGTGAGTACATAGACTAATTGTGTGGGCAATATAAATCATGATCTATTAGAATAATGAGGTGTACTTCTTTTTATTTTAAATTTCATATGTATCTGTTGAATCAAATTACATGTTCTAAGTATTTGTAAAATTAAAAAAAATAAATAAAAAACACCTATTGGCAAAGTAAACTGTCGTATCTTATTCAATGGTCTGCAAATGATGAGATTTTTGTGTAATATAATGAATACTGATGATACCAATAAAAGAATATTTTATATTTCTTTTTTCATGAACATTGTTTCATCAATTGGCTCTGGTAAATATGTTGACATTATATGAACTTTACGTTTCAGTTGACGAACTGTCTAGAAGAACCCTTCTCTTTTTTATTTTTTCGTTATGTTCGATATTGGGGCTGACATGGATTTGTTGGATAATCTCCACAATTTGTAATAGAAGAGGACGGTATGGACAACAAAATTTCAAGCAATGCAAAAAGGAAGTCCAGGCTGAAGATTTACATATGAAAGCTGAAAGTGAGCACATGGCGCGAATATACGACGATACAAAGTGTAAGAGTCCGGTGGAAAATCAGGCGTGTTTCAATGTTCCTGAAGACAACACTTATGTTGAAATGAAACATATTTATCAAAATTGAATAACTCTACGGAGCTTGACAGCAAAGCGCAACTTAACCATTCAATAATTTATGAGCTCCTTTCCAGGTGATCAATGGCGATCAATAACGAGCTTCAGATTTTGGTTTTATTTTTTTATATATATTTAAAAATCCTTTGAATTATAGAAAACATAGATTCCATATTGTCGCAGGTCAATTTTCCTTATAGATTAGAGATAAAATTTGGAGAGGCTATATAGAAAAATGACAAATTTATAGTTGCATCAACCGGAGCCTTTATAGTTAGGACAATGCCATGTACAATGCACATCACTTAAATGTGTTCCTTAGTTAGAGTTACCTTTGTAGCAGTTGGATAGGCAAAACTCCAAACATTTCTCAGGATGAAACGTAAAAGTACAACACTGAATACTCAGGGGAATTTACAATAAATGTAATAAAAATTATTTAACATCCGTCGATGCCCAATATAAAATTGGGAAGTATACCCCCCTCTCCAAAAAAAGTGAAAATAAAATAAACACGGGGTGTAAAAGTCATTACAATAATGATAATCCTAATTTTTTTTTAGCTATGAAGTTGCAGGGTTTCGTGTTAGTGAATGCAAATACCTTGCAAAGAATGTTGTTGTACAAAGTGAGTGTAAATTTCATTGACTTGATATTTGTTTTCGTTTTTTAAGTAGCTTGTTTTTTTTATGTTTGACATTGTTTGTATTAGGTTCAATGTTTAAAGGGACTTGGACACGATTTGAGATCAAACATTTTATTTTTTATGTATAAAATGGTTAACTGGTGCAATTTAAATGATTGACCAAAATATTAAATGTTGAAGTCAAGTTACAAGCGAGATACAGAGGTAAGAATTGATAGTTATGTAAACAAAGCTCGAGTCTTATAGTTGTTTACAAAAAATGTAATGTAGAATTTTAACATTTCTTAGACCAATTAAAATGTAAAAACCATTTAAACTAATTCAATATCTTTATAAATACTATTATCATCAAAAGAAAGTTATATTTGATTGAAACCTACACCAATACAACACATATGTAAAAATGACAATATTCGAGCTTTGTTTACAAAACAAAGAATTATAAACTCCGTATCTTGCTTAGTACTTGATATTTGAGTTTCAAATTTTGACATAGTATTATAAATTTCTATATTTATCAGTAAAAACATAAAAAATGGAAAAACAAAATTTGAAAATTTTAAGTCAAATCGGTTAAAGTCCCTTTAATGTACTGTTTTTGTGTTTCATATGTAAATAGAATAATTTTGTGTTTTTGTATTTGTAGCATTACATGTAAACATAAGTTTTTATTATTGTAATCTAATCCGTGTCAGTACAGCATAGACGGACGTGACATATATTATCGTATTTATAATAAATCACAAATATGTATTCCAAACAAACAATTTGATAAAATTATGATAGTAAAAAACATTGGTTATAGTTTTGTACCTTTCTTAACGTTGGAAAATATATAGCATGATATCATGATATACACATTTACTAATGACCTCGTAATCCAACCTGCTATTTTTAAATAGAGAGTTGTAAAGCTCCATGTAGATAATCAAAATCAACAATAACCTCTAAACTTAAATCAGTTTGAAAAAGTTCATTTAAAATTTGTTTTTAAGAATATAGTATAGTTTCGCGAATATTAAATCTGTATTATTTAATCTTAAATAAAAACGTCAACTAGACTTTAAATTTCGACGCAGCGATATTTCATATTTATAATGCTTTGAACTTATGTATTATTTTCATTTTGCAACGAAGGTGTATAACTTTTTAAATTCTTAAAAAAAATAATGATTGTGATTACATCATGATACATAATAATAAATAAGTCCTTGGTATTTTACAACAATGTAGTGAGTTCTCCTTTGTGGGTTCTAACTACGAGAAATATTAATATTCCCTACCTTACATTATGTTTAATTTGATTATTATAATAAACTGAAATCACTTTACTTTGATCTCAAATACGATTGAATACATATATCTTTTTCCCCATCTGCTTAAGTCCCCAGGTCAAAACGTCTAAACCTTTACGTCACAGCAAGTGTGCTCAACCAAAACTACACAAACTTGAGTCTGGGAGAAATGGTTATAAACAACCTTGTAATTTTTTTTTATATTTATATAGCAATTCAAGAACAGATCGATCTCAAATGGTCAGATTGCATTGATTTGAGACTTTGCGATCGACAGCTGAACTCCCCACTCCTTACTGTTCTGTTTAATATGTTTGTGAGCTATCTGCTGTTTAAACCCCGTCAAGCAGAATGACTGCCTTAGATACTCTTTTAAAGCTCGTTCTATTATATCAAATGACCAGGTATCATCGGAACTTGATAAAACCAAACACAAAGAATATTACATAGCTTAGGAAGCAACTTAATTTTAACCAATTTACCAGAGATGACATTTTCTAACTAGTTAACCGGTCGGAACAGTGGTAACCGATTATAAATTATTAAAAAACTATAAAAAAAATTTATAAAAATTATAAAATATAAAATTATAATAAAATTATTATATAAAAATTGTATATATTAACTCAATTTCATTAAATATTCAATTTTTTTGTATCTCTCGAGACATTAAATACAGGTAACATACAAATTAGAGACAATAAAAGCCCCGAGACTGTGCTTTTGAATGCATTTGTCAGTGGATGATTATGGTAATGGATAATAATAACTATTAAAACAACATGTCTGTTCAGCTTTTATTCTGTTATTAATGAATTCTTAAAACAATATTGAGTACCGTTACAGTTATCATTAGTGTACTTTATTTCAATAGTTTTTCAGATATTGTTTTAATCAATACATTTGTCTATATTGAACACATACATATAATAGCTACGATCATACAGGCATTTTTTTCCGCATTTGTGTCTTCTATGTGCCTGAGTAATCAATAAATCGCATCAAGTTACATCTCTGACTTTTCAAAAACAGATAATCACAGATCTAAAAGCTCACCGTGACGAGGCGTCACTTTAATGAAGAATCACCTTTATGAAACCACCTTTATCATATTATATGAAAATCATTGTTAATGATCTTGGTTATACATGGATACTGTTTTGACACAATATCGTATTAAAGTATCATATGTTAAAAATTGTATGATAATCATATGTTTATTTCATGCCGTAATTGTAGACACATTTTTATCAAAACAATAATATAAAATACGATATTGCATCCTATGATACTTACAATATCTATAATATGAAACAACAAAATGCTGTAATAAATATTGATGCATATAAAATTGTAACATATGATATGACAGTGTATTGTGTTATACATTATTGTATTTGATTTTGTAATACAAAATCATAAAACTGATACAATGAAGTATTATATGAAACACTATCATATCACATAATACATGGAAATTTGGTAACATATGATATTATATTGTATAATGTTTAATGATATTGTATTGTATGATACAATTTCATTTGATACAACATTGTATAATATCATATGATACAATATCATGTGATAAAGGTTTATAGATTAAATAATACAATATTATATCATGTGATAAAATGTTATATATTTCAATATCACATAATTCAATTTCATGTGATATAATAATTTATTATGTAGATAATATTATTTTATACAGTATCGTATCATATTATACAATATTATATATTGCAACATCATATAAAACAAAAGCATGTGATAAAATGGTTTGTTATACAATAATACAATATCATGACACAAAATTATATTATAATGCACCCTAAAAATATCACGTTTGAAAAAAAATCGCTGTTTACGGTCGCCATGTTAATGATAAAATTCGAGAAATTCCAAGTGCGATTTCCGACAAAATGACAGGCAAATTCAAAATGGCAGTTTAGTCATGTTTTAACACAGGCATATAGTGTATAATTGTAATAATATATTTTTTTTTTGGGGGGGGGGGGGTCGGCAGATGACACTATCCAAATACGAATCAACACAACAAGTTGGCATTTTAACTGAAAGATATGTTTACAAAAATCGGGATAAAACTGTATACATGTATAATGCGCATGCTTTGAGTGAACCATATGGCTTAGGGGCATAGTCAATTTCATAATCAAACAGTCATAGTAATGTTTTAGGATTAAAAAAAAAGTTTTTGATATTTTGTCCATGCAAATTATGCATTTGTATCTTGCTAAGCAAAAGTTAAAAGTAATGCTTAGATAGGCAAACTGGTCTACAATTTCAAGCGTACATGTTTATCATAAATATACCATTTTCACATTATTTTACCCCTTTACCTTATTGTAAAAACAACAATCGTTGACGTCAACATAATTGTGCAATTTTCATTTTTTACAACAATCTCTTAATTGATCAAAAATACATTGAATATCAGCAATTGCCTTTGAAATAATCGCCATGCCATCAATGTTTAAAAAGAAATTACATCATATAATTTCAAAATGTAGACATCCAGAATTTAAAACTAAATTAATTTCATACAAAAAAAAAATAAAATGGACAAAAGTACTTTGCCTTGCAATAAACAAAGACTTCTGACAAAAATCACACAAAAAATCATCAAATTGTTCTTCAACACGTTTATATATCATTTAATTACACGCAGAAGTTTCCCATGCGTACCAAGTTTAGAAATGCTCACTCCAAGTTAAGGCATTCCACGGTCAAATATTTTTTTGAAATTAATAAAGGCATGGCAGAGATTGATTTTATTTGCAAACTTTAAATGATGAAGTTTTTTTTAAGAAGGTGGGACATAATCTGCATCACATGTTTTACAATTAGATTTAGAACACAATTGTGCAGCAGAAACGACATTATTTTCATTTAACCATGTCATAAGTAGTTTAAAACAGAAATAACAAGTATTCCTTTTAAAGGAACGATCGGCATGTAATATTATTAGTCACCCCTGTTAATGAAATGCAAATGCATTACAGTACATACAAAAACATAATATATAAGATATATAGCACCGTTTTGTTCATTTCCGAAATAGCAAGCCAGGAAAAATGCTTTACTTTAAGTGGGAGAAGTATACGTCCAATTTACATTCTTACGCATATGTAAGAAAAACGTGATTTAAATCATTATGTATAATACTGTATAAATGTTTTACTTTCAAGCCAAACGCTTTAGAGTAGCGTTTTAGTAATCTTCGTGTAATTAAAGATTTATATGAGGTTGTCATTGCATAGTAAATAAAGTAGTGCAAGGCACAATACGTGCGCACATAGTAAAATTTGTTGGAAGCCTTATATGGACACAACTGTGATCGACCAAAGCAGATTACAAATAGATTGCAACATATGTTACAAACAAATTGATTATCTATAGTTATTCAAATCATATCTATCTCCCTTTTTCAAATTAAGCATGATAATAAAAATGACCAACATTCAGGGTAAAAACAAGGATGTAGTATACAATTTAAAAGGTTAAAGTAGTTAGGCAACATATATTCGTCAACTTAAATGAAGAAGTCATAAGGTAAACAGTCATTACCATGTTAATTGCCTGTTCTTTATTTATTTATTGCTGCAATATCGTCATCTGTATCTAGTTCTTCAAATTTACATCTTCAGCATCAATGGAAATATCAATACCTAGAATGCATTGTGAAATTATTTCCAGTGATTAAAAAACTAACTTTAAAATACATTAGAATTAAATTTATATTTTTGTTAAAAATTGTAAAAACTGATCGAGAATATTTTCTGTAAGAAATTTTCCGTTTTTGACTCTGATATAATTAACACTGTTTTTAAACATTAAACTACACAAAAATAACATGTAAGTGGTTTTTTTTTTTTTTTTTGGCTTTTTTTTTGTTAACATACCGATTCTGTATACCATGGCTGCATGTTTCTTATGGTATAAGAGTGCGAACCCTACTCTCAATTGGTGATCTACACACCGGGCACGTTTCGACTCTTTCGCCACACGATCGGCAGCAACATAGGTGATTACACGGTTGAAACATCACCTCCAATTCGAAATCAAGACAGACCTTACACTTTGTCTTCTGTCTTAGTTCACTAACCACCTGTTCAAGGTCTGAAAGAAAAATCCCACGTATATCTCAAAATTGACAAACCGTGATCAAAATGTACTAAATATTTTAGAGCATTTCAGATAATTTTATAAACCCCCCATTTACAGAACAGTAAAATCACTATAGTATACAGGAATAAAGTTTTGGGAAAATTATTTGTTAACTTGTACAATTATTTAATTTTTATTGAACCCATATAGTTTAAAATACTTAAGGACATTTCATCTTACCTTGGTTTTGAGAACTTGAGGTTCTACCCCCAGTACTAGGTGGCTGTGACCTTGAGGCGTTTTGGGGGATAACATGAGGGTTCTGGTCATTGGAATATTGTGTGTTTAAGACTTCACGAGTCTGCCCAAAATTCAGTACTGCATTCATCAGGGCATCGGAATTAGGGAATGCGTTACCTGAAGAAAATATAACAATAAATATAGATTATATATTCCAAGCGAATTATCAATCTGGTCTATGTTTCCAAAGACAACTATCGTACCTTTGAATAATGAATCAATTAGAGTCATTTTGTTTTCAACATCATAAAAGTCAGCAGTTTTAAATTGCTGAACTCTAATGTATATAATATTTGCTCATATGAGGACAGAAATCAGTGTCATTATTCACTATTTATCTTTAAAAAAATTAGATGTCTTAGGCCAAAAAAAAATCAGAGAAATCCGCGGAGAATCTGGTTTGTCATTTTGAAATGTATTTTCGTATGTTGCATTGTTGTATGAGGAAATTTCAGAGTGCATTTTGTCATTTAGCATTTTAATATGCATGTGCATTCCAAAACATAGTTCCAGCGCCAAATTGGATAAATGCAAAGTTCGCTTTACCCAACAGTTTACAAATAATGTACCTTTATTTCTATTTTTTTAATTAATTAGTATCAAAAGATTTGAGACATAAGATAACAGTGGTTCGCTAAGTGATATTGGTTTCTGTCGTCTCATTTGTCTGTTAAAGACATGCCTGAACCAAAAACTGCATCCAAACAGGTACTTGCTAGGACTGGAGGTCTTAAATCGCATGAGTGAGATTCAATGTTCGACCTTTCTGACTTGCGTACGTATGCAGTTATTATGCCTGATTCGTTTTTTACAGCTTGTCTAAAGGCTGACCACTTTCATAGAACGCGAATTCAATTATAAGTATTTGCTCTCCTATGGACAATTTTGAAAACCACATTTATTAACAAGGAGCGCTGATGTACACAAATCTTTGTCAATTTGTGCTACCACTTCACATTCAAACTTTCAAAGTTTACTATCATATTTCAATTTCAAACAGTCTTTAAAAATTCCTGCAGCTCCCTATTATGATTCAAAGGTTTGTAGTAATTCTATACGTTTCATCTCCTTTATATTTAAAGAATTTTGCTTAAATTTTATTCTATAGCAGACAATGTACAGTCATGTCAATTAAATGGGCAAATAATATACGTGTTTTGTCTATTGACCACTTCTCGAATAGTTCCACAAGACAAAAATGTGCGCTAAATTCATTTTTTGAGGTTGAATAATTTGTTGTTTGATCCTACCTCTATTTGAAGCTCAACTGAGCTGAAAGCTCAAGTGAGCCTTTCTGATCACATTTTCACCAGAACCACAGCGGCAATTTCAACAAAATTTTGCCCAAAGCAACTTTAGGCAAGAGGAATCCAAAGTTGTGAAAATTAGGGACCACGTCTATTTGCAAAGGGAGATAATCGGGAATTATTGGGAGATTTTGAGAAATTTTAAAACATCCTTTTATCAAAAACCATTTGACTAAGAAAGCTTAAACTTATGTAGAAGCATCCTCAGTTGGTGTAAATTTTAAATTTGTGAAAATCATGACCCTCGGGGGTAGGTTGGGCCCACATGGGGGGGGGCGGGCTGTTCAATTTGTTTTGAAGAAATATATTGAGTTAATATTTAACAATCTTCCCAGAAACTAATCAGTCAGAAACAATGAATCTTATGTGGAAGCATCCTCATCTAGTGTTCATTCAAAGTTTGAAAATCATGACTCTTGGGGGTAGGGTAGTGCAACAATTGAAGATTGAATTGAATTTCTATATAGTAATATAAAGAGTCAATCTTTGTTTTTTTTTCTCAAAAACTAATAAACCGGGAAAGCTTATGTAGAAGCATCCTCAGCTAGTGTAGATTCAACGCTGTGAAAATCATGACCCCACGGGGGTACGGGGGCAACACTAAGGGTTAAAACTTTTACATAGGAGTAAAAGGAGCAATTTTTAAAAAATCTTCTCCTCAGAAACTAATCCAGCAGAAAAACTGAAACTTATATGGAAACATCCTCAGGTAGTGTAGATTCAAAGTTATGAAAACATGACCCCAAAGGGAACGGTGGGATCACAATGGAGATTAAATTTTTGCGATGCTCATCATGTGAAATGACTATAAAATCATTTTGTTAGAAAAAGGACTTGGTTATAAACGTAAGAATATTGGAGGAGAAACTGGATTTTTATTTATGCAGGATCTACATGTACATGTATTATTTCTATCGGTAATTTTTTTTCTTATTTAATATCGTCAAATTTTCTGATTATTTTTAAATGTTGCTTGACTATTTATTTATAAAATACTCTTCCATGCAAGAATACTTATTCTATGTTCTATTAATCTGGCTTTAAATTTACATTAAGATCTTTACAAACATTTATTAGTTTACGATGCGCCGCTTAAACTGCCGACGTCGCCGTCTTACTACAATTTTAAGTTGTTTTTTTTTTTAAACACTCTATAAACAATAGTTATAACTCTGTCAAATGTGTTCACAATTTTACGAAAATGAGTAAAAAAAAAACAATTTTCGAATTAAAATAGTCCCTCAATTTTTATTATACTATTCTGTTTTTACATGTTTTCTTTGCAGTTGCGCCGCTTGTCAAATTCATTATCAAGTATGTTTTGTATTTTGAATATATTTTCAAAGATATATCTAATTACGTTAGTCATATATTAAAACAAAATTTGTTAAGTTGCATCATTACGTAGGTATGATATATATTTAGCTTTTAAGAATCTTATATCAACCGTCCGGATTTTTAGAGCGATATCTTAAATGTTTCCATTTTTTAATGGAACCCATCGTGTTTATTTGAAATGTGACGAATGTTCGTTGTTTCCCATCTTTTACTTCTAAATCTCTTCCAAGTCATATTGTTCATGGCTTACACTTTGTTATATGTTTTATAAGTTACCTTATGTTAAAATCAAACAGCGGTTGGGTTCTTGGATTGATTTATTAAAGCAGAGTATGTTTTCCTTTCTTTTTTTGTTTTTGCATAATGCAGTAAATATATCCATAAAAGGTATGATTAACAACATGTTAAACTTTCTATGGTTCTATTGATACTCTGTTGATAAGTCTTAGTAAAATATTCAAAGCCGCCGTACGCACCTAATTTATATCAGCATCGTTTATTAGATAAATATTAATAGATTGAAAATTGATGACAGAAGCCCACTTACCTGTGTCTCTTATCCTTCTCTCTATTACATTTCTCACACGGTCCCGATCAACGCCTGTATTTAAGATTGTTTGGACCATAGGTGACTGCATTTGGGCGTGAACGTTACGAGTTTCCTCCTGATGACCTAATAGTTTATATGACATATAATTTCCACTATTAATGCAATTAGCTAAATATCAAAATAATGGGGGGTTTTTTGAGGGGGGTAATTCTTATCTGATATATTCCCTTTTTCAATTTCTAAATTTTTTCTGGAACTTTAACTGGAAGATTAAAAAAAAATAAAAACAAAAAACAAACAGTAATCTAAATGTTTACCATTTTAAACATTTATACATTCATGTTTAAAATAACCTACATTTTCCAATGATAGATAACAATTATAATATAGGACATAGTAGACATCAATTGTAAACTAAAGATATTATTTGACTTTTTAAAAAATTTATTGGAGTTAAGATTATTTTGAAGAATTTCATCTTACTTGAGGTTGAAGGCCTCGAGCGTCTTCTTGTGTTACTACGTTCTTGGCAAATTTCAGGATACCCCTGAATTTGATCCTGTGGAGATGGTGCATTTAACCCCCCTCGATTCTGCCTATAATTCAGTACTGCATTCATCAGGTCCTCAGCATTTGGATATGCGTTGCCTCACAAAAATATAACGACAAATATTACTATTGTCTATCCTAAATCACACAATTAAAGAAGTATTGCATTTTGTACATTTAATTAAACATATCAAAGCGAAAAAAGAGAAAAGAAAAGAAAACGTTCAGTTCCCGATAATACGAAATGTGGTCAACTCTAATACCGTGTTAAAAACTCTGTATTATATTAAGAGTGCTGAATTACTATTTTATTGATCATTTTAAGACTGTATTTATCTTTTTCATAAATAAGCTTGGTATAAATGTGTAGAATATACTCAAAGCTAAAAGTTATGATTTTTTTCTATAATAAATGATATTTTATAGCTAAACAAATCATTAATAAAACTTTAAGGTAAATCTGTGGGGTTATATGATGACCATCCAGCCTCCCCAAGGTCCTTTATTACCTCTATCATTAAAACAATTTTATGGATATCTTTTACAATTTGATGCTATGCCATGGTATGCAAATTAAATGATATGCTATGTTATTTTAATGGAATGTTTTGAATTTGTATGCTATGCTATGAGAAATTAAAATGAACAGACTAATAAAATTGAATGTTATTGTATGCTATGCTTTGCTATGAAATTTGAACAAAAACGCCTACACATACAGAAGAGTTCCAAACATTCAGAAGAAAAACTTTAAAATCTCCAAGTTTCTATCTCCCTACAAACTAATCACACGTTTTTCCTGTCTATGGTTTGTTTTTTTTAATGATACAGATTTGTAATATATAATATTCTGGCTTTTTTTATGGTAAGGTAGAAGCTAAAAGCAATAAGATTATTTTTTGTTTGGTTAAATTTAAAAGGAAGTGGAAATAAATCATGGTTAACCAAGTGATTACCAGTTATTGTACTGTTAGCTAACCTATGCCTGAGACTACTTTTGATCAATAAAAGTAATGCCCTGCATTCACCAATCAGTTAGGAGTTAACATGTTGTTATATTAATTACTGTGTTAATGACCTTTTGGAAAACAAGACCCAGTTTATTTTTTAAGTTTTTTATCTGAATGACATCGTTTTTAAATCAAAAAGACTATATCCGGTATCACGTTTTTACTATTTTTTGTTTGCAAAGATGTGTTTTGATATGTTAATTTCTTAACATTAATCAGTACGACAGAATCTTTAAACTTATACCTTAAATCTTTTGATATTTTCTTGTATATATTATTACTTCTATAATTAAAGATATTACGATCGAAATGTTTATATAAACCATCAACATTTTTAAGTGGGTGGTCATGAATGTTATCAATATTTACAATTGAAATTAATGGTATTTGTCTGAAATGCGACAATTGTTTGTTGTTTCCCAATATGTTGTTTAATCTCTTCCTATGGATTTATTTCATTTCCTACACATAATATGTGTACGATACATGGAAGTTATCATGTGGTAAAACTAAAAAAGATTAGGTTCCAAGCTTGGTTCATGGATTATAGCAGTGTTTTGTTTTGTCTCAATATTTAGTCTTGTTTTAATTGGAATATCACAGTTTATATTGCCATAAAAATATTTGACCAAAACATCCACAAATATCAAACTTCTTATGTGTATTTCTATAGAAGCCATATTGAAGAAAAATGTTCAGAAATATATTTTAGCCTCATGCATAGGATACAATACTGATATTATGATAAATTACTGTCAAGAAAGTACAGTTTTAAAATAACTGAGGGCGACTAGTAATGCTACTTAAAAAATAGTTCAGTCTCATGTATGTACAAACGATTGCATAATACAAAAAGTTGTACACTGTCAGAAGCATTCAGTTTATAATTAACCTCATTTAACACTGTATTTTTAACAGAATTATATTTGTAAGATACCGTATGAGTAACCCCATTACCTGTGTCTCTTATCCTTTTCTCTATGACATTTCTCACGCGATCCGGATCAACACCTGTATTTAAGACACTTTGGACCATAGGTGACTGCATATAAGCCTGAGCTTGACGAGTTGCGTCTTGGTGACCTAATG
Source organism: Magallana gigas (assembly GCF_963853765.1). Lineage (NCBI taxonomy): Eukaryota > Metazoa > Mollusca > Bivalvia > Ostreida > Ostreidae > Magallana > Magallana gigas. Next base: position 49,029,371 of record NC_088861.1, read on the forward strand.
TAATATATGCCATGCATGTAAAAGTGAAAATGGACGTTAAAATAATGGTTGAATTTTTTTTAAAATAAATATTTGTTGTTTATTTTTCTGTTGACATTAATCTTTCCTAGTATAATACTAAATTTATTTTAATTATTTACATCTTTTAATATTGTTTTTCTTTAACCATAAAATCTTCTTTAAATACAGAAGGATTTAATGTAAACCGATTAAATATCATTAATTATATTGCTTGATGATACGTAAGGTAACCACTATAATTAGGGAAATGGTATGTAAAGATAAATTGTTAGTTTATTTGATTTTTTCACTTCAATGAAGTTAAAACTGTTTTCATGTGTTTCATTTTACTTGGCCTCGAGCGTCTTCTTGCGTTTCGGCGTTCTTCCGTTTGGGGATTTTGTGGACGCCCCTGGTGATGTGGTGATGATGCATTTAACTCTCCAGGATTCTGCTCATAGTTCAGTACTGCATTCATCAGGGCCTCAGCATCAGGGTATGAGTTGCCTGATGAAAAAGCAAAGCCGATTTAAGGATTACGTTTACTCAGGGTCTGATATTGCAAAAAATATTTTTGCTAAGTTAAATACCTGCAGTCAATTTAAAGAACATCCACAAAATAGAAATGTTATAAAGATATATCAGTATTAATATTCTTGCTATTATTTTTTTTAGGAAGATATGCCATGACAGAGATAAGTTAATATTGAAACGGAAGAAATTCGAACAATCAATTTTTCATTTTCTTTTTTCTCTAAAATACTTTATGTAGCAATGTAGTTGCAAAAATTACGTTTCTACGTTTTTTTTCATATCATTTTACACAGTTTATGGTTGTATTATCTCGTGTATAATTTTATATTACTAGCTAGCAAGGGATGGGAAAAATCTTAAAAATAAATAAAATGAATTCCAGATAGAATATCTCAATAATTTAATCAGTGACCTTATATAATGTTGATGTCAACAGAATACAGACAACAAAGTTTTAGTTTCAGGCAGTCAATGGTTTGGGGTCGTATTACTCAGTTTGTTTTAGTAATACCCGATCAAATTGGTTAGAATTTTAAAAATTGATAGAGGAAAATCCGACTAAATTTAATTAAAAATATGAGCTTTAATTACTTTATTGAAGTATGAAATTAGTAAAGCTATTCGCCTCTTATCATTTTCCAACAAACAAATTGTTTTATCTAATAAATTCAAAATAAAGAAAACCTTGGAAAGGCTAGATAATTTTGACAAATGTTTCAATAAACATTTAGAGGTAACTAGCGTAAAAAGTAGGTCATTGATTAAGTTACCTGAACGTAAAAAAATTGCACCACAATAATCGGGATACAATGTACAATAAGCAGTGTTTAGTTCCCATTAGTGGAATTTGTTTATCATCTTAGTAAATGTAATCCTTAAACTATGCGTTTTTGGAATCGTCACCTAATGTACTGTAAGTTTATATGATTAACAATTTAACATCACTTGTACATAACTTATGGATGACGTTTACTCACAATGAAAAATTCAACTGATGATAATAAAAATCCATCAATTGTATGCTATAAACCATTGATTGTAGTGTTATTTCTTTTAAAAAAAAAATAGGTCAATAACCTACTTTTTGAGATAATGGCCATTTAATAATATAGGAAAATCAGAAAAATGAGATTTTCTTAATTGTGAAAAATTACACAAATAATTAAACGCTTTAAAAAATAAAATACAGTTTATAAATGGTAGTGGTACTAAATAGATACAAAGTTTAACAATTTCAGCAACATTTTTTTTTCAAATATTCTAGTCCGAATTTCCTCTTTCCGTTTTCAAATCTCTCGCCATTTTTGATCCAATTTTACCAACAAAAAAAAAAAAATAAATGATGATAACACAAAAACATATATAGCATTTAAGTACCTTAAATGACCTTATTCAGTTGGCATAAAACTAATATGAGGTGAATGATACAAATTTTGAGATATGATGCCTTTTATCGTTTTAAAAGCATTATCCAATAATTTTGCAGTTCGTTTCATACGATTATGTTAATGAATAAATGAAATAAAACCAACAGGAAAAATGCAAAATTATATTGACTTAAATATAAAATCATAACATTTAATATTAAAGTACCGCCAAAAATGTTTTATCAGAAGACAAAAATGTAAAATTTAGTCCGAATTCCCTCTGTTTGCAAAAGTCTTTTTTTTTTTGGTTTAAGCCTAATTCCATTTTAAAGTAAATCTGTTGCATGTTATGTCAACAATAATTCATTTCTTAAATTCCTTTTGTGATTAGAACAAATTTTACTCATGACATTGAACTTTATATCAAACCCAATTCCAGAACTTAAACACCCTCACCATGAACACATTGATGAATTCATTCAAAGCATCTAGAAATAAACTTTTTCCAGTGAAAGGTAAATCAGAACTTCGAGCAATAATGTCACTTTATCTATCGATAAGTGTACCAGTTTAAATGTAATCAAGAGAATACTCAACAACACACCGTTTGTAAACATGCAGCGTTATTTAAAACAAAAATCTTTTCTACTGCTTTTTGGGAGTTGATTTTAATCAACTCTCCTATGCAGTAAGTCTGACAATCCGAAAGTGAAACAGTGTTTAGACGTAAGCACAAATCATCACCGCTGACAAGACGTAGATCTTGAAAATAATAGATATATTCGGTATATTGAATGCTGTACCATTGTTTTTTCAAAAGAAAAGTATTTTTAAACACCTTGAAAATAGTCAGATTTTATATAGTACGAACAACTCAATTGTTTTTTGTAGTTGCATGTATTCCTACGCTACAGTTCAATATAGTCTCGTTCAACCAGACGCTCGGCTGTCTCCGTAAATCTCCGACAAGCAGAGAGTCTCTCTTGGTAGGCGGAGATTAACGGAGACAGCCGAGCGTCTGGTTGAACGAGACTAGAGTTCAATATTGCTTGGATCCAGACGTGTACAATTTTTAGAAACATTTAAATTGCTGATACACAGTTTGATGGAATTAATTCTATCTTTGAATATTACACAACATGATTCATATGGGATTTTTTTGAAAATCTTGTCGGAAAAGTTCGAGAATTCGTATTACAAAGATTGGTGTAACATATCGTATATTTCAAAATTGATAATAATCAATAAAATCAACTCCCGACAGTACTTAAGTACTTTGATTATGATTTGAAATGACCAAAAAAAGGCCTTTGAATTTACGTGTTTATGTAACAAACACAATTTTGAATTTCACTTTTTTTCTCTTCCGCTTTCAAGCTAACCATAACTATTCTCTGTTGTGAAGAGAATATAAAGCTTTAAATAAAATCTTTGGTATATGTACATATCTTAAATAGTCTCAAATAACGAAATAGTTTCATTCTCAGTTTCATATAAGTCCATGTTCATGCACTAGATCAAAGAAAAAGACAAAAACTGGGTTGTTTTTTTTTTCAATATACACGTTCTTTTTTAATTTTTTTTTACAGAAGTGAAAGGTTTATTTATTCTTAATAAGATAGCCGAATTGATCTATGCTTCTTTTGAATAATTTTGTTCAGAATCTACAAAGTAATTGTAAAGAAACAAGTAACGTTACCAATGCCCTAAAATAGCATTATGATAAATCTCGGTGAAGCAAGATAACCTACTTTTAGTTTTTAAATATCATATTCAAATACAAACTGGAGAGAATTTATTACAGTTATAAGATTTCCTAAACAATAGGCCCATGGGCCACATCGCTCACCTGAGGAACAATAGGTATGATAAAATCAGCATAATGGAGTCATAATACAAACTATCTGGACAATGTACAATAACAAATGTAGATCCTGTATAAATAAAATCCCCCCCCTCTGGATATTCTTATGTGTATAATCATTAGTCCTTTTTCTAACAGGATGATTTTATAGTCATATCACATGTTTAGTATTGCAGTTCTCAAAAAAATCCTTAACAATTGTTTATAAGAGGGATATAACCCTACATCAAACTCTAAACCATCTTAAGAGGCCAAAGAATTGTCCTGGGGCCAAAGTCTTAACAATTATAAAGAATCATCTTGCTGATTAGTTTCTTAGAAGAAGATTTTTAAAGATTTACTCTACATACTCCTATGTAAAGCTTTGACCCCCCCCCCCCCCAAATCAATTGTCGCCCCACCGTACTCCCCGGGGTGTCATTTTTTCACAACTTTGAATCTACACTACCAGAGGCTGCTTCCACACAAGCTTTATCTTTCCTGGCTGATTAGTTTTTGAAAAGAAGATTTTTAAAGATTAACTCTACATATTCCAATGTAAAACTTCAACCCATCTCCCCATTGTGACCCCAACCTACCCCCGGGGGTCATGATCAAACTCTAAACCATCTTAGGAGGCCGAAGAATTGTCCTGGGGCCAAAGTCTTAACAATTATAAAGAATCATCTTGCTGATTAGTTTCTGATAAGAAGATTATTAAAGATTAACTCTACATACTCCTTTGTAAAAATTTGACCCCCCAATCCATTGGCCCCACCCTTCTCCCGGGGATGTCATTATTTTCACAACTTTGAATTTATACTACATGAGGATGATTTCACACAAGTTTCAGCTTTCCTGGCTGATTAGTTTCTGAGAAGAAGGTTTTTAATGATTAACTCTATACATTCCTAGTTAAACTTTGACTCCCATTTGTGGCCTAACCCTACCCCCGGGGGTCATGATTTTCACAAGTTTGAAATAACACTACCTGAGAATGCTTCCACTCAAGTTACAGCTTTCTTGGGGTTTTTTTTGTTCGTATTTTCTTAAAATCCTAATTATCTCCCTTTACAAAAAAGCGTGGTTCTAAATTTTCACAACTTTGAATCCCCTCAGGCTAAGGATGATTTGTGTCACGTTTAGTTGAAATTTGCCCATTGGTCCTTGAGAAGATGTTGAAAATGTGAAAAGTTTACAGACAGACGGACAAACAGACGAACAGACAGACGGACGACAGACAAAATTTGATCAGAATAGCTCAGCTCAGGTGAGCTAAAAAATATAAGATTGCTGCCAAAATACTCTTTAAAAAATATGTATCCGTTTTGGTTGTTATTTGTCCAATTAGACATCCTTTTTTGTCTTTTTTTTATTTGAAAGTGTCTTTACTGGTTCTTTTTATGAAAATCTTATATTTGCAATTGTTACAAATTGAGGGAATGTAACGCATGTTTAGACACTGCATTTTAGGTGAGAAACTAGATCCATATGTTTTTTGTAAATACGCATGTTTTCAAACAAACCGTCTCAGTTAAAAAAACAGACTTTACAAGTTTGCTGTATGTCGTTTGTTACCATTACTGATCGAATACGTTTTGGATAACTTGCTACATTTGATTAACTAAACAACATGAAAGTTATTTTATCAGATGGAAGTAAACAGAATTGCAATTTCAATGAATTAGATTAAAGGGATCAAAACTGTACTGTTGGTGATTGATATTATTAAAAAGACATATTTTAATTTTGAATGTTTTTCTTCGTTTTTTGTTTACTCATCATGTAATAGTTATACCTATAAGACAAAGGTTACCTAAATCATTTTTAGCTTTGTAAATTGCATAAACTATTTAAAAAAAATGATATTTGTTATGCTAAAAGCAACATTCATACCTGTTTCTCTTAGCCTTCTCTCTATGACATTTCTCACACGGTTTGGGTTAACACCTGTATTCAAGACTCTTTGCACCATAGGTAACTGCATTTGAGCCTGAACCTGGCGAGTTTCCTCTTGATAAGCTTAAGATATTAACGACATACATGTATAATTGTCATAAATAATGCACAAAAAATTACATGTTAATACACATTAATCAAACATCATTGATACGTTTTGCTTAATATTTAATTTCCATTTTCAACTGATTTTTTAGTGTTAACTATTTACCCCGCAGAATTAACTTTATTATACTTAACCACGTGTGGTGTCGCATTCTCTCTCTCTCTTTCTCTCTTTCTCTCTCTCTCTCTCTCTCTCTTAAAAAAAGAAATTCATGAAATGAATTTGTAGACTGATGATGTATATCTTGCATAGTATAGCGTGGGTTTTGGCCTACCCCGTATACCATTAATTTTGGTCGATTTATAATATTTTTTGAATTTATTTCCCTCCATGCAAATTTTTTCAGTTTAATTTTAGCAAAAAAGTTTTTCAAGGTAGTAGATTTTTCAAGGTAGTAGATTTTTCAAGGTAGTAGATTTGATGTTCAATCCTGGCTTCACACACTATAATATTTTCAGCAGATGAAAACAAGAAGTAAATTTGCGTGGCAACTATACCTTATTAACTATCAATTTTAAATTGCATTGTTAATGAAGAAACCATAACCATTAATCAGACAATTATCTGCACTTGAGTCGAAAATGGCTCACATGTCCGGTAAAACAATGTAATTGAACACCCCTTATCACTGGGTTTAATTACACAACTAAACATGAAATATCGAAATGGTTTTTAAGCAGTTATTTATAATTCATCGTAATGTTTAGTTTTTGATTTATGTAACAAACTGAAATTCGTTGTGTTGTTTTTAATTTCTTTTGGTTCACCCTTCTGTTATATACATAACAAACCTTTGGGGAGCCCCTTATTTTAAAACTTCAGCCGTTGGTTTCCATGGTTACATATCAATCCAGTGGGAAGCCCCTTGTTTATACTTTAAAATAGTCAAGTAAAAACATGCATGGGATAGAACCCGGGAAATCCAGCCGATAGACGTGGTCGTCATCCCGTATTGTGCTATCGGGGGCTTGTCTTTAGAAATACATCAGGTATTTAAAAACTCATTTTGGTTCGTTTTTAACAACACACATTTGAATAGTTTTCCGGTAGTATATATGATTTTCTTTTGTTAATTTTTTATATGGTGTCTTTTTCGCCTTGTTTTTGCTGCTAAATTTTCTATCCCTGCGGAAGGTCAATAGCTGACAGATAAGGAGTGTTCTTGGATGCTGAATTATTTCTGGCTCCTGTATTTATGAGTAGCAATTTCCATTTTTATGGGAGAGTTTTTTGGAGACCGCTGTTTTACAGTGAATGAGTGAACTATGGCGACTCTTTCGACACATCTCTAAAAGTTAATTGTGAATTAATACCTGACGGTGAAATTTATTTCATCTTTCTAGAATGGGAAGACCAACTGTTTTTGTAACGAAATGGCGGTGCAAAGAATGAGTTTTAAGGAAAATTACTTGAGGGCATTTGATATAGTTAATCATTAAATGAATGGCCCATACATGTACCAAGGGCATCACGACTAAGTTCTGTTACCTGACAGAAACACAAACATCACCAAAGTCAATGATACCGCAGTATATTTTTGGAATAATAGTTAAAACTGATGATAACTGATTTAAACAGCTTACAAAATGCAATGCCTGATTTTTAATATAATTCACAGGTTTATCCGGTCAGCATTGATAGGTCTGATAAAAATACTACAAGAGTTGGGATTGAGCCGATTTAAAACATTTGTAATCGGCATTTGTAATTTGATTCTTATCATTTCACCATTTGCTTTTTTAAAAATTGTTTTTAAATCTCTTTTTTATCTGTGATGCATTATATTAAACGTATTAGTCAATTTAATTAACATGTGTTTTATCTTACGAGAGTTTGTAGACCAGGAACCTCTTCTGCTTTCGCTACGCATTGGTGGTGAAGATGGTGAGTTATGGCGTCTATTAGGTGAAGTAATTTCCTCTTGTTCACTCGGAAATTGCCTCGTATCGTCCTCCATATACCTCCACATAGAGCCACCAGGATTAATTCTTAAGTTATCTGATAAAAAAATTAACGATACCAAAGTCATTGTTATCACAATATGTTTCTTGAATATAACTGAGAACTGATAGCCACAAGGTTGAATAAACTTTATTTATTTTACAACGATTCAAACAAGTTCTACAATTTATATAGATATCTCTTTTTTATTTCGTTTTCCAAGAAACATATTAACTAAATGCAACAGGTGTTTTTAGAATATCCTTTCATTCACACATGCTCGCTCACTTACATTCAATTATATTGGAATAAGCTGCTTCAATTGAGAAAATAACAAAGCAAAACAAAAAATAAAAACAAAACAAAAAATTAAACAAAACGAAATAATACAATAATAAAGAACAAAAAAACCCAAGGTAAGTATAAAAGAGGAAAATATAAAGACACATGAAAGAACTTAAATAAAAATTTATAAATAAAAAGTAAATTACGACAAATAACATGACTAGGAGTGAATGATGGTGTCAAAGATAAATAACCAGGGTAGCCAGGTAATGACAAATGTATGCATTTGACGATTCTTACAAGCAATATATTTTTCGACCTTGTATTTGTTGAATAAATTAGATAAAAGACCAGAAAGGCAATGTAGATTGTCTTGTTTTAAACAAGTAAACAAATATTGCTTTGAACATAGAATAACTAAATTAATAACTTTGTTGTTTTTCTACAATGGAACTTGACCTAATAAGATATTAACCACATTAAAGGGGCATGGTCACGATTTTGGTCAATTTTTTTCCCTCTGTTTTAATTATTTGTAATGCTTTAGGAATGCATTTCTAATGATCAAATGAAGTTTTGCTGTCAGTCGATGAGTTTTAAGCAAGATACAGGACCCACAATTCTTCGTCATGTAAACAAGGCTCGTGACCTGTTTTTGTTGACATAGGTTCAATATACCTGTAAAAAAATGTTTAAAGATGATATGTCTATCTTCTTATTCATTTTAAGCATAAATTAACAGTTCCTAACGATTAACATATTCATTTGAGATCTAAAACTGGAATTTTCACTTAAACATTCAAATGTTAACAAAAGCTTTGTTTACATAGCAAAGAATTGTCAGCTCTGTAAGTGGCTTATAACTCAAAAAATGACTCTCAAATTTTGGTTACCTATCAAAATTACCTTCCTAAAGCATTGTGAACATTTAAATCGAAATTTTTTTTACCAATTTGAAAATCATTACCACACCCCTTTAAAACCAATTCTTGAGGAAGTACAGTACAGGCAACGCGGATCCCGTATTGGCCCGCGTTACCGTCACGGTATTTTTATCGTTCCCGCGATACATCATCGCGAGTTTTGATCGCGGTATGGATTGCGACCATTATGACACCGCGACGGTGTGATATACCGTTATTCCTGCTGCTGCTTGTTGTTGTTGCTTTACCTGTACTGTACATTACAGGCAATGCGGGTCGCGTAAATCCACATCAAATATGCGACTTCAGATTTAAGCATAACAGCTGCATTGTAAATAAATTGTGGTCCATATTATTATAAAATTAATAAATTATATTTATGAAATAGAATATCATGAAATCGGAAACTACATTCGAATTACAACATAACATGATTAATACGCTGTTAAATTTTGTGATGTGTAAATAAGAACACATAACTTTGTATTTGACGGGCTTATTTCAGTTATTATTTCTATTAGTTGATAATCCTGTTTTTATAACAATCTTAAAATTAAATATTTTCATTAGATGAACTCGTATCAATGCAGAGCAATATCATCTTCTCTTTTTATAAGTTGACACGCATAGCGCCGTAAACTGTCAATACAAGTGTATGTTTTAAATTGAGAAATGAACAAATGTCGGGAATCAACTAACAAATCTATTTTTCATTCAATGATAAAATTATCATTCATATATAAAGTTAGTGCTGCGTTAAAGCACATGGAATCATAACGTGTTATCAGTATGCGTTTCCTGTGTATACATATAAAGTTTAAGTCACGATCATTTTCTGTGTATACATGTAGTGATTAACAAACTTAGGGTAGAAAACGACATGCCCTTGAGGGTTTTCACACCTATTCACGACCAAAGAAAAAGTCTATATCGCGTACGGCTTCGTCTAATTGCACAACAACTTACAGGAGAGAGAGAGAGAGAGAGAGAGGGGGGGGGCGTTTAGGCGTAATTAACGTACACTTATGTCAAATATACTAATATCCAATACTAAATATTCATAAAATTAGTATTCATAAAAGAATATGGTACACTGTGATTGAATCCATCATGCAATTGCAAATTTGAGTCCACGTGCTGCATCTGTCAATCAAATCAACCCGCTAGCTCTACCACGTGTTTCCTCCATGATAAAGTTTCGTTCTATTAGTTTTATTTTTAATAAAGAAAATAAGTATGTTTAACAGTTAAGTTTTTTTTACAATGTTCGTGATGCATGATATACTGTGTTTGGAAAGTTTAATTCGTTGTGTTTTTTCTCTATCTCTCGTTTACTTTATAATGGAGGTTTTTTGCGGGAAGGAAAATCTTCAACACGTTTAGCGGTTAAAGAACGCAGTAAAATGAATCAATTATTTGATATTACTATCAGTAAAATTGTTTGATATGCATGTAGAATTCTTCTTGGTCAATCGTTTCATAGATTATCTACCTGCCTCATTCCTGTGTATTCTGTGCGTTCAAGCGTGGAGTGATTTCCTGTCAGTGCGACCACCGGTTTCACACCTTTGTGTAAAACAGTTGGGACTAAAGTCAAATAAAGTTAACTCCGACAGTCATAAAGCGGTGGGGGGTAAGGTTACGATAACAGGTAACGGGTTTACATATTTGTAGTAGCTGTCAATAAGAATAAATGTACATGCACACATAAAATGATATCAATACATTTACTGAAATGTTTTTTATCGGCATGAAATATCAACAGCAAAACTTTCAAAACATGTTCTTAATTTCTTTGAAATGTATAAGAACGGTTTAACAACATTTCCTTCTCAAAAAAATTTATCTAGTTATTCTGTTAAGAGAGAGAGAGAGAGAGGCTCGGTCGCGAGCCAACGCTAACCTCCGTCACGGCAGGTAGCTGATACACCATCACGACACCATGACATGGGATACCCACAATATCTTTTGATTACATAATATTATGCAATTCTGGGTATCTCTAAGGCTCCTTACTCTTTATTTGTTATAATTCAGTTCAGAGAGATACACGTTCATTTGATTTTTTGCATTACAATGGGGCGTATTCGAAGGTGGCAAAGAAGTTGATGAGGAAGGAGAGGCCGGTAGACACTCGCTATCTTCCATCTCTCGCAGCTTGGCCCTCATGTCCTGCTCACATCCAGTATGCAAGACCACAGCTCGATCGATTTCCTCAGGCCGGCCCCACTGAACGTCATACTCATTTCCACACTGAATATTTAAGTCAGACTGAGTCTTGAAGAACACACGGCTTCGCACTTGAAGATTGTCGTCGCAAACGTAACGCACTAGAAAGTGGGAATCCTCGCGCAATGACAAACGACGAGCCATACATGTACCTAAAGTAACGCAACACAAATTCACTAAAACGTGAATTCACAAAAAATGTACACACAGAAGACCTTGTAAGAAATGAACGGAACGTTTTAAAATTACTGGATTGGTAATTTTATAGGAAGCTCTAATTTTTAATCACTTGCTTATCATTAGTTGACACGCATGGACTTCAACAACAAACAATACAAATGTAGGCTGACCAATTAATTGTTAAGAAAACACAATCACACTGCGTACACATTTATAATTTTATTGGCAATTAAAATCATTTCATGATAATTTTTAATTTAACGACCTTTTTAAAATATGATAATGGATTCGAACATATTTTATTTGCAATTGCTGCACAAGTATTAAATTAAATACTTTTATAATTTATTCAATAGCTATGAAATTAAAAAAAAAATAGTAAAAAAGACTCCAAGTATTTCGATTATAATCTCTGTCAAAATCTAGTTAAATATCGTCATTAAATATAAAGAAACATGCAATTTATTTGTCATTCGGGGAGATAACTCCCGCTTGTATACGATACTTTTCCATCGATAATTTTACCGTGGCGGGGACAGGTAGATGATGAGTTTACTGTGATGGGAACGCGGTATACCTTTCTCACCTGGCCGATCACCTCGATGTGTTTATACCGTGACGGGTCGCGGGAAACACGGGATCCGCGTTGCCTGTACTGTAGCAAGCTAAATATGCAAGCTCAAGTTGCCCAACATTGTGGATACTTTTTCACAATTTATGAAGACTTGCTGAAGTGTCTCAACTTCATGTTTACAAGATAAGCAACAGTCAGAGGACACCACGTTATTTATTTTTAAGTAAAAATTTACAGGTTGAATTCTATAAAGTAATCTAAGTTGTAACTATTATAGCTAACTGCCTTTGGTTGTCTTAAATCATACATTAAGAGCATTATTAACACATATTTCGGCTTCATATTGAACAAACTTTGATTCCCACTTAGTAATGGAATTTCGTTACTGGAGTTTATGGTTATACACTTCATTAGTACATTTATTATGCAACAACAAAGATTTATTATATATAAGTATATTTAGTGTATGATTTTTTTTGTAAGAAAACATTTGAGTCATTTTGAGATGCCATTTACTACACTGTTATACTGCATAGTACAGATATTCATATCTAATATATGTTGAAAAATATCACAGGGTAAATGATTTCCATTCACGTCAAAAAATCACTGATTATTTTGACACCTTCCCATACCAGCTTTTTATGAATAGTGTTCTCATACCCACTTTAATTTTTTTTTATTTTAAGTAATTTGTGAACAATTTGAACACCATTAATAGCTTCAAAAATATCTATCCATGATTTTTTGCCTTTGATCAACCCTTTTCGCCATAAGCATTTCAATGACATAATAAATTTTTGGCACGGGTGTTAGCACAAGGGTGTCATTGGTGTGGGAGGAAGCCGGAGTACCGGGAGAGAACCAATGTATCCGCCATACCCTATCACATACAACCACTGTCGATCATGAGGATCAAACTTGGGTCGCATGCAGCGGTTAGAAGCGAGTACATTGTCAACTACGCTGCTTGGACACCAAACACCACTAGTTTAAAACAGTTTTCAATAGAAAAAATGTATTTATGATATAATTTAATAATTCGTCATCCGGGTCAGCATGTATACATGTACAAATAACAAAAAAATGCAATAGAATTAAAGCTAAATGACGTTTTAAATCGGTACATGTATTTGTTATTTGCATCCATTTAATAAAATAACCGTGATTTTTTTAAGGTCTTCCGTTTCCAACGGAAGACCTTACTATTATTCTGAAAAAATTTCAAATTTCTTATTATTTTTTTTTTTCTTCTAGACGCCAACTTTGATCCTTAATATCTCGCTCGTTTGTTCACCGATGGTTTTGAAATTTTCAGGACTGATAACATGCCGCGTGATGTTGTCGTTGCATATTTTAGTTGAGGAAAATCCCCATTCGGTTTTGAGTTATTCCCCTTTTAGTAAAATTTAACGACTTCTTTTGTCCAGGGGGGTTTAGCTATAACGATGGCTGACAGAGTCTCAAAGATGGGCTGGTTTGGAAGCTAATACATTGAATTTGTGCGAGATATATTTTATTTATTATTTAAATGCAAATAAAAGGGGTGGTATAGATGTTGAAACAAAGGCAAGAAAAAAATTCAAAAAAATTCGCGTATTTTCCGTGTTAGTTTCCTACCTGATAAAAATTTGTTATAACATGTATTTTAAAAGATCTTGGTCTTACCAAGACCTTTCATTCGGTATACAGAAAAAGGGGCTGGCCCCTATAATTAAGGAGTTAGATGCGTCAAAAGTTTCTTGTCAATAACTTGTAAAGGAATAAAAATTTCTAATGCATTATTGAAGCAAAGTTGTAAAGAAATTAATTTTGAATCCTTCCGTGGTATTCAATTTAATGTTTTCGTAATTTATAGCCAGTATTTGCAGAAACAATTGTTGTCAGTTCGGTCCATTTTTGTGGGGGTGCGCACGTTTAGGAGGTTATGAAAGGGCTTTTTGTAATGCACTAACTGATACATGCAGCGCGCAAAAATAATTCTACATAAAATTCCCAAATGTTTTTATTCATATGTACATATTCATTTCATAAAGATGAACGTCTTTGACCTTATTTTTGTTTTTTGTTTCATAACTGTGCCCCTTTCTATATTTAAATGCATTACGAGACTCAGGTAACCGATCGATAGAAGAGTCGCTAGCTGTATTCAGGCCGTCGCCTTGACGACAGTGCATATGCTTGTAGAGTTGGACGTACACATGTTTAACGCCCCACTGTGTTACTGTAACAGAGACATTTTGAATTGTTTCAGTACTGGGAGATGTGTTAATTAAATGGTTCGAATGCATGGTAATTAAACTCAACTTTTCTACAGTACGTATACACGGCCGTCATATAAAGCACAATGTGTATTACTGACATGACAAATGTACGCTGGCAATTTAAACGAACGCGGGATTGCTCCCGATAGAACATTTCTTTTAAAGCAAAACAAAATACTGATTTCCGATGGATATAATATTATCATCGTGGAGATGATTTTAAAAAGTGAACTTAATATTCGTATACGATAATATTTGAATCCAAAGCCGCTATTTTTAAGTAACGGTTATTAGGGAAACATGTATTAATTATGACTTGCCCCGCGTTTCACGTTTTTTACTTGCAATGCATCTACAAACGAAAATACCAAACAACCTTCGGCAGCAATTTATAAATAATTTATTACATACTAGTACACAATATTAAAGAGATAATTAAATAAATTGTGCTTTATAATTGTACTCGCTATCTTCCGTGGAAATAATGGCATGGAAAAAATGTTGTTCAATGTTCATCAAAAACGATGTAGCCTTAGCAATCGGAAATAATTAACAAACTGTATATTGATAGATTGACACATTAACAAACATTCAGACCCGCAATGTATTTTTTGCAAATTCTAAAAAATGTAGACTCAATAAGTTAATTTTTCCGTTTGGGGTATTTTGAATCACATGTGTACGCTATGTGTACATGTACATATAGATTAATAGCCATATAGGTAAACACTTTCAGTGTTGAATTTTTAAAAGATATTTCGTACATGCAAAGCAATCCAATGCAAGGGCTATTAAATTCGAACAATGTACATACGATAGGGATCGAACTGATACTGGTTCTGCTTGTTCTACAAACAGCGAATGAAATGCGAAGTATTAGGGTGTTATTTTATAAGAAATGAAATTTAATTTTCGCTGCGGATCATAAATTATTAAACTGAACGTGCAGAGTTTAGAAGCAATTTCAATCTTTTTCTTCGATCGAGTGCATGTACCTGTATATCACTGGAAATTAAATCATTTCATTATTTTAAATCATTTTAGGAATGTACATGTATCGAATAATCTCAAACAGCCAAATTGAAAATTGAATTTGTTATATATTAGATGCAAAATCAAAGACATTTTGTTATTTCTAACCATATAGGAAAGGATATTCAAACACGTACATGTAGCATCGTTATTTGAAAGTGTGTGTGTGTGGGGGGGGGGGGGGGGTTTAGGTGGGCAGCTTCATCAAAAAATAATCTTGACAAGGAATTTAAAAAATGGGGAATTTTGAAAATCCTAATCCGTAGGTGGGAGGGGGTATTTACATTTTAACTTCAATTTAATTCAATTAGAATTACTTTATTTTTTGGTTCCATTTATTACATGCTCCGACAAAAGTGGAAGATCCATGATATCTCTATTTATTATATGACCAGTTAAGAAAATAGAGTGGGTAAGACCATCTACACATCATGTGCTCTGGCCTAACTTGGACTCGCCCACTAATCGGCGAGCCAAAATTATGAATGAGACGTATTATGGCGCGAAGTCTTTCTTTACCATTCACGCAACAGCTGAGACCTCAGATAGATCCATCGGCATAGATCCACTGGGAGGGTGTCAACTAATAACTACATATATTATACTTTGGATTGAATGTTTTAGAAGAAATCTATCGAATTAACATACACGCTTAATTGACTAGCAATTGTTAGATGTACACGCGAGTGAAACCCTTTTCCAGATGAATGAAATCGCCCAATTGATCGAAAATCGGGTCACACGTACCCCACTTCGGCGAATTACTTGTACGTAGCCCCTCCAGTAAATATTCCAATTATATGAATTTATATTTGTTTTAATTAATCCAAACTGATGATTCTTTGTTAATGATGATAATCCAACACCAACTATTACTTACATTGTACTACTTAGACAATGTGTATCACCTTGCGATGACACCTCCCTCTTTTTTTTTGACCTTTCAAATATGGCAATCTATTTTTAAATCAGGATTACACACGTGCAATGTGAAATGCCCTTTTAATTGAACACTCTTGCTCATTGTGCTTATTACATCCTATATAACGTTTTCATCAATTATGAATATAAATGTTGACACATTAAAGATGCATCCTCAGGCAATTATTAATTCAAGCTTGTGGGTCCCCCCCCCCCCCCCCACTTTTTCTCACAGCAACTAATTTTTTTAAAATTTGCTTATAAAAAATTGAATTATCAAGGATGTACAAAATTTATTTAAAAATAAGGAAATTAGGATTGAAATTGGGAGGTGTTTTTTTTTTTTTTTTGCGTGTCAAGATTTTTTGGATGAGTCTGCCCCCCCCCCCCCCCCCCCACTTTCAAAAAGGATGCTACGTGCCTGCATAAAGATAACAACATTCAAGGGCCTTCCGTCATTTTCAAGCCATGATAAACATGATAAAAAGGACTCTCAAAATAAGAAGATAGACGCAAAGTAAACTGCATTCATGGCATATGTTCACATTGTATGATGTGTCTCAAAATTCCTATTTTGGACTCGTCCACTATAACTACGAAAAAATTAATGAATGAGACATCCTGATTCTGGCGCAGAGTCTTGTAAATGAAATTTCCATTGATCTGAATGGATTTTTTCGTGAGGGTCGGGGTACTAGGTATAAAAACAAATTTAATCGTTCAAAGTTTTGAATTGTTAACAACGATATATCAGATCGAATGTTTTAGAGCGATTTATAAATCCAAAATACAGTCATTTTTAATCTGTTGACGCGTGAGCATATGTATTAAGTTGGCGGGCATCCCTACACCCTATTAATTGAAGACAAATGAAATCGCGTCCAGCAGAACTCCCTGGCATTTTAGTGTTTGTTATTATAAATTTATGATTTTGTTTGTTAATAACAATTCAACATCAATTATTAATTAACAATGTACACTCTAGTACGCTTATACACAGTTTTGTTGCGATGACCCCCCCCCCCCCTCCCCGGACATTATACCCATTTTTAAATCAGGATTACACACGTGCTTGCATGTGCAGAAGACAATCTGGAACTTAACTGATAACTATATCATCTCTTTGGAGATTTATTTCTCCGTAAGCAAATACGTGTAGTAACTGATACATGCAATTGTGAAAACCATAGAGGAATGCATAATCTGCGCATAATAACTAATTGCTTGATGCAATATTTCTTTTTTCCAACATGTTTTAAGTCAATGATAATATGAAAATATATGCTTGACTTCATATCGGAAATTACTCATTTTCTTTATTCCCCTTTTCAATAAACAAAACAAACCAACAGACCAAATTGATCCAGATAAATAAATTATCAAAAATAAACCTAAAAAACAAACTACACTTTCATCCTTCACCCACAATATTGCCTTTTCGATATTTGTCATCGTGGTAGATCCGTGTAACAATCTATTAAGTAGGTGCTTGCACGACATAGAACCGGCCCTTGCTGATCAACGTTTTCATTAACACATGTAAAGGAAAAAAAAATATTTAGATTTTTTCTTGGATTTATTTTGATGTAAATAAAAAAGAGAAGAAATTAGTTCTATAATATATATGCGATGTAAATCTTTTTTCCACGCAATATTTCGTCTAAAACAACGAAGAGTAGTATCTTGAAACTTCATTCAAAATTTGATTAGACCTTTAAATTGTAAAATGCTAACATTGAAAATTGTGCCCGATTTCTTTTTTTTTAAGATAAAACTTTATTTAAAAAACTGATTCTTTGAGACAAAATAAATAAACATAATCAGTTTGATATTCTCTAAGTGCAGTTCTGTAGCTCTTAGTCTGAAAAAGAATCGGATGGACGACCTAGGACCCAGATGGTATACTAAATAATACTAAATAGCATGGAAAACTGCAAAAAGGAGGGAGAAAGAACAAGCGTCAAAACATAAGTCTAAAGTCCCATACTAATTAAAATGTATCAGGTATAGGCACTTGCACGATATAGAACCCTTTGTTGATCATTGTCGTTTCATTATCGCATAAATAGAACAAAAAATATCGAATGATTTTTAATGGCATTTCTTTTGATATTTATAAAAAACGAAATTAACTGTTGTTCTCCAAATCTCTTTGTGGTTTTTGTGAGCTTTAAATGGAAGCTCATACTGTGCTTGTCTTTTGTATTTAATAAGAATGCGATGTGAATCTTCTTTTTTCATGCAACGTTTGAGATAAAGCAATGAGGAGTTGTGTCGTAAACTTTAAAACAAATTTTATAACACCCTTAAATTAATACTAAAAAAAGTGACCAGTATTTGGAGATACTTGTGCTATTTCGGGTTTTTCATTGAAAAAGAAAAACCTCTTGTTCTCATGAAACTCACGAGTCGTTGATCTCAAAGGGTGCGCGCTCTCCAGAGGCCTGTTCAACAGAGCGCGTGCTCGCAAGCGCTCGCCAAAATTCCCTATACCCGCAACACAAATTTTGGCGAGCGCTCGCGGTCGCTCTCTCTGCTGAACACGCCTAAATTTTTACGCATGCGCTTTGATGAATGCAGAGACCTACGTTCCTGACTAACGATTAGATCGGCAGCACCAATAACAGTGATTGTGGTTAGAACTTGAGACAAATTAAACTGCATGAAGACTATAAAGCCCTGGGTTGTTAGCTGCGAGTTTCATGCTATTGAAACGTAAGTGTGTATATTTGAGTGCGTTTCCATTTGTCTTCTGGTGAGGATGTATAATCTTTGTCATGTTTCTTCACACCACTGATTATTGTAATGATAATCATATATTAATAAACATGGACGTATCTGATTTACCGGTGAACAAAGAATTTTAAAGAATTAAGTATTATTTACATGTAGATACTACGTTCAAAGCTTCATTTCATAAGCTTTTATAACTAACCTATTGTTATGTGACACTTCCCTAAAAATTGGACTCGTCCATATAGCGGTTATTTGATGCGCATGCTCAGGAATGTCCTTCCGTCCAGAACCCATTCTGTGTTAGTTTTTGGGCCGTTCAGCAGTGAGAACTCCTGTTTCGTTTTATATCAATCTTTTGCTCTTTATAAAGCCAAATATCGATAACTTCTACTATACCTATAGGAAAGACTGTGTAGCTTCCAATTTTGGTATTTCTCGTTGATTTGAGCGAATGCATGACTCATTCTATATATATATAAATTCAGATTGTTTAAGCATACAAAATAATACATCATCCTTTAAGAAAGATTCATCCGAACAATCTACAAAAATCATGGAAATCCTTATTCGGGAGGGGGGTCGGAGGCGGACGTAAAAATTTATATTGTGAACTTCAATTTCAATGTCATTTTCATTTTTATTTTTACTCTTAACAAAAAAGGGCGTGGGAATTTCAACTCAATGATATCCAATAGATGTAAATTTGCAGACGAAGTTCTACGAGGAATTTTTTTTTTTTTTGGGGGGGGGGGGGTGTGGGGTTAAACCCCCTCCCCAATGTATGTCAAATTCCCAAGGTGTGATTCCCACATTTGCAAAATAAACTAAATGAAGTGTGGTGTGTGAGTTGTATACGTCAGAGGCTTGAATCCAAGTTTTCAAACTTCTCAAAATTTATCTAAAGATATTTAGATCAAAAATAGAAAATCAAGTGGAAGTTTCTCAAACATACAACAAACTTCATATTGAATAATATTACATAATAGTTACATGCCTATATATTGTGATGGGTGATGATATTTTCATGAACATTCAGGCATGTAGCATCAAGGGGGGGGGTTAGGTTTTCCTCGCAGCAACAAATTTTTTAAAATTTACATATAAAAAACCTGAATTATCATGGAGTTCCCCCCCCCCCACTTTTTTGGGAGTATGTAAAAAAATGATAAGGAAATGAGGAGTGAAAGTGATGTTATATACTACGCCCCCCCCCCCCCCACCACCACCACCACCACCCGAATTAGGATTTAGAAGATTTTGTGAAAGTTTAAATTTCTCCCCTTTTTTTTTTTGGCTTGTCAAATTTTTTGAATGAGTCTGGCGCCCCCCACCCCCCCCCCCCCTTTCAAAAACGATGCTACGTTCCTGACATTCCAATAAATGATGAATTGTGATTTTTTGATTAACTGTTACATCTTAATTTTTTTGATAAATGTTCCTGTTTACACACCACAATTTTTTCTTCATCTTCCTCTTGTGTTATGAGTTTTCAGCTTTTGTGACTGTAAATCACATATCGAAACTCAAAAATAATCGGTAAGGGATTTATGAAAGTTTTCTTCTTGTGAAAAATTCTAAAAGATGTTTAAGGACTCTTAGATACTATTTTAAAATTTTCACAAAATCTATAGTTCTTTGTAAAGTGTGTTGATAACTTAATTAATAAAACAAATGTCCATAACTTTTCAGAGTTCAAAATCAAAGAAGATACTGGATCAGAGATACTCCTTATTAAAAATTTCAGTTATTTCAACACATTGCAATAACAATGTTAAAATGTGTTATTCCATTCCTCATAAGGAATCCTGATGGATTTAAGTTTTCTTCTGAAGAACAATCCCTGAAGCCCTCAAAACTTCAATCCGTACTCTATTGTGTATCATTTCAATAAAATGATTTATTTAGCTTATAGGTAAATATTGTATTTATTTAAGGAATGAATTCAATATTTTTTAGTTTTATACGATATAAAATGGTTTGGGGCAGTTTACGCTTTATAAACCGCGAAGCGGTTTATAAAAAAGCGTAAACTGTTCCAAACCATTTTATATCGTATAAAACTAATAAATATTGAATTCATTCCTTATAATTTAATTTATTTGCGATCAATTATTGATAAAAACGGTCATTTGATCTACAGAATGACATCAAATTGTACAAAATTCAAACGTAACGTCAGGCGGATTGATACGTTTTTGACGTTTGTCATACTATGACGTAGGCAACATTCTTTATACGATATAAAATAAATTTTTCAACCAATCAGAAAGCGTGTTACAACCAGAATTAAATTATATAATCATAATATCAAATATTCCTCACTGAATATTATTAAAAAAGAAATAACACGCATAGTCTGACCTAATCTTTTTTTCTTGATATCTTGCAAATGAATATAAGTACTAAGTTAATACATGTATTGCGTTTGTTAATGAAAATGATCTAAACATAATGTTTAAAAAGTAATATAGCCTACCTTTCATAGTTAAAACTTCCTTACATGTATGAAACTAAGAGTTAATCTATTCTTAAACTGTTCTTCGAGCTATGATTTGATGTTGTGTGTTGCGCGTGCACTTAGGCAAGCGCTGTATCTACATTGTCTCTGTCCACCTAGCTGTAATTGGGTCAGATTTTGCTGAGAGTTAACTTGAGATGCATGGTGTTCCATTTATGGAGGGTGAATATCATCAAATGCCCACTTGGTGATATCAAAATTAGATCATTTTATTATTACCCCATGTTCTCAAGGACAAGGGTTAAGGGTTTTACCCTTGTTTGCCGGTAGGTTTTGTAAACCTATCATTTTTGGTGTATATGATATTTTGCAGATATTGCTTTTTGAACAAGTTAATTGGCATAGATTTGAATTAGCGTATTCTTGAATGTGATTATTCCTATACATACATGCATGGTATTTGGCTATATACTTGATTTAGTGGAAGTCGCATTCCACCAAAAGCGCGAAATAAGATACACAGCCAAATGTAGTACATTTACAGTATTGTATTTGCATGTCTGTTTGTATAACAAACTCCTCTAACATTTCCTCCCTATCTCTCAATCTCAGATGTTTGAAATTATCATTGACCCTTTGCTTGGGTGTGTCATATGGTAGGATATCTTTTTGTATGAATCAAATAAGACTGCTGCAAGTTTACCCAATAAACATTTCACAAGAAAATATACTCTGAAAATTTGTTTGACCAGTTCTTAAGATTTACAGTTCATAATATATCATTATAAATAACAACTTTATCTATCACAATGTGTACTAATTTCATTCAACAATGGCTCAAACTTTGCAATTGTTTTTGTTGCTTTTTTTTTTTACATTTGATGCTGATGGAGGTATATTGTGAGATAGCAAATAACTTTAAAGAATTTAGACTTAAGAAATAAATATAATAATTTTTCTATTGATCAACGTATTAAAGGAAAAATTTACCGTAACACTTCATAAATTTGCGTAGCTAAGCGCATTTATGAAATTTTGCAGTCAATTTTTTCTTTCATACGTCGATCAATAGATAAATTGTTAAATTCATTTGTTATCATTTAATTAAACATTTTTAAATCATAAAACTGGATTTAATGCGAGTTAGATTGGTTGAATATGAAACAGGGCATATATATCCATGCAAGGATATGCGATCGTGGATGAAAATAGTTGATATGTTTAGAAATTATAGTACCGGGTATATATTTGCAACTTCTGTAAATGTTGTGGTAACTAGAGATAGTCAGTGAAGTACCTTATTGAAATGAAGCTTGAAATGCGCCAAAGGAGTTGATGCACTACTTCTCATACTTTTGCTTTATGATGCTTATGCCACTCAGATCATGTATGTGTGTTAATTTAAAACTCATCGTTAACAAATTTGAACAGCAGTATTACCGTGAAAGTGTATAGGCCTATAATGTTCATTATAATTATTTGGAATTGAAACAGCCAGCTTCTACCCATGTGAACATTTTAAAATTGCTGTTAATTACTTAAATATACCGGTATGATTTAAAAGGGCAAGCTGTTCACAATTATTTAAATGACTGTCTTTTAATGTTTACATTAATGCATCCGTCAAGCTATTAGTGCTTCATGTAATCCTTGTCACTTCTTTCAAAAGTTCACATATGAAGTAAACAACAAGTTAAAAAGTTTAGCAAGATATGTACTTGGTTGGTCATGTGATCAAATCCTGTGAACCCAGAAAGGCTTCTCAGAAAATTTTATCCAGTACCATCTAAGTTCATATTCCAGTGAACATATTTACATTGCTGTTTAATATTTATATATTTCAATTTGAAAATGACAGTTGCTCAGGATTACTCAAATAACTGTGTTTTATGCTTACTATAAACCAACTGACAAGCGTGTGGTTTGGTCATTGTGACGTCATGATACAGTTCATACAGATTTGAACATTTACTCTATTCTATAGGTTCAGTCAATGCATAAAGAAATGTATGATTGAAATTGCCGCCTGGACATTCCAACACCCAGGAGGAAGGGGCAGATTTTTTTTTCAATTATTTTCATTTTTTCTATTTAAGTTATTAAAAGCAGGTAAAACAAAAAAAACCATCTAAAAGGAAAAGATCCATTATTTTTTTACTAACAACATCTTATTAGCAGGAGAATATCCCATTAGTCGGGAGTCAAAATTTTTTCATCAAACAATAATTATATTGTGGCCTCATGCATGCAAACATATCTCATAAAGTAAATATACAGATTTTCACATTTTCACTATTCGATACCGATTCAAAAACGGATACATATTTGTAAATGTATATAATTATACAGTATGTTGCTTAAGCATACAGTTACCGATATACTCAATGGTAAGTTCAAATTACATATCACACATAGGAATTCAAAATTGTAGGGGTTGGGGAACAATGTATATAGCATCCAAAATTACAGGCCTGGTGATAACTATAATTTTGTTTTTGTATGGAGAAAACATTTCACGACAAATTTTAAATAATAATATATTGATAAATTAAACTTCACTTTCCTTTGTTCTTTTAAACAGATAATGCAGAGCATAACATTATTCAACTTCAATATCACTGATGGGGGGAGGGGTGGTATGCAAGTCTGCTTGACATGTGTTGTAATATCATCCATGTTATCTGATTTCACATTATATTTGACAGAATATTTACTATAAATGATCTTCAATCTCGAACAAGATGATATTTATATTGTGATTGCTATGATTTTTCCTGACAGTTTACACCTCTACAACTATGCTCCTTGCTACTGAATACTGCCAAACTAGAGAGCATCCACCATATCTCATGCAAATATATCAGAAAGGCCTTTGGGCTTTATTGAATTTGACCTTGCACCAACCGATATTATCACCTCATAATACTGAAAGAATGATTCCATTTTCCTTAACTATCTACGATAATTAATTTTACGCATATGTGCAATGGATGTGAGGAAGTAGTCATTAAATCGATATTTGAACAGTTTAAAACAATACCCTTAAACCATTATTTCTCCTGAACACATGTCATCCATTACTAAGTGGCGCAGCTATATAGCTATAAGACATATCCATTTTGGTCGATCATATCTGATGATGTTACTGTAAACCAACTTTTATTCGCGTACAAGAAATTTTCGCGTTTGCGGGTTATGAAACTTTTTCCCTGCAGTGATCACTATCTTCATTACCCGCATGAATCACACAAGAAAGTATTTCATTGTTTATATTAACATCTTTTTTAAAGCTAATTAATATATTGATCAGGAAAAGTAAGTAAAATTCACTAAATTACTGTTAATGTACGTAAGTAAGGTAGCTAAAAGAAACAGCCAAATCATCTTCTGTGAATCTGACATCGTCTTGATTATTTCGTGCAGTCCGTAATTTTTACTAGGTCGCTATAGGTTTGGACCAATCAATAAACAGGGATTGTTGATATTTGTCCTGTCATTTTCTTGTCAGTTTCAGCTGCTGTAGATTTTGACCAATCGATAAATGGGGCGTGTAAATTACAGTCAGGCTGCTTATATAGAGCTATGAATTAACTATAACTTTCTGTGAGAAATAGAGGAAATCATACTTGGTAGATGTAAATTTTTGTGAAATAAAGTCGCAGTGAATAAAAATTGGTTTACAGTTTTGAGCTATAGGATTCAAAATTGATTTGTATTGTTATCACAGACAAAGACATTTGAAAATGAAAATATTGAATATTAATATCAGATTTATGTTTACAATATACTTATGTATTCATTCCATGTCACTAGTTCTATGACATTTAAATACATGTGTATTGACTTTCAGATGCCAAAACGAAAACAAAATGAGCGTGCTCAGAGGCACAGAGATAAGTTTCGAAAGAGAAAAGAGAGACGAACTCCAGACTCGAAAGAAGCCATTGCGGCTGATACCTGTTCTGAAGAGTATGAAGACAAATCATCTAGAGAACTAGCCAGTGCAGCACAGAAACCCACAGCCAGGATTCAGGCTTCTCAAAATGAGAAAATGAATCTACCTAATGCCTTGGGTGTTGCATCTCCCCAGGGAAGTCTGAGTACCATATACGTGTGTACGACACCGATCTCTGATTCTGAATCATTGAATACTCCAGAAGGAGTATCTGTCTCTGATTCAGTCTGTACTCCTATGAGTGTACCCTGGCAAAATGATGGCAAGATGCCATGCCTTGCAGATCAGACGCAAACATTTCCGTCTTTGCAAGATGGAATGGTTATGAAAATAGATGCTCATATGTCTGACTTGGTTAACACAAAAGCACAGTCTAACTTGGTATCTGAAATAGAACGAACTAACCTGGTAACGAATCAGAACTGTTTCACCAATGCAAATATCAATGTAACAACAATTTCAAATACATGTACTTCAGATTCAAAGCTAAATGATAAGGCATCATCTTCTGTCTACCCTCTCAGTTCAGGGAAACCATCAGTTCAATTACCTTTGCATAAACAAAGTAAGAAAGACATTTTTGCAAACAGCCATCATTATGATCATATGTGCAAAAGCATTAGACATGTAAACACAGAAAATCATTGTGTCCCTTTCATTCAGGGAAACTTCCACCAAGCAAATGCAAGGTTTGGATCAAATGCTGGGCTACAGTGTGTACCTAACTGTTTATCAGCTTTAACATATAACAAGTTGTTATCAGCTACTGAATGGACAGCCTTTGATATGGACAAAATACTTATAACTGGAAATGAGCTTTATGATACCTTACAGAGATACACATCAATACCTCATCAATATCTCTTGATATCAGACCTCCCAAGAAACCTTGATATTCATGCCGAACTGTTTTCAATCTCCTTATCTGACTCCATCGGTTCTCTAATACCATTACCTCTTGATGAACAGATTCCAGACCTGAGACCATTCAATGCAAAGCCTTTGAAAGAAGCACTGTGTTGTAGCTTATCAAACACTGATGGATGCTTTATATGCTTTAATGGAAATACTATGTTAGTTGGAAAAGTCAACCAAGAATATTTCATATTTGACTCTCATTCACGGTCACCATGTGGCAAGTTATCAGAAAACGGCAAAAGTCTCTGCAGAATTGTTCAAAGTATTCAAGACATATACATGCATGTCAATGAACTGGCACAATCCATGGGATTTACAACAACTGTTGAGTGTGAAGTAACTGGTGTCTCCAGCAATTTTGGTTGCATATCCCAAAATGATCCTAGTCAAGGAAATAATATCAAAGGTGTGTCTGAAGATGTTGAGTGTGAAATAACTGGTGTCTCCAGCAATATCTCTTGCATTTCCCAAAATGCTGCTAGTCCAGAAAACAATATCAAAAGATTTTCTGAAGATGTTGTATACCTTGGTCAAGAACAGAACATTGCAACTGATTTTCGTATGATATCTGCAAACACCAAAAAGAGGTTTTGTAATACATATCAAATACCATTATATGATGATCGAAACTTTGTTGCTATTGACAAAAGTCTTGTTCCATCTCCATTCCGGTACCAAAGAGTTTTAGGAGACGGTAATTGCTTTTTTAGGGCCATCTCTTGTTGCATGTCTGGTTCAGAAGATGCACATGATATCATGCGCACAAAAATGTGTGAACATGTCAGAGAAAATCATTTAATATTTGGAAATCTTCTCAGATCAAACATTGAATCCCTTCAGGGTTACATAAACAGGATGTGCATTCCTGGAACTTGGGCAACAGAGTTTGAAATTATTGCTATGTCTCACATGTTACATGTTGAAATTTTCACATTTAGTGATGGCATATGGAAAAAGTTTTCTGGTAGACTAGTCGACAAATATTGGGTTCCAATAGAAGAAGCTATATACCTTGATAATGAAAATGAAAATCATTACAATGTAGTAGTTTCAATGACAAGTTTTAATACAGAGAGAGAACCTATTTACCAAATTCAAGATAACATTCAATCAAAAGTTGAACAAAACAGAAAGAGGAAACGACAATGGAGTCAAAAGCAATATCACAAGAACAAGCAATTCAGAGCAAAATTGCTGCAGCAGAGAAAGTCAGCATATACCAAATCCAGATCAACCAAACTTCAACAACTGAAAGTGAAGTATTCTAAAAATAAACAGTTCAGGCAAAAATTGCAGAATGAGATGAGAAACAAATACAGACAAAATGAGAAAATTAAAGCACATATCAAAGCTTCATGTAAATACCGTTATCAAACAAATACAAAGTACAAAGGCATGGTGCAGAAACGCAGTCAGGCTAAATATCATAATGATGATTTGTTCAAGATGAAAGTAAAGGAATACAGCAAAACAAAATACAACAGAAACATGTTGTTTAGAGAAAAAATTAAAGTACAAAACAGATTGAAATACAAATCTGACAAACAGTTGAAAGTGAAAAAAATAAATGACAGTAAACAAAACCACACGAAAACAAATCACAGAGGGAGAACAAAAGAGCACTTGCAGAACATGTGCAAAGACAACACACAATTCCAAGGAAAGAGGGAAATATCAAGGGAGAAAAGCAAATTGAACAACCATGAAGAAGCAGTGAAAGTGAAACAAACAAAGAAAATGAATGCACATGAAAGAGATCTTATGGAAAGGGATACAAAAGAAAAGAAAGGAACAATTGGTGGAATCTCACAGAACCAGTTAAGGAAATCCACCATAGAGACTAGCTTAGAGAATCCAAAGACGCAAAAGGAAAGAAAAGAAAACAAAGAGAAAGCCAATCTCAAGCATGAAAAGCAAGATAAACACAACTTTGTTATGGAAAATTTCAAAAAAAAGACAAAAGAGCAACCATGTTATCCATGCTCTTGTTGCCACAGAATTTTATTTAAGAATCAAGTTTTAGAGTATCATTTCGAAAATTTCAAGAAGAAATCTGAATCAATATGCCAAATTGCCAAGGTGTGTGTAACAAACAAGTACTCACATCAGTGCTCAGAGACGTGCCCAAAAGGTTGCTTATATTCTTCTCAATGGTTGTGTAAAACTTGTTACGCAAAATTAATGCGTGGTCAGATTCCGGCTGAATCTGCCATAAACAATATGGATTTAAAAGACATCCCAAATGCACTGAAAGATTTGAACTCATTGGAGAAACACTTGATAGCTTTGCACATACCATTTATGAAGGTGGCTTGTTTGCCAAGGGGTGGACAAAATGCTATATATGGGCCTGTTATTTGTGTTCCAACTGATACTCATAAAGTCATGGCATTGCCCAGAAATGTAGATGATGAAATGCTGATAAGGGTTAAGCTGAAACGAAAACTGGAATTTAAAGGACATTATGAGTACCAGTTTGTTCATCCATCTCATGTCCAAAAGGCTTTAGATTTTTTGAAGGAGAACAACAAGTATTATACAGATATTCAAATTATCAATAAAGAATGTAGTCAAACTGAAGAAGCTGAAAATTCAGAAATAGAAGCTCACTTGAATGGAAATGAAGAGCTTTTCGAAGAATGTACAGACCCCGATGAACAAACTGTGACAGGAATACAATATGACACTTGCCTTCAACCTGCAGACATTGGTCAAGAAGTTTTGGACCATTTCTTTAACGACATATACAATATAGCACCAGCTGAAGGTAAAAACCCAGTCAAAATGCTACAAGAGAAAGGCAATGAAGCTAAGTGCTTTCCGCATTTATTTCCCTATGGAGAAAACACATGGACAGAGGACCGAAATGTGAAAATAACTCTCTCAAGGTACTTTAATAATCGCTTAATGAACGCAGATGATCGGTTTTCTAGAGACATTGATTACATTTTTTTCAGTCAATACTTATCAGAACTCAAACAAGTTATTGATAAAACACAAATTTCCATCAGGAAGTCATGTGCTAAAACTCACACTGGTTCAAAAGTTACAGCAGAGATGCTGCAAAATCCAGAAACCCTTAAGCATGTGATAAAAAATGATGATGCTTTCCGATTTCTACAACCAATTAGAGGCACACCATCATTCTGGCAAGGTGTTCAAAAAGACTTGTTCGCAATGCTTCGGCAAATTGGGATACCAACATGGTTTTGCTCCTTTTCATCGGCTGAGTTTCGCTGGAATGAAATTTTAAATGCTATCATGCATCAACAGGCTGACTGTAGAGAAGCCTGCGACTTAAACTGGAATGAAAAGAGTAACATACTAAGGTCAAACCCTGTAACTGTCGCACGAATGTTTGAACACAGATTTCACATTTTCCTTCATGAGGTTATATTAAGTGCAGCTGAACCAATTGGAAAAATTAAGGATTATTTCTTCAGAGTCGAATTTCAACAAAGGGGTTCTCCACATGTCCATTGTTTATTCTGGGTTGAAAACTCCCCAAAATTAATTGAAGATGGGAAACAGAGAGTTTGTGACTTCATAGACAAGTACGTAACTTGTTCCATTCCAAACACAAGTGAACATAGTGAGCTACATGACACTGTTGTCAATGTGCAACAACACAGCAAAAAACACTCCAAATCATGTAGAAAAGGTGGCAAGGAATGTCGATTCAACTTCCCAAAACCCCCATCTTGTAAAACATTCATAACATCTCCATGTGAAGATGAAAAGCCAGAAGAATCATATGATCAATTGGAGGAAAGAGCAAAACTTCAAAAATCAGAAGCAAAAAATATCTTACTCTCAATTTGGGACAAACTTCAATCTGAAGAATTTGATTCAGACACTACAACATCAGAAATATTAGCCAGTGTTAATATCTCTCAAGAGATATATGAAAAAGCAATGCAACTAATGAGTTCAAAGCAAAGTGTTGTACTAAAGAGAAATCCGAATGAATTATGGATTAATCACTATAACCCTTTCCTCTTGGAATGCTGGAATGCAAATATGGATATACAGTTTGTGCTTGATCCTTTCAGTTGCATTGTTTATGTTGTGTCTTACATATCTAAAGCTGAAAGAGAGATGGGAATGCTGCTGAAACAAACAAAGATTGAAGCAGCGGAAGGAAATATGGATGCAAAGCAAACAATGAGGAAAATTGGATCAGCATATTTGCACCATCGTGAAGTCAGTGCACAAGAGGCTGTTTATCGTATTTGTAATTTACGAATGAGAGAATGCTCACGAAAAGTGATTTTCATTCCCATTGGGGAAAATCCCACACGATTAAGCAAACCCATCTCTGTGCTAACTGCTAATAAAAAACACCATCTTCCAGATGTCATTGATGAAAACTTAGACACAGAAGAAGATGAAGATGATATTTGGATGATCAGTATTGTTGACAGATATCAGCAGAGACCAGATTGTCAACCATTTCCATCAATGTGTTTGGGAACATTTTGTTCACAGTACAGGGTATTATCCAAATCGCAGATACCAAAAGAACAACAAAATGGAGTTTATGAACTGAAGAATGGCAAGGGTTTCATTAAAGTCAGATCCAAATCTGATCCAGCTATCATTCGTTATCCTAGATTTAGTTCTGAAAAAAACCCAGAAAAACACTATCAATCCCTGTTGCAGTTATTTCTGCCATACAGAAATATGTGTCAATTGAAGCCACCAACATTTGACCTTTATCAAACATTTTATGAATCTGGTTATGTGACCCTTGATGGAACAACAACATTAAAGCCTGTTAAACAAATTGTTGACATGAATCATGCTAAGTTTTCATTGAATGAAGAACAATTGGATCACGCTCAAGAAATGTTTGAAACATTAGGAGATGTTGAGGATGCTTGGGCATCATTAACACCTGAAGCTGAGTTGGAAAGAGACCTGGATGAAATGTTAAAAAAGCAAAGCAAATGTCCAATTGAACAAGATGAAAACATACCAGACCTAGAAATGCCAAAACATGCACTTGATGTTCCATACACAATTACAAATGATAATGCAAAGAAGGCAGAAATTTACCCATTGTTGAGATCTATGAACAAAAAACAGAGCGAAATATTTTATTGGTTGAGAGATTGGTGTTTGAAAAAAGTGTCTGGAAAAAAACCTAAACCATTTCACATATTTGTCACTGGTGGAGCAGGAACAGGCAAGAGTCATCTGATAAAAGCTGTTCATTACGAAGCTTCAAGAATCTTGGAAAAGGAAAGCACAGAACCAAACAAGACAACAGTGCTGTTGACAGCCTTCACAGGAACAGCAGCTTTCAACATTGGAGGTTCCACAATTCATCATGCTTTCTGTCTGAACAAGTACATGCCAATCCCGTATGAACCATTGAAAGAGCACAGTCTAAGTCCAATTCGTGCTGAACTGGAAAATCTGAACATTCTTGTAATAGATGAGGTGTCAATGGTCTATAAGAAATTGCTCTATTATATCCATGAAAGACTAGTTCAGATTAAACAAAACAAAGATGAGCCTTTTGGTGGAGTTTCAATTTTGGCAGTTGGAGATTTCTTTCAACTACCACCAGTCAAACAAAAGCACAATGAAAGACTGTATAAGGAAAATACCACATATCCATTTGACCTATGGAACGAAAACTTTAAACTTGTAGAATTAAATGAAGTAATGCGACAAAAAGAAGACTTAGTGTTTGCTCAAAGTCTCAATTCATTACGCACTAGAACTGCTGATCAAAATTTACCAAATGATGTTCTTCAAATGCTGAATCGTTGCAATCGAGATGGTAATGATTCAGCCTTGCATGTTTTTGCAACAAATGATGAAGTCAATCAGTATAACCTGAAAATGGTTAAACAAATAGGAAAAGATCTCAAAGAGGCTATCGCAAAGGATTTTGAAAGAGAAAGAACAAGTGGAAAAATGGTATTACGGGAAACACCATTTGTGCGTCACAAATCCGACGGAATTCCCAGTTCAATACTGTTATGTGAAAATGCAAAGGTCATGATAATCCGCAATATCGATGTGTCAGATGGTCTTGTCAATGGTGTCATAGGAACAGTAACAAAAATAATTGAAGACAACCTTGATATGAAGTCAATAGAAGTGTGTTTTCAAAACAAATCAATCGGAGTGAAATCAGGAATTAAAACAAAAAATGGCAATCTTGTCCAGATACGTAGATGTGAAGAAGAAATGAGAACATTGTCAAATAAAAATTTTGTGAGACACCAATTTCCAATTAGACTAGCTTGGGCATGCACAGCACATAAAGTGCAAGGCATGACAACTGATGAAATTGTTGTTGACTTGAATAAGATATTCTCCGCTGGACAAGCATATGTTGCTTTAAGTAGAGTAACATCAGAGCAAGGTCTTAGCATTTCAGCATGTACAGAAGCAACAATCAAGAAAAAAATATACGCAGACAAGGAAGTGTCTGAAGCACTAATGGAGATGCCACTCTTCTTACATAATGACCAAGACTTAACAGAGTCATCCTTAACGATCATTTTGCTAAACATACAAAGTTTATCTAAAAACTTTGCTGAAATGACCAATGACTCCAGATTTAAAAAAGCAGATATCATATGTTTGACTGAGACATGGTTGACTGAGTCAGTGCCTGTGAACAAATATGACTTTGAAGACTATACTTTACACCATGTTACAAGGAAAGAAGCATACAAAGACACAGATGATTTGTTTCGAATGTTAAAAGCCTCAAAGGGGGGTGGAGTTGCAATATACAATAAGGGGTATAGGAACATTTCAATTCATAGGGTTCCAGTAGACAACATAGAGGGAATGTTAATGAAAGATGAACAAACCAATGTTTCAATCATTGTGATATACAGGCCAAATGTTTACCCCCTGAATAAATTCCATCAAAACTTGGATATGCTCCTGAAAGTCTTGCTCAAAATGACTGGACATAAAATAATTATGGGAGATTTCAATGAAAACCTCCTATCCACAACCAAATCAACACCAAAGCTCATGGAAGAGAATGGTTACCATCAGTTAGTCACCTTTCCCACAACAGAAAACGGGACACTCATAGATCATGTATATACCAACATCCCATTAACACAACTTCAAATTCTTCCATTACCAACATACTTCAGTTATCACGAGGCTATAACATTAACATTAGCCAAAGATGCACAGCTGAAACACTGAATAAATTATCTGTCAATGTCATGGTTTAAGATACAGTCAACTCTGTTAAGGTGGCTCTATACACCACTTTTTGATAACGCAGTATGCAAAAGCATGAAATTCTAGTACTGGCTGATTTAAAGTGAGGCGCGTTGTATGGGGACCGCTCTTTTAAAAAAATTGTTAAATGAATAGTCTTAGATTTAATTTGTTAATTGGAAAAATCATTACTTACAAGTAAGGTGACACCTTCACGTTGTGTCAAATTATTTATCGAAATAATAAAATAAAGTAAAATTTTCAAATAGTTCCTTCCCGATATTTGACATCTCACAGCGTAGCGCATTGGTTAGTAGGTTTGCTTCAAACTTGTAGGTCATGAGTTTGAATCCCACAGAGGACAATTAAATTAATAACTTTCCAAAATTTTCTAAAACGTATTTTTTGGTTGAATACTATGAAAAAGAACTCTAAACCTGTGAAAGGATTTAAATTATAATATACTTTAATCAACATTAATATTGACAGATGTTCTCAACCATTATAAGGGGATGGGAGGTTGGCTTTGAATTTCTCTCAGGTTGGGATACATAAATCCTATCATCGTAGTTAAATTTCCCCTTTATTTATTTGACTTAGTTTTGCATTAAAGCAAATAAATTCACACATATAGGTACATAATGAAATATGTGTGTATATATCATTCAATCGTGATATTAAGGAAATTCCCTTCAACTCAGAAATGGAAAGTCCCCAAGATGTTTGGGCCTAATTGGGACTTAAAATTAGGAACAATAACTCTAACCCGAGGAACTTTCATACCAAATAAAATTTAATAAAAAAATTTTTTGTGTTTGTTTGCCATCATTTTCATTCAAATTTTTTATGTCACAGTTATTGAAAAACATTTTCTTATAACTTCTAACAGCTTTTCAAGATGATATGTCAACAGAGTAAGAAAATATGAAAATTAATGTTTTGGGGGAAAACTAACAAAATTGCAATAATAAAATTTCTGATTGTTAAGAAGTATTATATTTATTTTTAGGTGTCCGAAGGAACTATCCATCATGTGACAAGAAAATTTCTCTCAATTTGTTAATACCGGTAGTTAACTTTTAAAAAATTATTTTACAAAAACACAAAAAAATTAAAAAATTCTTTAAAAATACCTTTACTACCCCTATCATCATTTTAATATTTGATAAGTATATGTTTTGTGGTCTTCTATAGAAAATTGGAATAAAATGTGGGTTAAAAATAATAGATGCATAGCTTTCGATAGGGCAAGGATCTATATATCACATAATTGACCGCATATGAACTAAAATATTGATATCCCAATATCTTACTGAAAGTTAAATCAAAAGATAATGCTTAAAAGATTCATTAATTCTGGTTTCTGACAAATATGACTGTTGTCCCAAAACAGCATGGACAGAGCACATAACTTAACATTTGTTCACTGCAATTTAAAACACTTCCATGTCCTCAAACCCATTGGCAAAAATACCGAACGAATGAAATCTGTACTTTATTTATTTCTTGAGAAAAATAATTAAATAATTCGTCATGATAGATTTTGTAATGCAAATTTAAGAAAAATCAAAAGCAATATCTCTCAAATTCTGAAATGTGGTTTGCAATATCATTCACAACTTTAATAGCATTAAAAGAATACTTCATTCACAACAGGCTAGATTTGAATTGGGATCTGATAATCCCTTACTAATAAAATGGATCTATTGGACTTCCATTAATTGCAATTTATGTACTATTTATTCTCAGTATCTGATATCATTCCATTGAAAATTTGCATTAAGCACCAAGTATATAAAAAAAAGCCTCAAATGAAATTGATCGATTCAAAATGATTGAATATGTTGTTGAAGCATTAAGTTGAAAAATGAACTGGAGAATCTTTTTAAACAATGTGTTTTCATTACCATATATTGCCACCCCTCTGCCTAAAGAAATTAATAAAGATAGAGCTATTCTTTTCTAAAGTCCAGGTTCATTATTCCAGTAATTCATAGGTTTTGCACTCAAATTACTGAGTTCTTTCCAGACACAGAAATCTCATTCTGGCCCTCATAAGGTCAGGATTAGCAAATCAATATGTATACTTCATAAGAGTCAGCGGCTACTAAATCAGCCATTTTTATTACAAATTTGCAACCTGTTACTTCAAATAGTATTGTCACTTTAGGCACCACCATTTTGGCTGAAGTGTTTTCTTTCAAATTTGAGTTGCAATAATACGTTTCTTTAAATAAACATTCTAATTACATAACATTTTCATCTTCATACTAAGGTCAATCCAAAAATATGAAAACAATGTCACTCTCCATTATATATTTTTCATGACAGTCATAGCTAACAGATCAATATGTGCACCAACACCTAATTTATCGATATACAAGGTTTTAGCCCCTTTCTGTAAAATATTTTTGTTACCGCCGTTTAAAACAACATGTTTTGTTTCTAAGGTGCACAGTAACGTTAAAAACATGACGTCAAGAGAAAACAGGAACAATTTATAGATATACCCTATCTTCATATAACGCTTAGACTCTTCTAGCTTTCACCTTACAATTTAAAAAGGCACTGTACCATTTAACATCTAGCTAATTTACACACATTCGTTCCAAAATCATAAGTTAGCTCTTCAAAGTTTCCCTTTCCAACCGTGTGTATCTTGGTTAACAATAAGAATAAGCCTGAATGTCAGCTGACATTACTTAAATTTTAACCAAATATTCACAAACATTATACTTTCCTCTGAACTATTTGAATTTCAAAATACAATTAGTACCACCCCCACAAAATGCATTTCAGTTAAACACGAACTTGCAATAATTGTCAACTTGCATTTTGTACCATTGATCATTCCCACAGTTTGAATTAACCTTTAACCAAGATAAAACCACTCTCGCTGCTCCAAAACACCCAGGGACGTCACTGTTTTTAGTCAACTTTAAAGGGAAATATCAGTCTTAATTACTAATGTTCGTTCTTCAAAGAACATATCCCGTCATAATTTGGTAAATAGAATACCATATGACTGTACTTAATTTGAGGTTTCAATATTATATGGGTTTAAGCCCAAATCCTAAAGATAAGCCTTCATCTTTATATTGCTTCATTGTTGACATGACACAAATTTTGCCCGTGCAAAGTGGGGACATTTTTTTGGTATTAGATTCTCTTGTAAATTGTTTGATACTCTTGCTTAATTATGTAATTTCCAAATCAATTTACATTTGGTTGTCCAGTTATGACAAAAGTCTCCCTATTTATGGATTAACCATTGTATGAGGATATCTCATTGTAAATGAAAATATTTATAAGCTTTAAGGTATGACCATTTGTGAACATTTCCCAATAACTGTCCATGTAAATACCGGTACATAAAAGAGAAAACAAGTCATCAGAAATAAAAACAAAGTTTATTTCAACAGTAAATCATGAATATCATAAGAATTGCCTAGTCTGCTAAGAACCTGCATTTCACAAATTGGAAACCACCATTAACAGCATAATTTACATTTATCAAAACCAAATAAGATATTTAAACATTTTCATAGTTTACCCTCCCATCAAGTATACAGGCAAATACTTAAACTTTATAATAGATTCAATAAAGCTTAAAATTTATCACATCAGCACAAGCACCAGTTTTAGGTTCAATTGAACAAATTTAAACCCTGGATCCATATTTAACGGTATACCCAGATTTTCCAGACACTTCCCCACAATTCTTCATATGTTAAACTCTTGACATATAACAATCAAAACAATAACATTTCAAAAACAATCTATAATAACTCTTACAAACAAAAATTAAAATAATAAATAAATGTCCAAAAACAAAACTATACTAAAAAAAACAGCACTACTAATATTTACAACACCTTCAATCCTTCAGTCACCTCAAACATAGTTGAAGCAGTGTTCATATTTTTAAAAAAAATTGTCAAAAATAACATACGTCTTCTCCCCTTAAGCTTTTCAATTCAATTATAATCTCATTTTCATAAAAAGAATACATTATAAACATGTTACAAAAATCCAAAATATTACCCACTGGAACTGGAGTTTTAAAATTTCGACCATTTCCAAAATCATTGTCTCAAACTAAAACAAGCATACTCCACATAGATAGAAAACATTCAACTGTCCAACATATTCTGCATTAACAAACACAAATATTACACTACACATCTATCTTAGTCTATGGAACACAATTCAGCTCAAGCAGACTTTCCAACCTATCCAAAATACATCCATTAACAATCAAACCAATCTTCCCACATCTCACATTCTTTCCTTTAAATAAACCCCATATCAAATGACAATCACAAAACTTCTCAAGACAAAAACAAAATTAAAATGTTAATGTATCTTCATTGGAAGTTAAAGAATCTACAAATTACGACAAAAAAGCTAAATTTTCATTGTGACCAAAAAAGCAAACAATACGACATTTACCACTCTCAACGATTTCATCAAGAAAAACACAAAGTAATGTCCCTTTACAGTAAATAAAAAGAATCTGCAAATTACAACAAAACAGCTAACTTTTCATTGAGACTAAAAAAGCAAACAATAAAACATTTACTTCTCTCAAACGATTTCAACACAAAGTAATGAAGAACCACTCCTTAACCCTTCCATTTCACACAAATAAACTTTCTCAAACAACGGACCACTTCCATTTCACACAAATAAACATTCTCAAACAAGGGACCACTTCCATTACACACAAATAAACTTTCTCAAACAAGGGACCAGTCAAATAACATGAATATAATGAGTTAAATCTTGAAAATGGCACTAACAGATCACTGTTCATAAGTAAAACTCTAAATTCTAACAAACAAAAATGAAAAAAATCTCCTGAAGCCAATGAAGCCTTACATACACAAACCAAAACTTCAGTTTATTGATTTACAAAATCAATCCAACATGAGATCCCAGAAAAAGTAAATCTCTAAATACAGTAACAAACAAAAAAATATCATCTCAAAATTCAATCTAACATGATTACAGTAAAAAGGTAAGTTCTAGTGTCAACACCATGGAAGAGCTTATATATAATCATTTCAGAACTTATAATTTTAAAGATTACAACTTCATATTTTAGAACAACATTCAAAGGAAACCAACAGCTAAATAATCAACCCTAAATAAACACCTTTTAAAATAAAGCTTACCCCAAACTGCAAAAAAAAACCACCCAATAAAATAAATGAACATCAAACAGATTCAATTTTGAAGAGCTTTTCCTGAGACAGAAATGGAAAAAATACAAAGATCAAAACAAAATACTACAGTGTAATTAGAATCAACTTTAAACATTTCCTTTCAAGGAGAAATTTGTCTTTGAGCAAAATCTCGAAAAGTATCTACAATGACATACATGTTCAAATCAAAACAGGAGAGACTCCTAAATCCATTTTAAAGAAAACAGATTTGACATGTTCATAAAAAAGCATCCCATTCAAACAATAGCCGACCCATCGAAACAATGTTTATTTGAAAAGTAAATTGTCAATGTCCTCAGTAACTACCTCTGCTTCATTATCAATGTCTTTCTCTTCCTTATCCTCACCAAGTAACTCATCCTCTGGTAATTTGTCTTCACCAACAACTGCTACCATCTTATCAACATCTTCAGCTACCATGGCTACGACATCTTCTTCCCTAAAATTAATAACAAAATAAATACAACTTCAATGCAAAAGTTTTCATAGTTGTCATATCTTCCCCTAGAAAAACCAACCAAAAATCATTAAAACAATTATCATATATATATATTCATCTTCATTTTCCATTAATGATGCTGCTTTTGCTTCAAAACTCTAAAAATAAAAAACTAAGTACCAGGTAATACATGCACCACAATCATCACCTAAATATCCTTCAGCAAAAGAATAACCATGCATATATCAACTCCTGTAAAAAAACAATCCTTAAAGGTGCTTGGACTTGGACTTCACTGCAGCTAAACAATAAATCCACAGATTGTCAGTTCAGATAAGATTTTCAGACTGCATCTATATATATGAAACTGGTCATAATATTCATGCCAAGAAAATCAATGCACGGGCTGAGATTGAAATAAATTCATCTTTTTAACAAAAGGGTGAGCTAACACTTACTGTAGCCATCATAAACACACAGAAGTAGATTTCAAACCCATTACATTAAATATCTCAAACAATAAATAATTTTCATGAGTTCACAAAATTTATATTCGGATATGATTTTGTCATTTCAGAATGGTAAATCTGTGTGTGCTTTACATCCAAACACACAATACTGAACAACTGTACTTATATATCATTCCTGTATAAACTGTAACTTCAATTTTGATGTGAGAAAGAGATCATGCACAATTAGAAATAATGGCTCTGTTTAGTAGCTATATATAGTCGTTTTTCTCAACCAAGCTAGAAAAACAAATCTGAAACTGTTTTCCAAACTCAACAGAAAGGGCCCGGAAGGTTGTTCATAATAAAAATAGCTATTTGTATTTTAGAAATTACTCATCAATCCAACAGTCAAAGACATATGCTATACTGTTAACTTTTTGCATTCAAGTACAGGTTGAACAAAAAATGACCACAAAACTTCAGCTCATATGTAGATGATAAAATGAAGTTGACACAATACACTGTATTTACAGAAATAAACCCAGAATGCCCCGCTGCGAAGGAAAGCATATATTGTAGCCCAGTAAAAAGACTAATGTACTTGCTAGCAAACCAATTAATTGGCAAAAAAGGAAATATGTGAATAACTCAGCATTCATCTGAATCATGAGACTCACCACAGAATAAACACATTTGTAACATAACATTCTTTCAAAATTAACTCTAGAAAACTCTATTACAACAATGATTCTCTTATTCACCATCTATCAAATGAAGTGTTTGCATCATTGACAATAACAACAACAGCAAAAAGAATGCTTCTTTCCATCCAGCTCAGCAATTTACAAATGTTATCACTTACATACACACATAAATGCTAAAGAAATTAGAACCACAACACATTCATAAAACATAAATCAAAATATAACTTATACTTACAGAACTGTAATTACACTCCTCCTCTTCCTTCCCTTCACATGTTTGTTTTCGGCAAAAACTCCACCTGGGAAAATGTCACTCAGCTGCTCCGTTGAGCAGGAAAGCATCTCATCATTTATCAAAATTGATGTGTTTGACCTAAATTAAAAACAAAGATATGAGTATAACTGACATAAATTCAAAACATTTAACAAGAGACCCAGTGACCACATCGCTCACCTCATTTACAACAGCTATAACTCTGATCAAATCAGCATTACAGAAACAAAATCAATATATCTAGACAATAAGGAACAGATGCCATGATGAATCTTGCATAAATCTTTAAAAATTAGCTAATATTTATCCACATTTCCTTATGGGAAATACCAAGGCCCTATTGTACTTTTCTTTATACATACGCTGGAACAGTACAGCTTATTGCCAAAAATTTAAACTTTTAGTTTTCTTTTCCCATATTTCTTGATACTTTCAGATAAAACTTAACACTTTAAACTGAACAACTTATATATCCATCTGTTACATAATATCAAATTTATAACCCGAAACATTTTGATTTG
The DNA here is from genome assembly GCF_963853765.1 of Magallana gigas. Lineage (NCBI taxonomy): Eukaryota > Metazoa > Mollusca > Bivalvia > Ostreida > Ostreidae > Magallana > Magallana gigas. The sequence goes on from NC_088861.1 coordinate 49,070,423, forward strand.
TGATTTCAGCTTGCCCATACATTACCAAATTACAAAATTTGTACCATTTATCAGCTTCATGGAAAAAAAACATCGTGAAATCCCTCTAGATGTTAAGATAATACTCAACAAACTGTAACTTAAGTTTACACCCCCTGTGGGGTCTGACTTAAGGTCATTCAAATTTTGATACATGACCAAAAATCATAGAATTATTCAAATGCTAACATATGGTAATATTTTGATACATGATCTAAAGTCATAGAATTATTCAAATGCTAAGATACAAAATCATAGACTACCTAATACATAATTGTGCAATCACATACAAGTTAATTTAACTCAATCAATCACTGCAAAACTCTACTCCTTTTCAGCTTTGTATCCCGCCTTCCGGTTTTATAAAAATCTACCACTTTTCAACAAAATACATTCCTTGTTTTGATAGATAGCCATTTTGAAAGTCACTGTTATCAACAATTTTGTCAGGTTTGAATTAAGCACCACACTTTGAATAAAAGGGACACAAATGCTTTTCAAAGTCGACTGAATATCAAGTTTTCAAGCATGTGTTCTACATCGAACCAAAAAGAAGCCACTTCCCATGATTACATCAATTAAAAGACATGTCAATATATTAAACATCACAGACGAAAAAGAATTAAGCTTTGCAATTCCACACGAGCTTTAACAATGGCTGAATATATCTTTCATCTTGACCATAACAATAAACTCAATTTGCAGTTAATTGTAATGGTGCATGATCAAATTTGATATTTCTACAACTTACTCGTCAAAAGAAACACCATCAATGACTCCGGAAAACTCATCTTCAACGTCAATGTTCTACAATACAAGATGATTTAAATATAAAATCTATAAATAAATATCCTAGTAGTTACTACCATTAACAAACAACACATTTAAAACATTGAAAATCTTTCATTCAAGTACATGCAATTTCAATTTAGAACAGGTAGAATTGACCTTTCATAAATTTAAACTTTTCAGTTTAATTGAAATTTAAGAAATCTTTGACCACAGTCTTGGACAAGAACAATTTAGTTTAACGATTATAATTCCAAAACTTATTAATTCACGACAAAATGATTTTCACTTTCAAAGCTACACTCTATGATACCCATTAGAGAAAGAAATTGAAAATAACACACCTAACAGTTTGACCTTGATCTAAATCTTAATAAAGTGCTATTCTGGTCTAAATGCAAAATATGAGAGTAAATAGTATGCGATTTATATAAAACTAAATACTTATTCCATACATAAATCTACAAATACTAAAACCATGCACTTTTAAAACTGTTGAATGATAAGATCAACTCCCATCAAACATTGTCATCTGTCAAATATGACTCGACATCATCAATAAAAATAACCAATATTACCTTAACTTTTGTGCTCGCAGATGAGTTTAATGATCTCCTGCCCTGGTATAAATCCACGTGCACGCAGGAGATCTCAACAACGGAACCACTGAAAATCCTTAAGGATGCCAGCTCTCCCCATAATTTAACGTCCACTGTTGCATTACCGTCAGATAGAGTGACAATCTTTCTTTTTGTTTCATTTGTCTCAATGATGCCCGATACCTTAAACACACCAATAAGAAATGCACCAAACATTTGCATTCAATACACCAAACAAAGGTGCTGTGACAAATACCATCAAGGTGACAAATATGATTAAATGCATTTCATTACCCCTATACCAGCTGGAAGAAAACATTTCAGGTAACAAATTTACAAACTAATTCATCAAAATATAAATAACTTTAGTTCAATATGCCGATAAATGACATAATAATTGAAGCCTAAATCAAAAACGAAATTAAAAGAAAAGCACATCTAAATCCATTAAGAAAGCAAAAATTGTGGTTATTTAAGTATTTGCTTTCAAACATCATATCGGCATCGTAAAATCAACGTCCTTGTGTAATACTTCATGTCATATCAATAAGGGGAATAATAAAGCCAATGCACAAATTACCGGTAACCATTAAGTTTGCAGAAAATAGATAGAGCTTTCAAATCCTATCTTTCAACAATTCATATACTAGTAGATACAACAACCTATCCAAACATAAAGGTATTTCTCTATATATGTCTATATCAGCTTCACTCAACAATCAAATCAATACATTAAATTAGGTCTTCAACATCAAGCCCACTATAAGTCATCAGAATATTTCAAGACTCTGGTCGATGCAAAAACCTCAGTGTGGCTATCACTTTTTAGTTTTTACAGAAGACATCAATCACTTCCACAATATGTAAGATTCTAATCTCTCAAAATATCACAACAACTTACATTAGACACTTCTCCTTTCACTGACACCCTCATTTTGTTGTCCAGTGACGCAATCCTCCCCAGCTCATCCACCATTGGTGGATTTGTAAACTTCCTCACAACATTTTCGTCCATGGTAGAGGGTCTCTTAGTGTGCATAACCTGAAATTAACACAAAGAGAATTGTCAAAATCAGTAAAAATATGCTAAAAATATAGCTCCATTGACAACCTCATGTCGTAGATCGGGGGTTCGTTAATATTTATTATTATTAGCATTTCGATCCCAATGTGATTTAATCTATTAGTTTGGTAACGCCTACTTTATACGATAGCCAATAACATTAATGACAGTTGTCTGTTCTCTTTTCCGTATATAAACCCATGTAAGTCCTTATTTGACAAGGGAGACGGCTGGTTTCTCTTGTCTGTCTATTTGAGGTCCCTGTTAAAGTTCAGTTTTAGGGTTGCACAGGGGATTTTAAGTACCTGCTATTGACTTGTGTTCTTATTTCGTTATAATAAATTTATAAAGGGTTGCTAATCTTGGTTTTCATTCACTTTTGAGTTTTGGTTAATTATATCTGGTTTATCTATATTGAGATTAAGTCGTTTTCATACCTTATTTATAATATAGTAAAGTTTAATTCTTAATGTAGATGTCAAATTCAGTCTCAAAACAAAAATAAACACAACGCGAAGTACTGATAAAAACCTATACGGCACTGACCTGCTACACTCAATTAAAAATTCATCTCACATGAAACCACACAAAACCATCAGCCAAGACATAAAATATTGTTACCAATGAAATTCAATCCCAACGTACGAACCTGAACATTTCGGCTACCCATGAATAGAGTGAAATATGATTCCACAATATCATGATTTAACATTGATATTTAATAACATATATGTTTGCTACACAAACAACAACTTTGATTTACTAAAAAATCTGCGACATTCACTCCAAGAACAATTTGGAATCTAAAAAAGATATATCAGCGTGCATTCATGTGCTTAGCTATAAGAAATGCATATAGCTGCACAATTTTAAGAATGTAATCAATACAGCTTCAAACATTAGCTCACAAAACAACACAAACAATTCAACAGGAAGCTCCCATTACCTCTAACATGAAAAAAAAAAATGGAATATGAAAGGTTAATTTTGTTCCAAAATTTCACTATCTAAAGCTATTAATCACAGTTCAACATCCCAGAAAATTTTTTTTCAATATAAGACACTAAAATCTCCCTCATGTTTGAAAACAGCATTTTTCATTAACCATTACGATGATGAAAAACACCATAAATTTCCTTTAATTCCTACAATATCCCTGTAAAAATGGCAATATTTATGTTATTTCCTGACCTCCCAAACGAATATACAGAAAGTACCAGTATTTCATACCAAACAGATCAGTAAATTTTTGAAAACCAGTATTGAATAAAAACTAACCACAAAAATGCCTTTCATAACCCTCACATATGACACTCCCATTATGAAATTTGAATTCTAAAAGCAACAATACAATGTCACAATATTAAAATACAACATATACACTATCCATTTTTTAACCAACCAACTTAAAATTTACAATAAAACTTCAATCTTCATGTAAAGGAATAAACCCACACAAAGATATAAAAATTCAAATACACCCCATATTAAGTATACCACATTGAAAGAAAAATCTACTCACCACAGTGTTTTGCCCGATCTTTACTGTACCATCTTGCAGCGTGGCGAACTTCAACAAAATGAAGCTCATCCCTTCCCTAATGGTTTGCAAATGCTTCTCATTTACCACTATTGAAATGACGGTCTTGAACGAAGACGCAGATGACAGGGCAAAACCAGTTCCAAACATCCCACCATTGGCATATCTCCTCACTAACAAATCTTCCATAATGAACAGTGTCAGTGGTGACGGTCCCTACCAAAACAATAAACAATACGAATTATAGTCTAGCTAGCTTATATTGATGATTTTTAATAAAAATAAACATACCTGTGAAAGAAAAACAGTTGAAATTAATCGATAAAAGAAATATATCCAAGATATTTTTATTGAACAATTATCATTCTTCACGCTAACAACTTCACAGGATCAAAAACATAATTTCTTATGCTGAGTTGCAAATAACATTTTGAAACCCAGAGGCCATGTGAGTTCCCAACTCTTCAACCAATACAAACCCACAATAATTTTACCGAGCCCACAGATATTCACAATGAAGTTAGTTTACAATATAAAAATATATCACTGTAGAATAAAAATCATTAAATTCCATTAATTAATTTGAATTAGATTCATTTCATTAAATCTAATTTTATGCATGCATGTGTATTGATATGTACATTTCAGAGAGGAATTGTTTTTCAACAAATTAATAGTTAAAGACAAGTAAATTAAAACATCTCACAAATTTATAACAAGTAAATTAAAACTTCATTTACCGGTAATCAGATAAAACAATGATTTCTAATTATATATTTATACTCATGTAAACCCCACAATCTGCAATCAGTTTAATTAATCTTTATATTCAAAAAATTAAGCCAGCAATGAATAACAATTTATAAACTGAACTGACCTTGACCCAATTTTCAATGAGTCTATGAATTAGAAGCTTGTTTTTCTTTTTGCTCTCTTCATTAAATGTTCTAGCACAAAGTAAATTTGAAAAACAAACTATTTATTTCCACAACTCTATATTAAAAGAAATCTTTACAAATTCAGCTATTCACATAACATATACAAATTTTCTTCATCATTATATGAGTTTTCATCATATTACAGACATGCAATATATTTCCAATAAATTTAAATTAATTTTAAGCTGCTTGTTCCAATTTTATATCAAATTTTGTGCCCACTTTTAAACGATGGTTATGCTGAGTATATATCTATAATAATAGACATTGCAGTAGTTTTTCCAGTCAATTAAGCCAAATTTCAATGAAAAATGTACAACATCTGTTAATAAAACAATTAATTGTCATAAAAACGTATCAAGATTTTTTATTGATAATTCTCATGTTAAAGTCTGCCTCTGATGCCGAGACAATAACTGTTGTATTGATATGACTTCGACATCACAAAAATAAAGGTTATAACGTTAAGGCCTGTTACAAATAAACTTGTGTGCAATCAATTTTGTTCTCCAACATTTCTGAAGTTTCCATTCTTTTCAAAAATGCAGAGCATGAAAGATGAATAATTAACCTCAATCCTTCGGATGATGAAATCAAACAATTCTGTTTTGTAAACATTACCATGATGCATTTCGGTTTCTTTTTTCATCCGATTAGCTTAAAGAAATAATTTATATTTACTTTGAATATGCATTTCTTAAGGATCTCAAATCTTTCAGCAAAACTTGGAGAAAGTCCATAACTTCTTAAGATAAATGGTTTGTATATAATAATTTTTCATACCGTAATAACAAAAAAGTCAGACTTAGCAAACTCATTTTAAATGGGTTGGTCAAAGCTCTTCAATCCAACCTAGCCTTATAAACAAAATTGAGTGTTTAGGGTAACAACGATGAAAAATTAAGTTAGGTAGTTAGGGATTTTTCATTAATATTATATAATTTTTTCCTGCATGAATCCTAAAAATGTTAGTTTGTGTTATATTTAAAACAGATTTCTTATTAGAAATAACATAAAATTCACAATCAGATAAAAACAGAAATCTACAAATGGTAGGATTAGGACATTTTTGTAGATTAGGTCGGGTTAACCAAAACACACAACTTTCTTCTTTAAGGCCCCATCTTTAATAAATTGGATCAAAGTGAATACGTCATACCTACATCCCATTTCTGAACATCCCAACCATTCTAATTTATAAATTTAGTCTTTAAAAATTTTTTAAAGGGACTTGGACACAATATGAGATCAAAATTTTATTTTCATTTTTACTTATATTAAGTCGTTCACATGCGCATCTTAAATGATTGTCCAAAGTTTGAATGTAAGAAGTCAAATAAGTTATAAGAGGAATACAGGTGTCAAATCATCGTTATGTAAACAAAGCTTGAGTCTTATATTTGTTTACAATAATGTAAAGTAAATTAAAGACATTATCATTTCTCTGACAAAATTCCTTGTGACAACCAAGATAAACTATGAACATTGCTTGTAACTAGTTTGTGGCATCTAAATTTTGATGAAACAATAAGTAATACCCATATCAACAATCCTAGGAATGAAAAATAGTAAAATTTGAACTCAAATGGTGTCCAAATCCCGTCAAAAAGCTTCAGAGAAATCATATATAACCATGCATTCAATAACTTCCATCTGTCGCTCTCTAAAATACAGATTTGCAAAGATTACATTCACTCTATCATATTATCATGACCAAATCTGCCCTAACCAAGAACTCACACCCCTAGCAATCATTCAAGAAAATCATTCTTCTGTTACAACTCACACAAATCTTACCATGAATTAAACTTATCATCTACCAGGTCTGATAAAAAAAAAAACCCATAAAATTTCTTCAAATCATAAATAAAAAATAAGACTAAACACAAACAAAATACATCATTGATATATCTTGAAAATACAAAAGCGCTAATCCCAGTTCTTTCAAGACCAAAAACAGAAATCTCCAATTTTTATTTAGATGCATTTCGTGAATCCCATTTCGTCCCCATTACCTTGTAAAACAACTTATATTTCAAACGACACCTTATTTAGTTCACATCACCCTTCCATCAAATTTTAACCTTCAGGGAAACACCCAACTATACTTCTCCAACATTACTCTCACACTAAATGCACAAAAAATTATTTATAAAGGCCTTCCCACTATAACAAACTTTCAATTTTTGCATGTCAAAATTTAATTCCACTACCCTAAACAATATTCTGAAGCAAACAACATGTATGAAGTATCAGTACCCATCCACCCAGACCTTCCCTTACACCCATCCAGATTGAACTTTAATACATAAATCAAATCTACTTTAAATTCATTAAAAGCAAATAAAAAATCCACCTAATGAAACAAAAATAACATAACCAAAGTCTATATCCAATATTCATGAATGCACAAAATAAAAAAAATAAAACATTACTGCTAAAAATACTTATCCACCAACCCCTACCTTCATCAATGAAAAGCAAACATACACCACAATGTCAAACCCAAATTAAATTAAATTAATTCTTTTTTATAAAAATTAAAGAAAATAACCTACCTCATCAGTCTTCAGTCGCTTTGAAGATGTAGCCATAACGAAATCCAATGCACAATCCAAGTTTCACTGTGATGCAAGTACTCTCAACAACGGTCAGCGGGGAACTGACCTGTGGGCATCGCCTTATATAGGAATCGACGCGGACGTCGTTGAAAACACCCCCCCAAAAATATCGACAATGGCTACCCGTTGCGGTTTTGTGTTTCTTGCCGTAGTTTCACCTCAAAATATACCGTTAATTAATGAAATAACACATACAAACTATATATCATTACAACCGGAATAAAAATTACTCTTCAAATATAATAAACGGTACAACAAAATGATATACATGAAAAAAAAATCGAGGATATTCTAACAAAAACCTACCCGTTCATCAGTATCTCATCCTCCATTTTCAAACCATTTCTTTGAAAGACGCATTAATGGTCAAGTTCAAACACTTCCAAGATCATGGTACATCCGAAAGAAATATGGTAAACATGAATATTTGTTGAAATTCGACGATAACAGAATATTTTGAACACAAAATCCAAGATGTAACAAACACAAAGACAAAACCAAATATGTAGCATATATGTTTTGCACCACAACATACCGAGTCTGAATACAATTTCCTCAATCCATGAACATTTCAGAATATTTGTAAAACCGCGTTTTCAAACTCATACCGGAAATTACGACGTGTTCTATAAAAAGAACGGAATACACAAACAGGTAACGTAATCCAGGTTAACTTTGATTTGAATCATCACCTTGCTTTCAACACACAGAAAAAATGGCATTGAAATACAAGATATTACATAAAAATAACGTATTTATATCATGCATATCAAAAATCAATGCCGATAGATCAATAAATATCCGCACGACCCCCCCCCCCCTTTACGTCTGCGAGAATACTCCGCCAGGTAGCGCAGTCGGCAAATATTCCCATGTTTTCACGGGGTCGCACAAAATTGGACTCGTCATCTACATTTTATAAACTTTGCAAAGATATAAGGACAAAAATGTAATGAATCAATCTATAAATGATTTGGATTATAAAATTCACCCTCAGTAGTAACATTCCCGAAAAAATATAATAAAACAGTAAATCATCACCCTTAAACTGTTAAATTTCCACCCCTAATCCAACAGAGTGGCTAATAATAGCTTTCATTACCCACTCATCAGTTCAACTCAAAAGGAAATTAAAAAGTTAATAACAAATGCTGGGAAAACAATAACATTAATCATCAAAGATTCCCAACAATTAAAAAAAACCTCTGCAAAATTCCTAATAAAATTAAAACAACATTATCCTTAAAACTGGAAGTTTGAATGAAACATTTTATTTGTCTATCTATCATGTACATATAGATCAAACTGCCGCCCCTCTGAACCATAAAATCACTATTAACACTATGTAATGATTAATAAAATCACGAGCTAGAATTTACACTTAATATCTTCTTGTTCGTAATTAAGGAACACCTTGGACGCTTCTGAATATTTCTGTATTACTTACGATAGTTAAAAGTTAGTAATTTTAATTTCTATCTTTATCGAGTTCCCATTGCCATTGAAATATCGGCCGGGATATTCCTGCTTTGTATGTCTAGACATGGTTATGATCGCTTGTGTATATCTTATAAACTTCTATTGTCTGTTCATCTTGAGAAAAACCCTGGAACTAACACAGAATACACAAGATATACACAAGACATGTCTCATATGCCCAGGTGTACATCAAAATCCCTAAAGGTGTTGAAACTCTTAGAATACATGATACCATACGTTCATTAATTAAAGATGTGATTCAAAACTAATTATCAATTCTCAAAATATCACATTATCACCTTGGGATTTGAAAATTTACGTTTACAAATCAAAAATCAAAATAACTCAAATAGTCTTATTCAAAATTTGCAGCAACGTTTTGCTGATTTGAGAGCAACTTAGGTAAACTTATGTTCGGACAATCGTAAAAATTAAAGATACAAATTTTACGATAAAGTCATAATCAAAAGTAGATTTTACAAATCGTGGGCACTCAATTCTTGAAAATAAAAAAAAATAAAGTGAAAAGATCAAAACTTTCGGGCGATGGTTAATAGATTTAGAATATAATAAATCTGGTCAACGAATATCCAAATTAAACTTAGGTACGATCGATCGTGAAACTTTTAACAGTGATTAGCTGTGTAAAACAAAATCGAATTAGAGCATTTTAGTACGCTTAAGACTCACAGGTGCTTGAGGACAGAATCGACATCGACCCCCCCCCCCCCCGCCCCAATATATAGACCCCCGGGACTCAATTTCTCTTTTTTATTAAATTATCCTTTTATCACATATTTCTAAACTAATTTATTCATCCATTGCCCAAAATAATATAAAACAAACATTTTTGAAAAAAATCAGTCCCTCTGTACATATACTTGTATTATATGTAGAGGTTCTGATTTCTAAGAAAAATATTTGTTTTAAGTAATTTGGAGCAATGAATGTATAAATCAGATTAAAAAATGTCATAAAAGGATAATTTAATGTAAAAAATAATAATAAAGTCCCGGGGGTCTATAATCTTGGGTAATGGACGGGGGGGGGGGGGTCGATCCTGTCATCAAGCACCTGTGTTAAGGATAATATCCCAAGTATAAGTTAATTGAGATACCATCGCCAATTAATTTCAACACTAATATTGTGTGCCCATTTTGGGACACTCGTGAAAATAATCAAAACTGGATACTAACTGCTATAACGCGTTCAAAAAGAGCAACGATAATTCAAATCAGAGCAATCCAAATTTGATGCGAACGTGAAAATTAAAAGTTAATGTAAGGACAATTCCAACTTGAAAGGCGTTAGAAAGATATCTGGTGCGCTTGTGAAAAGAAATGGAGCTCTCCAAAGTAAAAATTGGGGCACTCATGCATGGGTAACTTTGGCTTTGGCAAACTAATGCACTAACCCCTTATTTAATGCGTTCTGAGTGAATTCAATACCTTTAATACAAAGCTCGCTCTTTCAAAGAGAGTCGCCTTCTCAATTTGCATATATCTAATGAATAATCACACTTTGAATCTAATCTTAAAATATGGGAGCAGCTCTACAACGGTGTATACTCGTACATACAGGCTGACTAAAATCAATTTTGAAATGAAATCAAAACTTAAATAAATATTGCTTAAAAACATTATAAAAAAATAGAATTTATGTAATTAAAATCTATGTGTGTATTCATATATATATATATATATATATATATATATATATATTCAATTGCTTATCATTTCCACATTCACGGTCAAGATTCCCACGGAGTCTTGCAGGTGTCAGGTGCAAGTTATGTAATTACACCCATCTCCCAGACGCCCTTTGGACTATTACGTAACCTCAAATTCCTACCCTCTGTATACCAACAGCCAATCAAAATAAAAGACATAATCACGTGCTTAAACTCAGACAAAGAATAACCAGTAAAAGCCTTACAAGTAATAGCTTTCCAAAACACATGCATCAATAAAAATAAAAATCAATGGAAGCATGCATGTATCAATTGGGATATTACATAATAAATGAATTTAAATTTTCGACGCTAATCATAAATTTATAGATGAACCGTGCATATCTCAAAAAAAATCTTCAGTCGTCCCTTTCGATCTAAGTACATGCATGTACATGTATATCATATGACTGTAATTAAATTATTCATAATTTCAAATAATTTTGAAATGAACATGTACCAATATCACATAACAGTATATAAGCTTGACAATTGAAGATACTCAGTCAAATTTTAAAATTGTTCCTGTTATATATGAATGCAAAAACTATGGCATTTTACATAGACTCTCTTTTTTTCTTTTACATTACTCTCTCATGCCTGGAAACATGGGTTTCTGGATGCTAGACATTATGCAAACCTTCCCTACCTAAACCAAAACGGCAAAACGCTCAATAATGCACTGCACTCTGAAGTTGAAATAGATGTAAAATAGATAGTGATCAGATAAATGTTTATAAAATACAGTTGTATACACACGAAAAACGTTCAAAAAGTTCTGGTTTATTGACAAATAATGATGTTTGCACATATCGATTTTCAAAAAATGGACCACAACTCTCCAAATTGCTAAATCCGCATCTGTAAGTGTTTACTGAAAAAATAGGTGATGGAAGAAGCGCCCCATCCCTAGGTTACGTGTCTGTGATTATAACACAGGATTTCTCATGATTCCAATTTGGACTCGTCCACTCATCGGCGCGCAAAAATTACGAATGGGACAAATTATGGCGCGAAGTCCTACCTCCGCGCAATGACTGATGGTTTAAATGAGCTCATCCATCAGCATAGATCCATAGGGAATGGGAAAAATAACTCTTTGACATTTGTTTTGTAACAACTCCTGAATATTATGTTTTAGAAGATAACTATCGAATATTAACTTTATTTTGGACTTCATCATTAAACTTCAACATCTCTTTTGTAACAGATGAACATTTCAGTAGTTATAAACACTTTTTGGACTCTACGTGTGATTTCAATAAGACAGAGTCCCATGTCTTAAGGTATCCGGCTGCTAATCTCTTTAAAAAAAACCTTGTACAATCATCAGTTTTTCATATCTTGGACATCAAATACCCACTGAGTTTATTTAAGAACTTAATATCTGTGTACCTTTCACTCAGCTTCCAAACGTCATCACCAATCAATTCATACTCATTGATCAGATTCTTATATATAGTTATGTACAATTGTCAAATCGGCAGTACGGAATAAGGCGGCCAGCCTCGACCACGTCCGACCCACACAGAGTATTGAGTCCGGAGGCCAATACTGGTTATATCCAACTCGTTTGTAACAACTCTGTCGGCTGAATTGTTATAAAGTTATATTCGTTCAGTCTCGTCCAATAAATGTGGAATCCTCATCAATTACATATATATATATATATATATATATATATCTTTATGACAGTTACAGAAAACACGTGTGTTTGTTTTGAATTAAGTGAACGTGTCGATATTACATATTGATTCATTTGGCTGTTTACGGGTGTTTACGGGTGAATAGGGTGAATTATTCCGTGCTACGCATGACTTGTATACATATAAAGCACAATTTGGTTTTTTTTAAAAGTTATTGGAAGTTCGATCGATTCCTCTTTACAACAGGCTATCCCCACCCACCCCTCCCAAATGATAACATTAAATTTCTGTCAGTTTTTCGTTTCTACATGATTTTTTCTTCTCTTGAAGAATGACTATGCTTGTACTTGTTTATGAAAGTAAAGAGACTGAGAGCCGTTTCCTTTATAATCATATCATACATGTATTTTGATTATTAAAGTCTGTTGCATTCGCACATGCGAGCTTATCCTATAAATTATGTGTTTGTGTTTTATTTTATAAATAATTAAAGCTATACACGCTATAATTTACGTCAATTTTGAATGACAGTAATAACGCATGTGTTTGTCTACTTATAAAAGTTATCCATAATCTGTAAATTACAATGGTGAATTCCATCTCGTTACAAAGATATAGATTAATAATTGTTTATTTTCCTGCCAGGAAAATATACCTTTTCATGAATATTGATGAAGGAAGAGACAAACCGACCTCATTGCGCATGTCCGCGGACAACTAGGTGGTCGTTATTGTTTGCCTAATTAAATATCCAACTTCTTTTTAATATGCTTAACAGTTGTTTATCTGAAATACATACAAGTATAATGAGTAAAATACGTTTGTCATTCACGATACCCTTACTTCTCCATTAACAGTCATAGGATCTATATATAGTACATAGGGGAAACACACAGGTCTACGTCATTTTTTTAAAGGAAGTATTTATATCTACTCACAGGCTTGTATTTTTTTCTTTTGTTTGTACTCGTTTATCGGACAAATTTATGCTTTACTGGAAATATCCATTCCTTTGTGAACCTATCACAATTATGAAGATGTTGACCTTTCACCAGTTTTGGTATGATAGACTAAATTTAGCTGTCGATATCACGTGATAAATTGATATTCACGAGGACGCATTACTTTCCTGGCAGGAAAATAAATATTTTTAATTGTTTAATATTTGATATATTTGTTACGTGATCGAATTGAGCATTATAATTAACGGCATAAAGGTTACTTTCATTAGTAATTAAACACATACATTCCTCCATTATTCAAAATTGACGAAAAATTATAGAATGTATAGCTTTAATCTTCGATTGAACTGGTGAATAAGAACATAACTCTGGAACTGTATACTGGCGGACAATCGGTAATGCTTGTTTTACCATATGGTCTACAGCGCGCATACGACTCATACTTTGTATGAGTTTCCGCCAACATTCCCTCACCCTATTCGTACTGCACACCGCGGATGCAGTTCCAGACGAATTACCAAGCACCGTGAAAAAAAAAGCGGACACAGATTTCACCACAAAAATATCACTAACCATATCGGTCGGATCGTTGTCAAATCCAATAAATTAGATTTGACCACGCCCCGATCGCAATCATCACCTCATATATTCAAAGAATGATATCTTATTACTCATATTCATTTTATTTTTAAAATAAATAAATATCAAAAAAAATTTACAACCACTCTTTCCTTTCATGTACCACTTGATATGAATTACAACGCAGAGCAACCAATACCGATTTCTCCGATTGCATATAAGACACGCCCATTTCATGTCGCTCATCTTTTATGAAATCATTCGGCTATAGGCTTCAAAATTACCTCTTAATGCTATCAATGACAACATCAGAAGAAAAGAAAAATAATTTCAAATCAAAATATATCTCTATACATCACTAACATTCAATAGATTTACAAAATTAAGACACAAATGAGTTTCAAACTAAACCTATTTCAGCTCAAATTTACTCAGAGAAAATCGTCCTTAAACATAATGTCATCTGCATTTATTAATCTTCATTTTTTGCATAAAGTTGATACATGCACCTCATATTGATTACGACGATAAATGGCTTATAAAGAAATCGTTTTGAAAGTTCAAACACATAAAGCAATAACAAAAACTAAATCGCAAAAAAGATCAAAGGTAGGAGTATGGGTCTCAAATGATGCAAACCCCCAGAACAAATCAATAGACAGAAATCAACAAACCAAAATCAACAACTTTTGAACCATGAAATTAATCTGTTTATAAACTTCCACACCTCAAAACAGAAACTTGTTTCTGTATTGCTGATTTTGAAATGGGTTTTCAGTTAATAATATAGAATTACCTCACGCTGCTATATTAAAGCTACCCCTGCTCCTCATAGAACATGTCATCATAACCAATTAATATTAATCAGTTTGATAACATATTGGCGCTTCCGATTTGTCGAAAAATTTCTTTCATCCCTGTATCAATAAAATTTCTACCAGTCATCTACTTTTCTCAACTGTTCTGATTTAACACTATTTATAGAACGGGAATATTCCAAATAAACATGGTCAACAAAATGTAAAATTGTACCTATTTATTTGTCAGCAAACAAAATACAACATTATAAAGATGAAAAATTGAAAGTTATACCTTTAAAATGAACAAAACACATTATCCAATTTAGTAAAATAATACTTAGGCGTCTCTTCACGATTTCGTCTGCTCGAAACCAACGATCAACATTTACGTCGAAGCTCGCTGTTCATATAAACCCATACGCTTTCACTCCAATCACAGAAACACTGCTGTGCAAATTTGGTAACGGTTATTTTCAACTTAACGCAGGCACTTGATCGGTCATAAGAATAAGCATCGCAAAACAAACCTATGAGTAATGCATCACCTCGCTCTGCGTATTCCCAGCTTCAGATATATCACTTATCGATATGTACCTCACTCGCTATCAACAAAATTTGCAAAACTCGCACATACATACTATCCTTTGTTGACAGATAAACTATTTTCGTCCACGATCGCGCCTCCTTACACGGTATGCAGAGTTGCATATTCCAACAATCTTACTCTAAAAAAGCCAGTTTTAACGAATCTTGCCACACAAATAATAAATTCAAAAACCATCGCATGTATATCCCTTTTGTGTTTAATTCAGCCGGTTCCGATTTCAACTTTTCCTATGTCTTTTATCTACAAAATTCAGCTCAATACCTCTGCATCAGTTGAAGGCGCATCCATTTTGAATATCTTTGCTGCTCTTGAATTCATGTGCGCCACTTCATTTAAGCAAGAAACATCTTTGATCAATGAAATATAACATTTTAATTTTGAAAAAAATGATTCATTAAATGGTAAAAATGAATATAATAATTCTTCTAATGATCATCGTATCGAAGGAAGAATTAACCGAAAAACCTCATCAACGCGAAACCTTAAATCTCTTTTGACGTCACGATCTCCTTTCCATTCGATACATCTCAGGGAACGTATCACAACTTTAAAAGAAAATCATATTGAAACAGTACTAACACCGCTTATTTCCATCAGATAGATGCTGACGCTAATGCTTTTATTCACATCAATAATCAATATCGATTAATAGACTGATTTAAAGCTTCGCTTCAAGTTAAAAAAAACTTTAATTCATAAATCAGTCGTTGGAGACTCTCCCAGCTAATGTAAAAAAATTATGAAGAAATTTTAAAACACTTGGCACAGGTGAAAGATCAACAAGATTTTCAAATATTTACGTAAAATTGTCAACGAATATATCATGCTTGCGATACCGACGAGTATACCCCAATTAAATTATATCTAAATTGCTATTAATACTAGTATGTAAAAATGTACCTTAATTTATTGATTTCATGACATGTTTTAACAATATCTTTAAAATAAGAAAATTCTATGTCAAGCCCAAGCAAGAGCCTCAAAAAATATGACAAAAAAAGAATATCTATTAAAAATATTTATGACTTATTTTCATCAATCACCTGCCCGGCTGCGATATAATTCGAAAAATTGCAATGTAAGGATAATACCGGTATCCTCACGTGATAACAATGCACATTTGACGTCACAAAAGTGCAACAAATATAATGTTTAACATTGTTGGCAGTATATGTCATTCAGATTTTAAGAAAATCTCCCGGACAAGATATTAAATGGTTGATCTACAAAATATCGTTTTCAAGCCGTATTTCTCTACATTGATGCGCATTTTAACGACCCAGCTCCGGCGGAAGACCTACTCGTTGCTTTGCAACGAGCTCGTCTCTAGTTTAATGATATAATTAATTAAGGTGGATTATGTCAAAAAGGTGAAAAATGTACACTTTTGAATTTAAAAAATCAAAAATTTAAATGCAATGCGGTAATTACGAACAATGTTCAAAATCAAAAGTCCAAACGAAAAATTCAAAACAGGTGCAGAGCAAACACGGACCTCTGCAAAAAATAGGATTTGGATCAGGTGTCATAGAAGAGGGACCGGTCACATTTGCTGTGTGCTCTTAATCGGAATCGGGAAAAGGAAAGAAATCCGACAATTTAGAGAAAAATAATTTCCAAACAAAAAGTATGGAAAACGTAAGTCAGCATTTGATCTAGCGGAAAATTGTATTTGCTGACAAGGTCGTTGTATAACCTACGAAAAAATAATTTCAACCAAGACTGTTGATAATCTTGGTTTATTAACTAGTTTATCAGTAACTAAAAACAACTTCATATCCATTTTTATTTTTTCATTAATATCTTGTTGGTTTTTAAACTTTAGTTAATATTTGTTTGTTCATTTACAGAGTCTGCATCCCCTAAAAAACTCTTGTCCTCTTTATATTGTCTAGTTTTTCAAATCACGCGTGACAGTTTAAATAAAGCCGCTTATAGTTGAAAATCTGTTTATTTAGTATTTGCTTAAATATCTGTTTTGAAATGTGAAATTGAACATTGATCCAAAACATTGAGAAATTTATATTGGAATCTATTTTACCTGATTCTGACGCCCTCTGTGCTATTTGCGTCATGCGGTTCCAATCAACTCCTTCGGCTTGGGAGGCTTGTTGCATCGGAGTGTATATTCGAGCAGACACATTACTTTTTTCGTCTGCTGTTTGATGACATTAGTAAACATTACTTATTGACAAATGGTACCATGATATTAAATTCTTTTTGAAGATTATTTCTCTTTTATCCAAAGATAAACATAGGCTTTCGGCATACCTCTATCAAACATAAACAGACGATATCTATAAATGCTAGAGCTGCTTAAAATTTTATATAATTTTAATAAGAGATACCTTCTGATATTTTTTTAGCATGCTCCAATATTTTTTTCAATCTATTCTTCACTTCGTAAAGGCCTTGGGGGTCGGCACCTTTTTCAAAAAAAGACAAATAACAATATAAAAACACCCAAAAAATCGGCATTCGACTCCGTGAGATTAAACATTCATTCTAATATTTTCAAAATTAATTTAACTCTTAGCGGATTAGAATTAATAAAACCTTATCATTGCAACGATGGAAAGGGCCATTTAATAATAATCTGGAGGTCAAAGGTAAGATAAACATCGTGCAATTCTAATATACCGACAAATCGTGTCTCCTTTTATAGAAGAATATCAATTCAGGAAAATGATAATAACACAAAAAAATAAGTAATGACTCATTGACTTATTGGCTTTTAAACACTTTCTGTGTATGATTTAGATAAAATTAGGGTAAAAGAGATAGTTATACGTGTAAAATCGAGAATAAAGGGTAGGTTCTCGTTTTCTCTCTCTCTCTCTCTCTCTCTCTCTCTGTGAAAATTTATTGATACTTTCCTTGTGTATCTCGTACAACTTTATAGCAGTTGCAATACATTAACTGCATTTGTTGGTGTCGGTGCACTGTTTTTGATGTTGACAAAGCGTTAGAAAGTAACTAAATTTATCCATTAGAAATAAGGACTGTTTTTGTACCACATAAAAAGTTTTATAATGTAATTTATTTCAACTTAAAACCCATTGCCAACCCCATAACTATTTGAAATTGAATTTGACAAACTGATGGTGAGATACCTTTTATATTTTTTAAATAATTTTCGAGTTTATACAATTCATCTAATTTACTTTGCACCTCTTCAAAGTTGGCGTGTTTATTACCTGTTAAAAATACAACAAATATCAATAATTAAAATATAGAAAATAAATGTTATTTTGAAATATGTGACATGAAATTCAGTTTCCTTAATATCATAATCAATCTTAGTCAATCAATATTTGAAACACATGTTCAACGTCAATATAATAACCACGAAAAGTAATCATAGAATGATCATAGAATGATGATCGTGAAGTTAAAAATTAAGGTAGACAGTTTTTCTGATGTACATTTATGTTTTTTTCTGACAAGTTGGATCACTTCTGCCACAGATTATCATTTCGAGCTAATAATTTTATAACCTCATTTACGTTGAAAAGTTACGCTAACGGACATTTGAAGACCTTCTATTTATAAAGTATCATAAATTTAAGAAGGTATATAGTCATATTAAAAAACCGTTTTAAGCCAATTTTGTAAAGTTTATAAAATATAGTTTGTCTCCTTGATATCAGAGGGGACTACAACCTTGGACATCACATGCAGTCAGTACAGTTAGTGTTTTTTACAATACGTGATCAATCTTCTTCAATTGTAATTGTTCTTCAATGGGTAAGAAATTACTCTAAAGTGTAGATTTTAAGGGGCCAGCTCAGTATTCAACAGAACATTGAGTATTTCGTTTAGGTAAAACAACAGCCCCTTAAACCCACAAATTCTTTTAATAAAGGATCGTTTTTCGACTTTACAGAGAAGGTTTATTTATCAAATGCGTTACCAGCTCGTTTTTAACTAAATATGACAGTAACCATCATTGATTAAATAAAGATAAATAAGAAACTATCTTACGTGCTTTAACATATGATTGCTCCAACATAAATATCGAATAGAGAAGCCGATTGACTTCTGCTTCTGTTTGTTGGTCCATGGGTGAATGCATTTGAGTGACAGCATAACAAGCGTTTCCTTGATTAATTGATATGTATATGATATTTTAAAAATAAAACTAGTATTGCATTTTTAAAGGTTACATATAAGGTAAGTAATGATATTATATAAATAGTGCCTGTTTGGGAGGGTAACAGTTGAAATTGACACCCCGAGAAAACCATTGTCAACCGACGCGAAGCGGAGGTTGACAATGGTTTTCGAGGGGTGTCAATTTCAACTGTTATCCTCCCAAACAGGCACTATTTATTTTGTTATACTGAATGTCTTTTTTAAAATTTTTAAGAAAATTTAAATGCTTTTATATAGGAATAACGTGAATTCTACAGCGAACCGTACGCGCATAATTTTCGCGCATGTAACATTTTTTAATGTTACCCGTTGCCAAGTGCGTTGCTAACGCTGAGGGTAATAGTAAATATTATTAACTGCGTCTTAACCAATCAGATTTCAGTATTTAACATGAAAGTATAACAATACTAATTATATACATGTATGGCAGTTTGAGGGAAAAAACTATTATAGCATTTTTTCTAATCTGCTTCGAAGTTCAGAAAATGACAGTTTCCTGTATTTTCCTATAGTTAATGTACCTCTATTTTGAGATGGTCCCTATAAAGAACCAAATAGACAATTTTTTTGAAACTTCACAAATAAACTAGAGTTGGTATAAATGACATATGGTTAAAACAAAGTATTGATATCGTAGTTTTTCCGCAAAATCCTTAAATTGGCTTTCTTAAAGGTTTAACAATTGCCACTTTTTCGTCTGAAATCAGCAGTATTGGAATATTCATATGGTTCAAAAGTAGACTAAAAATGTCTACAAAGTTACTGACATAATGAATTAGAAAATTATCGTCAAGATACATTCATACCTATTCTTAAAACATGCTTCACTGCCTCCGACTTGTGGTTCCCACTAACATCCTCGGACTGAGAGGCTTGGTTCATTAGTGCTTGTTGGTTCATGGGTGACGGCATTTGAGTGACAGCATAACGAACCTTTCCTTGATTAATTGATATTTATATGATATTTATAATAATAAAACTTGTAATGCATTTTTAAAGGTTATACTGTGGTAACTAAATATTCACACGAACAACTTTCAAAACGTGTTTTTCTATTGGTAAAAATAATAAATCGTATCTGCAAAGAAAAGCATTATCTAAACAACGAAAAACAATTTTGGTTTTCTGTGCTTATAGTCAATAAAATGTATGTTTTGTGCCCTGAAGAAGAAACTGATTGTCCCGAAAATTTGACTATTGTAATTGCTAGTGTCAATTGCCATTTTAAGTGTTGTATATATTCAGAATACTAGCTAAGTATTAACTTATTTTCATGTAGTATGTAACCGGGTACCATCACTTCAAACGAGCTATTAGTTATGGAGGCCGACTTTAGTTTTCATTGCGCATGTTTTTATGCATTCTAGTATAATACGGTAGATTTATACTTCTTATGATATTATTTTTTTTTTCGATATCAAATATAAAATTGAACACTTAAACACTAAAACTAAATGCAGATAAAAATATCTAATTTTTGAAATTTTATAACTATAACAGTTGTTCCGTTTAGCGATAGAAGAGAATCGCCATTGCAAATTTAAGACGTTTAATAAACTGAAACTTAAAAAAAAAAGTAAAAATTGTATGGCGTTGAAATTTTATACATAGAATGATGCTTTCTTCGAAAACATATTCCTTATTTTTTAGTAATCTTCATTCACAATGTTACAAATATATAGCAAAATTTAGTGCATTTATTTATTTTGAAATGTTCCTCACAAAAAGTCAGACAGTATTTATTAGTGTGTTTTACATATAAGGTAGGTAATAATATTACTAATTATATACATGTATGGCAGTTTGGGGGAAAAAACTATTATAGCATTTTTTCTAATCTGCTTCGAAGTTCAGAAAATGACAGTTTCCTGTATTTTCCTATAGTAAATTTTCCTCTATTTTGAGATGGTCACTATAAAGAAACAAATGGACGATTTTCTTGAAACTTCACAAATAAACTAGAGTTGGTATAAATGACATATGGTTAAAACAAAGTATAGCAATCGTAGTTTTTCCGCAAAACCCTAAATTTGGCTTTCTTAAAGGTTTAACAATTGCCACTTTTTTGTCTGAAATCAGCAGTATTGGAATATTCATATGGTTAAAAAGTAGATTAAAAATGTCTACAAAGTTACTGACATAATGAATTAGAAAATTATCGTCCAGATACATTCATACCTATTCCTAAAAGATGCTTCACTGCCTCCGACATGTGGTTCCCACCAACATCCTCGGACTGAGAGGCTTGGTTCATTAGTGCTTGTTGGTTCATGGGTGACGGCATTTGAGTGACAGCATAACGAACCTTTCCTTGATTAATTGATATTTATATGATATTTATAATAATAAAACTTGTAATGCATTTTTAAAGGTTATACTGTTTGTAACTAAATATTCATCGGAACAACTTTCAAAACGTGTTTTTCTATTGGTAAAAATAATAAATCGTATCTGCAAAGAAAAGCATTATCTAAACAACGAAAAACAATTTTGGTTTTCTGTGCTTATAGTCAATAAAATGTATGTTTTGTGCCCTGAAGAAGAAACTGATTGTCCCGAAAATTTGACAATTGTAATTGCTAGAGTCAAATGCCATTTTAAGTGTTGTATATATTCAGAATACTAGCTAAGTACAGTACTGCTCACGAGTATCCCGACAAAAACACCGACCACCGTGTTTGAAAGTCCACGCTGAGCGTGGAAGTGTCGGTACCTTTGATCTATTGTTCTCTGTTATGGCCACGGAACGAGAAAAACACGGTGCGATACGGTGCAACGCGATGCAACACGGACAATAACACGGTGTAACACGCGGTATTTACCTGTGAAAAAAGGAGGATTTAGGAATAAAACTTATAAAGAATAAAATATTTACTGATGTACATGTACGTAAGAGAATCAACAAAAAAAAAAAAGACAAAGAAATAGAAATAAATTAAATTTTTATGCACGCAATTTTCAGACGTATGCGATTGACACGGTTGATTTTTGTTAATATTAAAAATCGTTATCGCCCACATAAAGGTTTGATCAATTAAAACACTAACACTTTCTTTTCCTTTTTAAAATTCAAATAAACGGTTCCATAAGTTTTTGTTTCAGTCCGTTTTTAAACGTAGTAGTAATCGTAGTTACTGTAGTTTGGCAGTTTCAACAGTGCATAGAACCATAACTGTGATCTTTTCTCACTTATACTCTATTCAACGATAACAAATCTAACGGGTTGTTGAAAACAAATGTACTTTCTCTAAATAATATAATTATAAAGATTTATATCTAATATATTTTCAAATTTTCTTTCTTTTATACATATGTGTGATGTACTTGTCCATGTAGTACCGCACGGTACATATTCATGGCGCTAAGAATCCGTGGATCGGTACTTGATAATTTTTATTTCATCTTTATAGCAACTTGAGTTCAGAAATTATTTGTGTGCCAAGAAACTACTCAGTTTTGCAATAATTAATGTTTGATTGTTTAATGATCTTCATATAAGAGAGAGAGAGAGAGAGAGAGAGAGAGAGAGAGAGAGAGAGAGAGAGAGAATACCAGTATGAATTTAATATAAATACATTTTACTTGTAATTCAGTGTAATAAGTTAGATTTATAGTTTCCATTGTATTGAACCCTTTTCCCTAAAATTGCGATAGAATAAATGGAGTCAGGGTCCACGTGCTATCCCCGTCAATCAAATCAGCCCGCGAGATAGACCACGTGCTCCTTCCATGATATGGAAAAAATGTCGTTCTATTCATTATTTCTTTTTTAAGTCCGCAAAAGAGAAAAATGTTTAACAATGAAGTATTCAGTGTTTGAAATGTTTAGTTTCTTCATTCTTCTACTGCATGCATGCGGGTTGGAATATTACGTTGTAAAATCTCTCTCTCTCTCTCTCTCTCTCTCTCTCTCTCTCTCTCTCTCTCTCTCTCTCTCTCTGTGTACTTTTGTGCAATCATTTTAGAATTATAAGAGTTCTTTTTGTATGAATTTAATTCATTAATTTTAGATCCATGGTTTTAATAACGATTTCAACACAATGACTAAAAGTTTGTAAAGTTCACGATGTAATAAGATTTTTCGTTAAAATTTCGACGCTATTTCACATCAATAAAATTGTGTTTATTCTAAATGCTTGCAAAAAGTTATCGGTATTATCTCATTCATCTTTTTAATCAATCAGGGTTTTTTTTTTTGTGTATCCGGTAAATAATTTCTTATATCGCAAGTTAATACTTTGTGAAATTCCCGTATTTATAGAGTTGCTGAATTGTTCCCCGGATCCACGCGCCGATAGTCTTACGTGTAGTTGTTTGTGTACATATCTACAGACAATTTTTTTGTTTGTTAGAGATTAGGAAAAATCATTGAACTAACAAAGTAGAAGTAAGATATATTCAGACCATACACACGACGGGTTGTGATGAGTTACCAAACAGGTGTTCGCGGAAAGGTGTGAATAACGGCATCTCAAGTACACCTGTTCAGACGTACAAATATACACACAGTTAGTTGTAAATTCCAATGACACCTAACAAGACAGACAATCACACCTGTTGTGTATAGAACCCAAGATGAAAGACAATGCTGTGTATCTGATCAGCTTCCGTACATCGCACGAGTGATTTTTTCATGTGAAATCACGAGGCCATTACCTGATTACGAGCTATACGGAAATAAAGTTGAAAATTATTTTATGAAATGCGGGTATATTTTTAATACATGTACAATGCTTGAATATAATTTAACAAGAGTTTGTACATATATTTATCTATAATCTATAATATAAGAGTGATTTTTTGTTTATTTATTGCTACATAAATAGCTGAAGTCCAAATTATTCGAGTCACCGGTAATATGGGGTTGTTATTTACTACAGCACATCAACAGCACATGTTTTTAGAAAAACAAGATCTGAAATGTTTTCATTTCTCAATTTTAATTGGTTTAAAGTAAGGCTGTAAATTAATTAATAAATCAGAAAGTGTTTACAGATAACAGAAATAAGACGTTTAAGCTCCCGACATTTTAATAGGCTCGTCAGGTACAACATCACGTGTGTTAAGAAAAAAAACCAAGATGAATTAAATTGATTTGAATTGTGATTATATATTAATTGATTATTAAATATTTTTGGTGAATTTATTTCAATTTATTTAAGAACAAAATTAAATTAATGAATTAAAAGGTACCCATTTACGTCGAGTTTTCAAAAAATTAACTTCACGTTGACAGCCTCGACAATTTTCTGGGTCAGTGCAACTTTAGTCGACATTCTTTTTTTTTTAAATATGAAAAGGATATACATGTATATGTTTCAACCCTTGTTTATCCATAATTTCTTTATTTCTAAACATGTGATTACGCTATTTCTACCAACGTCTCAGGTAACGATATCCACGGAGTAACACAGTGGCCACGGAGTTACACGGGCGACCACGGTGCGACACGGTGCTTTTTCTTGAAGTTTCCAATACACATACACGGTGTCACACCGTGTACACGGTGCGACACAGACCGTTTTCCACCGTGTTTTTTACACGGTGGGTGTCGGGATACTCGTGAGCTGTACTGTATTAATTTATTTTCATGTAGTATGTAACCGGGTACCATCACTTTAAACGAGCTATTAGTTATGGAGGCCGACTTTAGTTTTCATTGCGCATGTTTTTGCGCATTCTAGTATAATACAGTAGATTTATACTTCTTATGATATTATTTTTTTTTTCGATATCAAATATAAAATTGAACACTTAAACACTAAAACTAAATGCAGATAAAAATATCTAATTTTTGAAATTTTATAACTATAACAGTTGTTCCGTTTTGCGGTAGAAGAAAATCGCCATTGCAAATTTAAGACGTTTAATAAATTGAAACTTTAAAGAAAAAGTAAAAATTGTACGGCGTTGAAATTTTATACACAGAATGATGCTTTCTTCAAAAACATATTCCTTATTTTTTAAGTAATCTTCATTTGTAATTGTAATGTTCTAAATATATAGCAAAATTTAGTGCATTTATTTATTTTGAAATGTTCCTCACAAAAAGTCAGACAGTATTTATTAGTGTGTTTTACATATAAGGTAGGTAATGATATTACTAATTATATACATGTATGGCAGTTTGGGGGAAAAAACTATTATAGCATTTTTTCTAATCTGCTTCGAAGTTCAAAAAATGACAGTTTCCTGTATTTTCCTATAGTAAATTTTCCTCTATTTTGAGATGGTCACTATAAAGAAACAAATGGACGATTTTCTTGAAACTTAACAAATAAACTAGAGTTGGTATAAATGACATATGGTTAAAACAAAGTATTGCTTAGTAATTTTTCCGCAAAACCCCTAAATTGGCTTCCTTAAAGGTTTAACAATTGTGACTTATTCGTCGGAAATCAGCAGTATTGGAATATATAAATGGTTAAAAAGTAGATTAAAAATGTCTACAAAGTTACTGACATAATGAATTAGAAAATTATCGTCCAGCAACATTCTAACCTATTCCTAAAAGATGCTTCACTGCCTCCGACATGTGGTTCCCACCAACATCCTCGGACTGAGAGGCTTGGTTCATTGGCGTGTACATTTGTGTGGACCATCCTCGACCTCTCCCGGTTGCTTGATGGAATTGGAAAAAAACGATTTTTATTGCAATCGAGCCATATCATTTCTTACTATTGCATTCATCACTGATGAGATTATGTGTATACATAAAATATATGTGCTAAAACTTTATTTCTCGCGACTGGTAGCACTTGTTTGACGTTTGGTGAAATACCTCTTATCATTCTTGATAGGTTATTTAGTACCATCTAAGTTTTCCTTTTTTACCACACGTACAAGTAAACATACACGAAAGTAAGATTTTTCTACTTTAAATTGTATTTGTTAACGATTCTTTTTAAAACAAATCAACGTTAAAATGTCCTCTACAGCATATATCATTTTCATTACTTTTCTCTTACATTGCAAGGGAGATATTTTAATAGGAATTCTCCTCTTTTTTGGCATTATGATTTTTTTTTATCAATTTCAATTTTATTATTTAATGGATATAAATGATAATTAATATTATATTATATATAAAATGCGGCCATATAGTAAAAATGTATTATATCTTAGAAAATCTTCTTCTCGACTGTTATATATTTTTGGTAAAAATTAAAAGCATGACTAAGATGTCAATGAACCCCTCTACCAAAATTATAAAACTCATGGCCCCTGGGTCAGGGGTTCAGGCTATAGGTTGGGGCCAATTTGGCCATAAAGTAAAAATGTATTAAATCTTAGAAAATCTTCTTCTCTGCTCCCAGATATTTATTTTTTATAAACTAAATGCATGGTTATGATGAATAGGTTTAATAGTCCTTTTTTAAACATTTCAGGCAGAAAGGCAGTTGTTATTATAAAGGACTATGTGCGGTTTTATGCATTTTTTGCCCCCAAAATCAAAGTTTTAGAAAGAGCTTTAAAACTAAGGTTAAAGATAGTTAAAATCATATTGGAAATACAGGTGTAAAAGGTTATCACTATAGTGACGTCATAATGTAGAAATGACGTCATGGATATTGCATTATTTTGATAAATTAATGTTCTGTAGCAAAATATGGGTGTTTTCCGATGGTTTTTCGACTGGAAAACATCGAGTGCAGGCTTGCTCGAGTACCATTTTTTAGTATAATGTGTATAACTATCCGAAGAAAAAAAATAAATTAAAATCGCACTTGAGCAGACCTGCGCTCTATACTTCCGAATGTAAAAAATAGAGCAAAAATGAGAATATTTTCATTTGTTTGCAAATTTGCGGGAAATAGGTCATTTAGGTGACGTCTTAGATAAACAGTGAATGAGCAATGATGACTAAAATCAAGATTAAAGTTATAGGCATCCTCCATACAATGATCTGTGAAGATTTTATTTTTATACGATACTATTTAAAAATTGGTTGAAATCGGGGGCAGATATTTGACCATACTGCACATAGTCCTTTATAATTTTTCTATTCAAGATTGAAACCTTTTGAGACAAGGTGTAATCTGTTCTGTCCTAGATTTTTTAATGAAAATTTTTTCATGAATTTTACTGTTATAATTATTATTTTAAGATACAAAAATAGAATATTTACCACACCGTTTGTATTTACAGGGGGTCATCAAAAAGTTTGTAAATTTTTAACATAGGACACTGTGGGTTTTTGCTTGAAATGTATCACTATTGCACATATTTTCATTTTTTTTTAACTTCTGTCCTTTTTCTGTTTTACTTATCAAATGTATTGTTATAAGGCATTAGATTGTCAAACTAGAGCAGAGCTCGTGGCAAAGCCACGAGTAGGTCTTCCGTTGTTGCTGCGGGTTCAAAATATGTGTGAAATGGTTTCAAACGATTATAATGACTAAACTTTCAGTTCTGCTTTTGTTATAAAAATGTGTTGTGATTGAAAGCCTGTACATAAGACGTGTTTTGAAAAAGAAAGGAAGAAAATGTTTTAAGAAAACTATTTGTAGAACACAGTTTGTGTAATCGTTTCAAAAGTTGTTTAAAAAATGAGATGTTTAATGGCGAGTTAAATTTTCAAAGGGTAGCAAGCATTGTTATAAACAGTATGTACTCATGATTCATGTCAGGAATTGTATTTTTTTTAAACCGAACCCGCCTACAAAACACGTAACCTTTTCTATTGGATAACTTCTTTATTTAAATCTTTCTAAATTTTTGAAGACTATGTGCAAGTTGTAGAATTATTACGTGCTGACAAAATTTAGTAATTAGTCAAGATTGATGGCTTCCCTGAACTTTTCTACAGGGAAATGTGTGTCGTCCGATATTATTTAATGATACGAGTAGACTTGGACATTCAAATAATATATAATCAGCTAAAGAAAAAGATCAGCGGGAGAATTTATGCAAAAGCGAGCATCTAAATTTTACACCAGATGGTGCTGTTTCATAGAGACACCGCTATGTAACGTGAATTAAATAACCTTATTAACAGAAATGAATATTACTTCTCTCGACAATGTAATAATATGCAAAATCGTTATTTTTATGTCAGTGGGTTGACTAAATAAATTGAAAAAAAAAACTTCGATTGCGCTTGCGTAAATTGGAATTCTGGGAAGGAATTATACGGTCCGTGTTAGAGAAATTCGAAGAAGTTATGAAACTGGTCAGTTTCTAGATCAAACTGCGCATTGATGTATTAAAGGACTATCATGGGTATCGTCTGTACCCGCGGTCTGGAATCTGTATGTGCAGTCATACATTGTATGTACATCGATACACCTTTACCTCCCCACCTACAGCCATACAAATTAGGGTGCAACCTTCGTATACACATGCATAGTATTATAGTTCTGGAAACTATTTATCTTGTATTTTAATATGTATATTGGGTATTCATTGTTCAGCTAAAATTAGTATTCCACTGGCTGTAGCTAACCTTGTAAGTAAATTAAGTTGCATTACAACCTCATTGTCTTCCCACAAATGTTTATTTAAAAATAAAATTTGGTGTTATGACTATTTAATAGTCATAACACCAAATTTTATTTTTAAATAAACATTTGTGGGAAGACAGATATGTATTAAATAATTTCATGATTTATGAAATTCATAATTTGGGACTATAATTTTGGTTTTTGATAACATTTTCAGAGTTGATTTTTTTTACAGATGTCTCTTTATTATGCAATATAAATACGACATACAAATGTCCTTTTTTGGTGTTACCTGGGTAAATTAGTCTTTTCAAAAAAACCGCAAAGGTGCTTCTGCTTATAAAAACATTGGCCTGACACGCTAATGGAACTCCATTGTATATATGTAATTGATTTACTTTGAGCTGTTACTGACCAATGTTTAATCACATCGATGCCCAAGTGATTATGTAATAATATTTAGTTCCTTTTGTTAGTTTGTCTTTTTTTTGTTAAGAAGGCCGCAAGGCCTGAGGTCAAGCACAGGTGTACCTATTATCTCAATTATCGTGACTATCTTTTTAAGGTCACGTGATTGCTCATTTTAAATAATCTTCTTTATTAGGAAATTTTTTACAACTTTGTTTCGGTAAATCAACCAATCCTAAATTCTGATTGGCTAAAATCCTGGAATCCAAAGACGCAGGTTTGTCGGTGGAAATGCGCCCAAGCTGGGTCACTTCCATCGACGCCATCCTAAATAAAACATCTGATAACAATTATTATACTTATATCTCCTTTCTTTGGATTTCCAGGTATGTAAATTTAAGTTTTCATTTATTTGCAATTAGATATAAAGTCACCTTGATAAAGGATAGTGTATTTTTTATTTTGTACATAATCCTGTTTTTATTATCTTCTAAATTTGAGCTTTTAGTAAAGTCTTTAAAAGTTAAATTAAAGTCATCATCTATTAGGTAACGTGCAACATGACCTCATTGAGTGTACAGTCTTTATAGATTATAGATTGTATGTTTTAATATTTTTGTTGTATATCATATTTAGCTACAGTCTCCAGTCATATTTTTATATCACAATTATTTTTATGCATATCATAAGAAAAGTAGATTTTGAATTTGGCGCTTTTATTTATTCCCGCGCTCTTTTATGAAAAGAGGTAAAAAGGTTGTTTGTTTATAATACATGTCTAACGGGATCATAAGTGTTAGGATGTTCGCATTAAAATTGTAAGTTAAACACTTTATTGATTGCGTCAAAAAATTGTTAAATCCCTTATTTCAGAGTAAGATTTATTAACCTCTTCGAGCTAAACGAGTAAATATTAAAGGAAAGTGGTTAGATAGCGAGATGTTTGTAGTTCGAATTGTCTCTATTGAATTATTGAATAGGCACTGCGAGACTGTCCGCTATTATATAACTTTTTAGTTTAGTTGAGTTAGTTCATAGTTTGTGTGATAAAAAGTAACAATTAGACGGGTTGCCGTTTAATGAATTTAAGATGATTTTCACTTATTATAGTTCACTATGATCATGTAATTTTAATTAATATGCAGAGGGATTTTTGATAATTATTGTTTTACCCTCTGTACAGTCACCAGATTTTATTAAGTATCATTATACGTAAATTTATTACATTGAATACTATTTTGTAACTGGTGACTGTGTGTTTATAAAGATATTTTACACTTCCATCGACGCCATCCTAAATAAAACATCTGATAACAATTATTATACTTATATCTCCTTTCTTTGGATTTCCAGCCACCGTAGAGGACGAGCCATATTTGGAAAGCTCCCACGAGTAGAGCTGTTAATTGATCCAACAAAGATAATATCCCTCAAAGCGAGTTATTTCCCCTTTTATAACGAAAATAATAATAACACGGGAAAACACCCAAAGTAACAACGTGTTATCATAATACACAACTTCAATTAAAAGTTGTTTTTTTTTAAAAATCAATTTTCATACAATTAGCAATAAATAAAATCCCCGAAAACGCACATCTATCTCACTTAAGTGTAACTTTGAGAAGCGCATATATATCTGGGAGGCAGATTTGTCGCTATAGTATAGTCTGCAAGTCAAGTGAATTATCATGGTCTTTATAAGAAATCTGTCGACACTTGCAGTACTTTGATGATTTCTATGGCGATCGACTGCATTGCATAATGTAGTCGTATTTCCCAAGAACAAAATATCCTTTGACTTCAAACTTTTGATTATAATACATTATGAATTATTCTGTTCATAACTATAGAAGTTTAGCGTGTTTAACAGGTTAATTTATTAGCCACATTCTCAGGTTACGATTTCACATCTTCAATGTGAAGATGATTGACTTCGAATAATAGTCTTATTGTTTATAAAAGCACCCTTCCAACTGTTACTCAATTACATATGTTCTGAGAAGCGACACAAGATCTTCGGTCGCACGTGGCGATTGAATTAACACAGATCTAGACTGACCGAATTAACAAACGGGTGGGAAAATGAAACACGTTGAGGAAAAAATGTTACACATAAGAAAAAGTCACCAAAAATGATTTTCGACAGTTCTGGGGATCTTTTCGGCAATTTAAAAAAAAATCCAGCGCGAGCACTTGTCAGCAGGGCGGGAGGAGGGGGGGACGCAGCGATGAGTTTGCTTCCACACTGAAACGAACAACCATGTAGAAAAACTACAGAGTGATTAATATGTGACCGATAGAACCTAATCTTAAGTTGTTTAAAACTCATGTGAATATTCTTTAAAATAATCATGAAATGCCTTAATTCAGGACAATTCAGGACATTTTTTTATCGTGCTAGCACCTACCGCAAACATGTAACATGGAACTTTGATTATAATTTGATTTGATTTTAAACTACCTTGTACGCTATCGTATAATTAAATCAATGCTTAATCAACTGTACAAGTAAAATAAATTTGTCTTTTCATCTTAAACCTATATAATAGTTGAAAACACAATAAAATATAGTTCTGTCCGTGCAAAATATGAAACATGAACGCGTGATAAGGTACATATAGATAGAACACGAGCCGACCGCGGATCACTTGTGCACTCGCGCTGGATCTCCTCGGCCATGTGCGAGGGATGATCATCATTTATTATTTGTGGGGGGGGGGAGTTAATTTTTTTTTAAATATACAAACCAACCATTAATTTATGTCTGACGATGTTTCCGATTTGGAGTAATATTGTTCATTAATATTCACTTACACTCAAATTTTTAATAAAATAAATACCAGATGGACAAACTTTTATAACATAAATTTAAAACAGTTCTTGTATTTACGGCTATATAAACTCAAACACGTTCATATTCATCTAAGTGTGCGTCGCGGTGTGCGAAACTTGTGTATTAGATAACCGCTTACTGCTAGGTAGTGTAGCCGTGGCTGATCTCCTCGGCCGTGGACGAAGGATAGATTACGTAAAGGTACAACGCACAGACACGCACAGCTCAGAACCCAGGAAGATTTGAAAAGTTTGCAGTTTAATGACCATATTCTATCAAATAGAAGTTCTTTATTTTAAACTTGAAACCCACAATTGATCTATGTCTGATATTGCTTTAGACTGAGAATGACATACCGGTAGCTTTTATTAATTAACTGAACGATTTCTGAAATGACACCTAATCGTTTAGTCCATAAGCTTTTATGTGTAATCAAAACTAAAACAATTCTTGAGTTTGCGGCGAAATAAACTCATATTTGAGAGACGCAACTCTCGTGTATTAAATAACCGCTGACCGCTAGCTAGGAAGCCCAGCCGCGACCATGGTTACCGATTTTCTCGGCCGCGGGCGAGGGAAAGTTTCGTTAACTTGGCCAAATTGCCGCGGGTACTGGTCAACACGTATTACTTTTTACCTTCATATTATGCAATACCCGAACACAAAAACAGTTTTATGAGATCAATAAAGTCACAAACAACATTTTTTGCAGCGACGCCCATATCGAAAAATTTACCGTTTTAGAGTTATGAGGCAAAGACTTTTAAGGAATCTAGACCCCTCATTTTAGGGGCTAGCCCCTTTTTTATGGTATCAAATGAAAGCTCTTGATATTCTACACAACTTTTGTTCTATATGTGACTAGAAAAAATTTACAACTAAAAAGTTATTGAGCAAAGATTTAAGCAAAATTTAACATTTTTTGAAACATAAATTTCGATCTCATTTTTTAAGACGTAAACGTGGGTTAATCAAACATGTAAAACTAGGAGGACAACGTTCAAGATGTCTACATTAAAGATTTGTAAATTAAAACTACTTGCTACGGATCAACTCGGAGCCTTTGCAGGTACACGAGACCCACTAAAAAAATATTCAAATGGGAATAACTCAAAACCGGAAGTAGCGATTTCACAATCTTTTGTGCTATAGTAAGCTATTGTCATTTTCAATAAACCATGCAAATTTGAATAAAATCCAATGACAAACAAGCGAGATATTACAGTTTAAAGAAACGTCTAGAAGAAAAAGAAGAAGAAAAATAATAATGAAGAATTTCCATCAGAATCAGTACAAGGTCTTCCGTTGGAAACGGAAGACCTTAATAAACTGAACCCTTTTCACGTTTTCGACCCGAACCTAAATATAGCTTATACTTCAAGACATTTATGTTTATTCTACAACATAATATCCATTTTACGCCTCAAACGAGCTATTTCAACAAATTTTGCTAATTATCTGCAGTATAAACTATTACGTCATGGCGTCAACCAAGCAAAATGATGAGGTCACAATGCGAAAGCGTGCATACTCGAACTGTACTCGGCCTCGTTAATTAAATGCATATATCTGTATGAGATTCCTTGAAAAGTTTGTTTATGGGCTATAGTATAACATATCAGCTACTCAGGTTACCGTTTAGGCCTATTGGTCTCTTGTTTCAAATTGTTATGTAATTCGATGAAATTTGTTGGCTAATTTATGCAATCATAAACTTTAAGATCGGAAACAAATTTCAAAATCATTTTCATCATTGGCTTTTTACATAGAAATATCCTAAAATTATCAAAATATTGCTTAACATTTCAAATTTTAGAGTTTTGTCACACAAGCAGTTCTCATTTTTTTTATATAAAATTTCATGTAACAACCTTAGCATCTGCTTTATAATTAATTAATTTCATGGCCATTTTCTTAGCATTCAAATGAGATACTACAATAAGAATTACCTCTACCCCTTTTTCTGGAATTATGACTTTTTGTGACAATTTCTGTTCTGAACCATCAGAAAAGTATAACATTCTCAAGATTTTTTCACTTACAGAATAATAATCAGAATATATATAAAAATTATACTATTGATTTGTTTTAAAATGAGCTTTCCATGAAGTAGATTGCTACAATCTGTAATAGTTTTGTAAATGTAAACATTCTAACTAAGTTTGGATTATATATATGCAAACGCGTTGAGGTACCAACCACTGACACACCAATGTATCATTGTTACCTTGCAATGTCCATAATTTAGAGAATGCCTTACTACATCTAAATAGAAATAAACGTAGAGGTCGTTAAAATGTTTCATTTTGATTGTTTTGAAATGCCTTTGTTTGATATTTATGGGGGCGATGTGAGGATTGTTTTAAATAAATATTTTAGCTTAAATTTTCTGTTGCATTTCAAATATTTTTTTAAAAAGGGGATTCTAAGGTCATGTTCCAGATATGGAGAAATCTTGCCTCTATATCTGCAAACCGTATACAGGGGTACACTGTTAAATTACAATTCCCTTTATTATAGTTCTGCACCCTCACTTTATAAACGATCAAATTATATATGAGAATATGCATATAGGATATATTCATCTTCAACTACCTAGTATTAGCTCGTTATTGTATTTTATTTAAAAAATTCCTATATGTGAAAGGAAAAAAACTACCGCAAGGCGCTCAAAATATAAACGTTAAAAAATTTAATTGGTTTTCCGCATTATAAACGATTGTTATTTACCAGGCATGAACTCGTGTGACGTTTTATAACCTCAATCACTTGATCGATGAATACACTCGAATGAAAAATGTTGTCATGTGATATGTTAAAGAACTATTAAAATCAATGCAAATGCGTCGGAACTAGTGGAGTTTTTTTGCAAAGTTAGACATAGCCGTACTCGAATTCCTTTTTTTTTGCTTGTCACGATCTGTCAATATTCATATGGATTAACGTATATTATAATTGAAATAATTTCACCGGTTTAGAATTTTCTTTCACAGAATTCAACCAAAAAATACGTTTTAAAAATTTTGGAAAGTTAAAAAAATTATTGTTCTCAACGTGATTCGAACTCAAGACCAAGGTTTGTAGTTAACCCACTAACCCATTGCGCTACGCCATACGATATCGATGATGGGAAAGAAACTATATAAAAAATTATACTTGATTTTATTGTTTATTTCGATAAATAATACCACACAACATGAAAGTGTCACATACCACATTACTTGTAAGTAATGAATTTTCTAATTATCAAATTAAATCTATTCATTTAACAAATTTTTCAAAAGAGCGGTCCCCATACAATTCGCCTCAGTTTAAATCAGCCAGTACCGGAATTGCATGCTTCCAGATTTACTTTTTTTGCGTACTGTGTCATCAAAAAGTGTTGTACAGAGCCACCTTAAACAAAGAACTTTCGTTTTCGATATGTAATACCAAACCCGAGTTAAACAATAACTGACCGCGATTATCTCTTTGTTTTCGTAAATTACTTAAACTTGAAACAGAATTCGCCTATAAGTTTTTAAATTTATATTATCCTTTCGATAAGGGTTATTTATGCAAAATTACGTTGAATTTGACTCAGTAGTTCTAGAGATGAAGATTTTTTTTTAAATGCACCCCTTTTTCTACAATTTCGAGGTTATCTCCGTTTTCAATAAGGATCAGTCTTTCATTTCTGCAATTTAATATCACCTTTCTATAGGAATGATTTGTGCCAAATTTGTTGAATTTGCCGAGTGGTTTTAGAGAAGAAGTTTAAAATGTGGATAGTTAACAGACGGACGGACAGACGGACAAACGGACGGACAAGCGGACGACGGAGAAAATGTGATCAAAAAAGTTCACTTGAGCTTTCAGCTCCGGTGAGCTAAAAAGTTAATGCTACAAGCATTGCATTCTCTTTCCTACGAAAGCCGAGAAGGATCATTCGAGATTTGAGATTCGAAATACGAGATTCGAAATACGAGATTCGAGATTCGAAATTCGAGATTCAATATCTAAATTAACCAATCAAATCATGGATCTGAAACCTGTATCCTAGCAACATCAAACTGTTCTAAATAAAAACCATACGTACATGCTCTTATATACAAATAAATGCTATGTTCACTTCTCCCTACCTAACTAAATAATTATTTGTATTTACTTTTACACAGAATATCTAAGTAGACTAGTAATAATGCAGTGTGCTTCGCGGATCTAAGTGATTTTGTTTGCCCTGGGGCATTTCCACCTGATGCGTTTGAACCCTAAGGTATTTCACCACCAGAAATAGTTTAAAACCCGGGTTTATTCACCCCTTTTGTGTAAAAATGCGGTTATGGTAGAGAACTTCATAAGCGTAGCTAATTTTTTCTGTAGGGGGTCCTCGGCCAATTTAAAAAAATTTTACTATGTAAATTTAATAAGTTCCAATTTTCCCGAGGAGGGGGTCCAGATCCCCTGACCCCCTCCTTTCTAGATCCCCGCATGAAGATTAGTACATGTATCTAAATAATCTAAATATAAATAATCTGTCCTGTTTCACTAATAAATATAAGCATTACTTATCGTATTTATGTATGCATAAAGTGATACACTAGTACTATGATTATAAACAAATCATTGAGATATTATCACATCATACGGAATTATCAATAAATACAATTTTTTTTCCTTTTCCTCAGTAAACAACTTATTATGAGTCTTACTTTTGGAATTGTTTTCAATATAGAAGGATACCTACTCTCTACAATTAAAGGTAGGGATGATAGGGTGCCAATTTGTTCACATTGCCGATTTCTTGTGCAGAGAACAGTAAAACCTTTTATTTGATTGTGCATGAATATTTCAAAATTAATTGTTGTACATATATTTTGTTATAATTCATTCATTGATATATCAACAAGAAAGAATAAAAGCATATGTTTCACAGCCAAGTTAAGTTTCTGTGTAGTTTCCTACCCCCCTACCCCCCACCGCACCAAAATTGACAATAGTTACAAATAAGTCATACAAATGTTTACTTTTTTTGTAAGTAAATCTCTAAAGATGTAAATAAGCACTGCAAACAAAGATGTGTGTATTTAATATACTACTACATTACACTTAGCCAGATAAAATGTAATCAGGATGAAGCTACAAGGGGTGAGTGGTGCAAATTTACCAATTTGTCGCCATACACACAGAACAAATAAAGAAACTGTGAGTGGTGTGTGGAATGCATAAAAGATGGCGGCAAATTATCTCAAATAATCAGTGCAAAAACCCACAAATAGGCTGTTATTTGTTACATATCCTGCAAAAACATTGATAAAAAATGTTATCGTCCCGTAACACAGCCGATTAAGTTAATGTGTACATATGGTCAACGTACATGTAATTCTAATATACAAGAAGGCGGACGTATCAGGCGGGGATCCAGAAAATTAAATTTCAAAAATGATCGGTTGAATTACATTAAATGCTTTGAAAATTGTTTTAAACTATCGCACGGGTCAAAATGCGTGATAGAAGCTATGTACAGTGTAATTGGAAACTTTCATTTTATATCAATATGTAGTATTACCTATTATAACAGATGAGAGTATAGCACAACTGCCACAAGCAATACATGTCCTTTACCGGCACCACCTCCCTCCCCTTAAAAAAATGAAACAATTGCCGTTTTATTTGCTAAAATGTGTGTGGTTCAAGATTTTTCTAAAGGACATACCCGATTAGAATTGAAAAAGAGTCGTACGTTTAAAACTAATTTTGTCAAAATTTTTAGATTCATTTGGTTATATTTTGGTCCATTTGGGTAAATATATGCACCAGCGCAGCTCTAATTTATATATAATCAGGCCATAAATTCAAAATATTTTCAAAAATTAATAGCTTTAAATCCAGTGGATGAAAGAAAAGGAAAGCAAGTCGAACTCGATGAGTGCTAATACCTGTGTTGAATGAATAGTACAGTAGGATATGCGCAAAAAAGTCCCGTCTACTCTTTCCTACCCTATAAATATTGGAATATTAAATCCGATTACAAGAGTCAAATTAAAAATCAAGTACGGATATGTACCTGTTTATCAAAAGTAAAACTACTCATAATTTATTTACAGTGCATCGTTATGGAGCTACACAGAAAGTTTTATATTAATTTGCCGAGCCAAAAAAAAAACCATGGAAAACGAAGAGAAAACAAAGCGGGGCCAGAATAACTGACAAATTAATTAGGACTATATAGCCCCCCCCCCCCCCCCCCTCTTGAAATGTATATACTGAAAACAGATTATTGGCGTACAACATCCGCACACAATTTAAGGAAAATTTCATGTTTTTTTTATCATTTTCGCTAGCTAATGTAAGACATCACAAATACCCCAAACCCCCTCACGGAAAAGGAAATGCTAGGTGATGAGAGAGAGAGAGAGAGAGAGAGAGAGAGAGAGAGAGAGAGAGAGAGAGAGAGAGAGAGAGAGTCGATGTAAATCACAGGTGCGCTAACACCGTAAAAATTAAAGCTTGCTAGTTGGTCTGCCCTACCCTAGCTACCTCCTCTCTTTTCTCGTTTTAGAGGCTTAATTATTGTCTATATATGCTTGTAACAAATCAAATTAATTTCAAATTCTAAATCAAACTGAATTTGACACTACAAAACTCTCTCTGTGTCTGTCTGTCTGTCTGTCTGTCTGTCTGTCTCTCTCTCTCTCTCTCTCTCTCTCTCTCATATCGACAATGGCATTGTCATACCCTACAATATACTATTCTTATCTAGCTGGATTTTTGTCTTTGAGGTTGTAAATCATTATATCTTCTATGGTTTAAAACTTTATCATAACCTATATTTTGACATGTCGATTATTTCATTGAGTTTCGTTTCATAGCTAAAACATTTAGATTAAACAGATCTTTCTTCGCGAGCCGATTTTTACACGGTTGGGGCGAATACACTTCGGGTTAAAATTGTTCGGGGGGAAATACATACAGGGCAAACAAAACCACTTAGATTCGCAAAGCCAACAGTGTTATTTCTAATTTAATTGTTTATACTGTGTGGGGTTAATTCATCAATGTTAATTTAACCATTTTATAACCACTAAGAGCTATTAAGACATTTATTTGTAGGAAAGAGCATGTACGAATGATCTTTATTTAGAACAGTTTGATGTTGCTAGGATACAGGTTTCAGATCCATGATTTGATTGGTTAATTTAGATATTGAATCTCGAATTACGAATCTCGAATCTCGTATTTCGAATCTCGTATTTCGAATCTCGAATCTCGAATGATCCTTCTCGGCTTTCGTACTTTCCTACGTCACAGTCACTAAAACTCAATGTAAAACAAGAAGCACGTGGGCCACATCGCTCACCTGAGCAACAGTAGGCATGACAAAATCAGCATAAAATTCATTATACAAAATATCTGGAGAATATGTAGATTCTGTATAATTAAAACTTCCACCCTATTTGATGTTCTTATGTTTATAATCAGGTCTCAGGATGCTTTTTAGTCATATCGCATGTTGAGCATTTCACTTCTCAAAAAATTCCTAAACAATTGTCTATATACGGGATGTAAACCTACATCAAACTCTGAACCCAAGAATTGTCCAAGGACTTAAGTCATAACAATTTTAAAGAATCAGCAATATGTCAAAATTCTTGCATATAATAAAAAAGGACAAGAACGAACCGTCAAGCATCTCAAAAATCCATAAAACGAAATACAAATTCAAAACCAAGCCACACGGACCTCCAAAAAGATAGAGGGAAGATCAAATGCCAAGGAGAAGTAAGCATCCTCTGCTGACCGGTCACAACCGCCGTGCGCCCAATGTCTTATCGGTAAAAATGAATGTCGTAATTTGGGGAAAATATCAAGATCGGGAAAAACGGAAAAAATTCGCGGACAATAAAAGAAATCCATATATGGTAAGATTTTCTTTTTTGTGAATAATTAAAATGTTTTCCTTGTACAACTTGATCCCATCCTAGTCCTTAAAATTTTTATTTTTCATCGAATTTGAATCTACACTATCTGATATTGCTTTCATTTATGTTACTGCTTTTCTAAACATACAGTT
Source organism: Magallana gigas (assembly GCF_963853765.1). Lineage (NCBI taxonomy): Eukaryota > Metazoa > Mollusca > Bivalvia > Ostreida > Ostreidae > Magallana > Magallana gigas. Next base: position 49,110,685 of record NC_088861.1, read on the forward strand.
TTTTAGATGATTTTAAGGTTTTTCTCATTTCTATGTAAATATTTGTCCCACCCCCACCTTCAGTTGGGACCCAATTCAACCCCTTAGAATCATGATTGGAAAGAAAACATGAATCTACACTACCTGATGATGCTTTCACACAAGTTTCGGCTTTCCATGCTGATTTGTTTTTGGGAAGAAGATTTTAAGATTTTTCTCTATTTATTCTTATGTAAACATTCGACCCCCCCCCCCCCACCCCAATGGGCCCCACCCTACCCCCGGGAGTAATGAGTTTCTTAACTTTGAATCTACACAAGCTAAGGGTGCTTCTAAATAAATGTCAGCTTTCCTGGCTGATTGGTTTCTGATAAGAAGATTTTTAAAGAATTACTCTTTATATTCGTAGGTAAAAATTTGACCCCCCCCCCCCATAATTTGGCCCTACCCAACTTCTTGTTCTTGTGTCATGATTTGAACAACTTTGACTTTACACTTCCTGAGGTTGCTTTTAAATAAGATTTAATTTTCCTAGCCATATGGATCTTGAGATTTTTTAAAATTTACTCTATATATTTCTATGCAAAAATTTGACACCCTCCCCCCATATAGGCCCCAACCTTTCATCAGGGATCATATTTATTCAACTTTAAATCTACAATACCTGAGGATGCTTCTACATAAGTTTCAGCTTTCCTGGCTGATTGGTTTCTGTGAAGATTATGAAAGATTTACTCTGTATATTCCTACGAAAAACTTTGACACTTCATTGTGCCCCAGCCTACTTCTCTACACTACCTAAGGATGATTCAACTCTCCTGGCCATATGGTTCTTGAGAAGAAGATTTTTAAAATTTCTCAAAACTTTTTAACAATTCCTAAAAAATATCCCCTTGTGAAAGGGCATGGTCATTAATTTTCATAACTTTGAATTCCCTTTGCCTAAGAGTGCTTTGTGCCAAGTTATGTTGCAATTGGCCGAGTGGTTCTGGAGAAGATATTAAAAATGTGAAAAGTTTACAGACTGACAAAGTGTGATCAAAAAATCTCAGGTGAGCTAAAACCGCATCTGACACAATATTTATATGTTTCACTTTATCAATACATCATGCACGTTATATTGTGCAAGTAGTGGGTGACTTTACTGTAATCTAACTTGCTCAAAAAGGACTTTAAACATTGATTCACTTTCAAAACTTTACAAAACTGTTAAGGGGTGTCAAAATTAAAATGATCTCTCTCTCTCTCTCTCTCTCTCTCTCTCTCTCTCTCTTAATTTTTTGTTATTGTAAAAATATGAAATATATCTTTCATATAGGTTATGATCAAAATAAATAAATTAAAATTTGAGCTATGTTTCAATAAAGTAATACAAGAGCGTGAGTTCAATAAATGACTTTATTTTTACCAAATAAAACGTTTCTAAATGTATTTTATCTTAATTAAGGTCTTCCGTTTTCTACGGAAGACCTTTTACTGATTCTGTTGGTAATTCTTTTTATTCTTTTTTTTCTTCTAGACGTTTTTTAAAACTCAAATATCTTGCTTGTTTGGTGTCCTATAAAGTTCAAATTTTCGGAGCTTATTGGTAGTTACTTTTTCTCAATATCTAAGGAAAATCGTTGAAATCGACACTTCCGGTACCGAGTTATTCCCCTTTTTCCCAAAAATATAGGCATTCTTGTGCACGCAAAGGCTCTGAAACCGCTCACAGCATGTGTTACAAAGTCACAAATCTTAAAAATAGAGAGTTTAAACGTTGTCCTCCGAGTTTTGTTTTTACAATTTTCTACCTTTAAAGTTTCAAAAAATTAGTTTGAATTTGTGTTTCAAAAAATGCTGATTTTTGGTTGTGTTTTTGTTATGTAGCTCTTTAGTTTAAAATTTTCTCTAAACACATATAGAACAAAATATGTGCAAAATATCAAGGGCTTTCACTTGACACCATTGAAAAAGGGCTGGCCCCTTAAATAAGGGGTCTAGAGCCCTTAAAAGGTTTCGCTTTATAACTCTAAAATGGTTAATATTTCGCTATAGCAGTCGATAGAAAAGTTGTTCATTATTGTGTTATCAATGTCGTTACAAAATTATTTTGTACCGGTAATGCGTAATATGAGTATAAAAAGCTTGTCTTTTTTACATGTACCTGTATTTATTTGGCAAGTAAGCGAATCGTCTTCGTGCGCATAACGTACATAAATTAACAGCTGAAAGTGTACCAGCATATACGGGATGCTTTGATTCATTTGAAAAAGTGTCTAAAAAGTATACGTGTACATATTTTTCTTACAGCCTTTCTTTTTTGGAGTCACCTCTGTTTAGGTCCTATAGTGGACAACCGTTAAGAAAAACAAAAACGAGAAAATATAAACGTTCTTTTTCTTATCTAGTGAGATACATAAACTAGATTTTAAAAAAAATAACTGCCATGAAATGGATTTGAGTCATTTTACTGCAAGCATTTCAAATCGACCTAAATTCTTAGTTGTTTGCGTCATTACATAACCCATCTCACCCGCGGCCGAGAAAATCGATCGCCAAGGTCGCGGCTGGACTACCTAGCGGTCAGCGGTTATCTAATACACAAGAATCGCGTCTGTCATATGTGATTTTATTTAGCCGCAAACACAAGAATCGTACACAATGACATTAAAGCTTACTCTTCTTAATTTGAATTAAACGATAGAGTGTCAATAAGAAATCGTTCTGTTTAATCATAAAAGCAATGCCATTCTCGAACTGAAGCAGTATCAGACAAATAGATCAACTGTGGGATTAAAGGGGGAAAAAAACTTATATTAATTAGAGTTTAGTCATCATACTGCAAACATTGTAAATATTCCTGGGTTCTGAGCTCTCTATGTGTGTTTTACCTTTACGTAAGTTATCCGATCCCTCATCCGCGGCCGAGGAAATCGGTCGCGGCTGCACTACCTAGAGGTCAGCGGTTATCTAATAACAAGATATATATATACAAGAACTGTTTCAATTTTACGTTCTTAAAGTTTGTTCACCTTCAATTTATTTAATTAAACATTAGAATGTGAATTGAGAAGCCCCTCTAAAAATTGATAAAAGCAATATTATTCAAAATCAGAAACATCATCAGACATAAATCAATAGTGAATTTGTAATTCTAAAATGTTCTAAAAACTATACATGTACTAATAATGTTATAGATAAACAACGAAAAACCACAAAGACTAAACCTTAAAATGATGATCACCCCTAGAACATAGCCAAGGAGATCCCGCGCGAGTGGACAAGTGATCCGCGGTAGCTTCGTGTTCTTCTACATGTACTTTATCACACGTGCATGTTTATTGATATTTTGTATGATTCCAACTATTTGTTTATTCGAGATTTTGACCGGTACATGTAAGATTGACTTGTGATTCAATTTAAGATTTTTTTTTTTACCCACGAATATTTCCGCTAAATACTGCTGAGAGGTTTTATAGATATCGTAGAAATTAGTTGACGTCTTCATAAGGTTGCACATAAAATGAGAGAGAGAGAGAGAGGAGAGAGAGAGAGAGAGAGAGAGAGAGAGAGAGAGCGCTCAAAATTGGAAGCATTATTTAGCCGAATTTAGAAAATGAAACAGTCCCCATGCGTTCAAGGCAGGATAAAAAAAATCAAATATCAAATTAACACATGCGGAAGAGGCAATTGCAACTTCTCTGGCCTTCCCGGCAAGTTAGGAAAAACACCTCGAATGTATTAACATCACCAGATGTTAGAATTTTATACAAAATGGAGTCGCTTCCCATTAAGATAAGTATCGGCAAGAAGTCTTGTATGTCGTTTCTGTGTTATATTTTAGTGTATATCGTTTACTTTAATGAAGTATAACTCACATCTCAACAGATCATAAAATGTGTTGTAATTATATCAAGTTTTATAAAAAGGGGGGTTGTCATGGACGCCTAGGTAATACATTCGAAGTGTTTTTCCGAGCTTGCCGGAAAGGCCCCAGAAGTTGCGATTGGCGGGAGAGGCTGACACGATAAAAGAATTGTCCAGAATTGAGGGATTTAGTGAGTATTTTTAGAATGTTCGCATGAGTTTTTAAACAAGATTTGTTTAGAGTTTATCAGTTTCATGATCTCAGTGCAAGGGCTTTATTTTTTTTCAAAATGTGGCGAATACCTATTTTTGGCGACTACTTAACATGTGTACATTTTTCTCCTCAATGTATGTCACTTTCCCACCCGTGTGTTTATTCGGTCAGTCTATGCCAAGTCAATCCGCTCCACGTGCGACCGAAAATCTCGTGTCGCGTCAGCGCACATAGCTCAGAATATTGCCCCTGGGCTGCAGATCAGCAGTTGATAAATAATTGAGTAACATTTGGAAGGATGCTTTCACTGCAGCGGTCAATTGTTAAACAATAAGTGTCTAAATATTCGATGTCAATCAACCTCACATTAATGGTGCGATATCGTAATCTGAGAATATGGCTAAAAAATTAACCTGTTGAACACGCTAAACGTCTGTAGTTATGAACAGAATAAAATATATATTATCAGAGACATAAATAACTTAATAAGTTATTTATGTCTCTGGTTTTATAAGTTAACAGTTTTAAGTCAAAAATTAAATAGAATTTGTTCTCAGGATTAGAAGTAATGATATACGACATTAAATCATCAGAGTACTGCAAGTGTCGACAGTTTCTTATTTCAGTAGTTCAATTGACTTGCAGACTATAATATAGCAACTTTTCTGCATCTCAAAAAAGTATGCATTTAATTGCGATAGATATTTGTTCTTGGGGATTTTACTTATTGTTATATGCACATTGATAAAAACAAATCATTGAAGTTGTGTAGTATGAGGTTGTAATACAGATTAAGTGACCTAAAACTCAGCTGAATATTTTATTTTTAATCTAGCTTGTCAAAATGGGAGATTGTTAACTTGTAGCTTGTTAACTCTGAAAAAGTCTTGAACAGAAGAAATAAAATCTTTATAGCTTTCGCTACATCTTCTTATTTATGTGTACGTGTACATAAAGCTATTTTAGATTTTTTTTACTGTATAAAAAAGTGTTGTTTTTCCTAACCTTAAATTTAAATCTATAGAAATTCAATATCTACATGTAACATCTCAAAAGCTTTGATAGCTTACCGCTTGGAAATCATTTATTGATGCAAATTGACAAATGCCCATGAAAAGACATTATTGGACCCCAAGGGTTTTTTTATCCTTTCTAACGATGATGAGAAGAACTCAAATGTGCATACAAATCATATATTTACATGTATATTTATATGTGATATGATAGAAATAATTGAAAAATATAGGTCTTTTTTGTGCCGCACTAAACGGGCGAAAAGGAGTTTTATACCCCACGAAAATAAATTGAGGGGGGGGGGTAAATAAAAATCACCTTGTCCGTCCGTACATCGTGTCCGGTCTATATCTTTCTGATGGAGAAACATTGGAAGTGTTCTTACTTCATACAAATATTACTCATTACCTGACGAAGCGTCATGACCTAAACCCAAGGTCATTTGGACAAAGTAAATGTCACTGGCAGGTAAAGTGCAAAATTTGTTTCCGGTCCACTTTGGAATTTCTTACTTCACACAAAGATTGCTTATGACCTGAGGGTGTGTAATGATTTGTCCCTAAGTCATTTAAGGAGAAACATTGGGAGTTTCATGTAAAGATTCCTGATGACCGATGATGTGTCATGAACTTGACCCAGGATCAGTTGCGCAAGTTCAAAGTCATATTAAACATGTGTCATATCTTGTATTAATGGAAATGAGTAAAAGCTAGAGTTTGACATGAAGATTACTTGTGACCTGTAAATATACCCTGCCTTGTCTGACTCACTTAAGAAAAAGAACCATCCATTATTCTCTAATAAAGAAATACGTGAGTAATGACTTCTTTCTTAGCGGGGATATCATTTGTGAGCTTGCTAACAGTACCTTTTAGATGGTCCAGTGGGAGCAATGCCCCCCTTTCTCTCAACCAAAATTTCTTTTAAGTTAACGCTTAGAAAATTGATTTTTGGGTCACTTCCCCCACCGCCACATCCACACTATTATTATAATTAAATTAATTATATACATGTACATAAATGATGTACTTTTTAAAGTTATTCTAAACTTGAAGTAAGTTAAACGAAGAACTTGCCTGGTATGAAAATAATACTTTGAAATTGAGTCTCGTTTTCGATTTCTTGAACTTGCTATTATCATATTGATACTCCAGTATCATTAAAAACCATTTCCCTTCTCCTTACACTCGCCAGGTTCTGATAGACCCCTATCAACAACAGACTATCTCCACTTGACCTCCACATTTGCATACAATCTAAATAAACACCTACTTAGCAAAGATATGCCTTTATCTGTTTAATGAGTGGTGCAATACTCAATCTAGAGGTTACATAGAACACAAGCATGAATTAATTTTTTTTGTCTCCATTTGAAAAGTTCCAATCAATTTTCTAAAGCTCTTATTGGTAAGAAGAAATGGTCGTGTAAAATGACCTTTTATCAATACAGGGTCTGTCAGGCTCTGACAAGTGTCCGCAAATGGGGGTGTTTTAATCAGACTTATGGACAATCCTTTTGCGACACGAAGTTGCGACGGAAGACCTACTCGTTGCTTTGCAACGAGCTCGGCTCTAGTTTAATTTTCATTATTGATGCTAGAACAGCTAATGGAACCTTGGATACCTTGCATTATATACAGTTTTAAATAATTCTCCAAGTTATCATTCCATAATTCACCCAAGACTTGTATATCACCTGTTGAAAACACAACAAATATCGACATCTATACTACTATATTAAAATAATAGACTCGATTATTTGAGCTTTAATACCAAGAAATCGGATGAGTACTGTCTTTTGTTTTATATATTTTAAACATCATTGGTATTTGAAGATTACCAATTTGTTTTTATTTCTTCTCAATCAAGCTTCGCTAATTAGTAATCAAAGAAAATTCCTTTAAAAAATCCGGAAATCATCTGAATTTTTTGGATTTTAAAATTTTGCGCATGCGCATTACATTCACGTTAAATCACGGAAGGCTCTTTAGTTTATGTTTCCAAAATATGACATTTGTATGGATAAACTCAGAAACGATATTACATATACGTGTAAATTTTCATTGAAACCGAAAATTTGCCATATATTCATCAAAAGAAATACGGGAAATAACTCTAACTCAGTGCTTTTAATATGAAGAATTCCGAGAGTTCCGAATGTCAACATGGTGTGTAAATTCAAAGCGAGGAAAAAAGTTGGTGAAAAGTGTTGAATTCTTCTTTAGTATGAATTAAATTTTTTGATGAAAGATATTTGCAGCCTCAAAATGTTTTTTGTGAATAATTTGACTGTTTTAAATTATTTACAATGCAGCTTCATTAATTTTCCCAAAATCGTTCCGGAGCGATTCTGCAACTTTTTGCTACGTTAATACGGGTGTACATATCGGAGGCGTTTTAACTGTGATGAAGGCCCGTCTCAAAGTTTTTCAGTTAGATTTTTCTGAGAAGAGAGTAGTGAAATTAATAGCATTATTGTAGGCTTAAAGCTTGGTTATGTAAATGTCAACAATACGGCGGGTCGATAATGTCCGATATCATATATGTTATATGTCAACCTGTGCACGCACGGGTCAAATTCTAGTGTAACATAAAAAATATGTTATTTTAAAACATTAAACCATAAGGTTCAGTTTACTTGAAATCATATTTTTTGTAAGAGATTAATTTACGTCTTTTCATATTATGTTGATATATCAAATGCTAATTAATTGCATTTGTATATTTTTCGCTCTTTACAAAATGTGCTATTGATCTTAAGAAAAATAATTAAAAGTAGATACAGATGAATAAGAAACTCTCTTACGTTCATCTTTAGATACAAGCCCCTCTAAATATTCCTGAATTCTTGGGTCCATTGGTGACTGTATTTGAGAGACAACGTGACCAACTTCCTCTTGATTATCTAAAGTATTTATGACATAAGTGTCACTTAACCTAGCCTGATAATGCATTTCTTAAGGGCTATACTTTTTGTTTGGTATCATTTATCCAGAATGTTCCCTCAATATTATAGTCTTACTATGGGTAAACACATTATATTATATCTGTAAATGATTAATAAGTATTTAATTAATCACAATTTTTTCTTAAATATGTTTAGAGGGCTCGATGGCCATGGCCATTTTAGACTGTATTGATCTTCTTTAAAAGTAGAGCAGCTATACATAAGAATATGTGGCCAAAGTTATATGGTAAGATGAATGGACTTTTTTAAAGCTAAATAATTTAATTCTGGTTGTAACGCGCTTTCTGATTTGCTAAAAAAATAGTTTATATCGTATAAAGAATGTTGCCTACGTCATAGTCAGACTAACGTTAAAAATGTATCAATACGCCTGACGTTACGTTTGAATTTTGTACAATTTTACGTCATTTTAAAGGTCAAATGACCGTGTTTATCTACAATGAAGAGTAGAAAAATTAAATTATAAGCAATGAATTAAATATTTATTTGTTTTATACGATATAAAATGGTTTGAAACAGTTTACGTTTTATTATAAACCGCTTCGCGGTTTATAAAGCGTAAACTGTCCCAAACCATTTTATATCGTATAAAACAAACAAATATTTAATTCATTCCTTAAATAATAGTTTATAGCTCAAGAGACCAAACCTTAAAATTTAAAACGATCCGATTCCTAATTCGTCACCACCAGCCTCCTTAAAAAAGAAAAAAAAAAGTAATATAATGTAAACTTTGAAAAGTGTTAAAGTCGTGCAGTGATGCGCTTGATACTTCATAACCATTGTACGTTATGTAAACTTACAAAAAGCAGTTCTAAATTCCAAAAACTATGCCCAACATTGAATTTTTTTAAAAATCATAGAGTGACATGCTTACTTGCATTAACACTGAAAAATATCTTTTTACCCTCCAACATTTATATAGATATATACATTGTATTTATTACATTGATCTGAGGGCGACCTACCAGAATGTATGTCTCAAGGTGACAGGAGATTTATGTTGAATATCTGTAACGTTTACTGTGTCTCTCTTTCTTTCTTCTATAGTTCTCTCTTTTTTCGATGTAAAAGTCAATTGAGTAAAGAACATTAAAATGTATATTAATGAAAATTAATACAAAGTATTTAAACATTGATCATTCAAATTTAATAAACATGAGCAATATTCGGATAACCATAGCTTTTATTAGATGAAGTACCCATCTGTAGGCATATTAATAATGGGACAACTTTAGTTAATCAAACTCAGTCATTATTAATATTGCTCATTATAAGCATTTCCTGTTTCGTACACAAACAATTCAATTCAATTTCATTATTGCAAAAGACATACGTCTTATAGCACTTAATATAATGGTGAACAATACAAAAATATCGGCAAAAATGGACAGTCAGTCCTTACAAATCTTGTCTCTTGCGTACAAACTCATATGTTTACAGAATTATTTGTATTTGCAGAATGACATACGGGTTACTGAAAAATACACACAAAATTAACACATAAATATTATTCATATATTGATAGTAATAACAGTTTAAATCAGCAAATGGCACAATGTAGTTCAAACCATTCTGAGTGTGGGGGCTTTGTAAATGAATTTTCCTAAATTACACAATTCTTTGATATCGTTAACTTAACACCAGTAATACTTTTTTATAAGCTTTGGTCGTAATGCGAAATACACTGGACATACAAGTATAAAATGATATTCGTCTTCAATGTCTGTAATACAAGTTTTACAAAATCTTTTGTCTCTTGGTATATTTTTATTTCGTCCTGTTTCTAGAAGCTGCCTATGTGATGACAACCTCATTTTAGACATATATTTTTTGTACATCTTTGGTATTGATTTTTCTAAACAATACTGTAAGCAGAAATTATCAAGTATGTGCTTGTAAATAAAACGGTTTGTTTCTATTTGCATCTTGTCATGCAACGTTTAAATAAAATTGTGTAAACAGTATAAATGTTAGTGAAAATGACTGAAAAGGACTGAGAATCCTGTCTGAAAAAATTGAACAAAAACTAAATTGTTATCTAAGAAACGTGATTATGCTGTACGCGGACGACCCGGTGTTGGTGTCATTGTTTTTAAATGTACTGTGAAAAGGGGAAATTACAAGTAAATTTAATGTTGAGGAAACTAAAATTATAATTTTTGGTAAAGGCAGACAAATTTCAACTGAATCTTTCTATACAATGATATCAAAATAGAAATTGTCAGGGAATTTAAATATTTACGAGAGATATTTTCAAGAACAGGCTCCTTCTACAGTACTAGAAAATATGTAGTGACGAGAGTAATATTTTAGAATATTTTCTACTTCATTTATACTTTAAAAAAAAGATATGGTGTAAGTGATATTTGTGCGCTTGAAAAACTGTCATGAAATTGATTTGGCTTAAATTGTAATAAAATTGCTTATCAAAACAAAACATATCTCATCTTTATATTTTACTTGGAAACAGCGACGAATGTGATCCGTCCCTCTAGAATTATACATATTAAGCATAAAAGGCAAAAAAAAAAACAAACAAAAAAAAAACAAAACAAAACAAAAAACACACACATTATAGATTAATTCTACTCACACATGTTCTTCTTTTGCTTTGAGTGTCATTTGTGTGTAAAACAATTGAATGAGGGCAGCGGACGATTTTAAATTTTAACGATAGGCAGACAAACATGAGCATGACCGTTTTGCATGGATACACCCTATTCAGAATTAATGAATAACATCCGAATATGCTACATTTACTCTATCCCTTTGTTTAGAACTGAATATAGTGGGATGTACGCCCACAGAAGTGTCGATTGTTTATACTTTATTAACAAGGTTACAACTCAGCAGTTTAAGATACATAATTCATACCAAACAATACTTTAAATTGTTATGGGGCACACCTTACCTTACCAATCTTGAACCATTGTGAAAGTAAACATACCTTAGATTATGCGACCATGAAGATCTAAACTTCCTTTTTCAAACCTTCAATAAAATAGCCTCTGTTGAAACTTTGAGGGTTGGCTTTAGTTTTAACTAAATATTATGTCATCGAATTTGAGCGACAAAATGAAAGATAGTTTGATTTTTGAAAAAGGTCACGCACTGTGGTTTTGAAAATCTTATATTACTTCCCTATTTCCACGTAAGAGTGAATTAGCAATTTAATGACCTACTTGTATTTAGCTTTAAGAAAATGTTGGAATATTGCCTATTGAACGTGCTGAAATCTATTTTCAGAAATTGAGGTCTGCTATTTAATAAAAAAGAAGGAGTAAAAAAAGCAATCAAACAACAAAACAAATCAAGGCGCGAAATCTTAAACTAACGAGCTCTGCAGAATTTTCAGCAAGCCCACAATTCTTCCAATTGTCTATCTTTCCGCGTAAGTACTTTTTTTTAAGATAGATGTACTAGTACATATAAATCTTTTATCTGATGGAAAAACAAAATGTGTCGGTCAATAAATTAAAAAACTGACATGTTTAACTGATTTGCAATTATCCTTTAATCTAGACCCTAATTTTGAATTTTATTTTGCTTTTAAAATTTTGTATTTTTTGTATGAAACGTTCAATTTTAAGATTCAAAATTCAGTAATTACTGGTAATGATATACTCTGAAAATCGTGAGAGCAGTATTTTATATGTAGTTTATTATACAATTTAAAAAAAAGGCTAAACAATCAGGACAGTATAAGGTCTTGACAAATCTTTACATATCAGGTACATTGAACTTAGCAACGTAGACAAGAAAATATTATTGTCTACAAAATTTAGCACTTTTTCGAATTAAAAGCTGAAAGCGTTTGGAAGCGGAAATTTTTAAATTTCAAATTGTTACACAATCATAAAGAGAATTATTTGGACACATATTATCCTTTTATTACTAGTATATACTTGAATGTACTTTTTTGTCCATATTCTGCCCATGTGTCCACCTGAAGCGATGACAGACAAACTGACACCAAGCATGTTTGTTATTGATTCTACATTGTAGTTTGTTTTATTCATCATGTATTGTTTGTCAAATCTCGCTGATATAACTTTAGAATGTAGTTGTTTGAATTTTGTTTGGATAAACCAGTGCTGAAGAATCCTTTGTAATTATCTGACGTGCAATTCTTAAACTAGCATGTTGTTTCCGTTGTTCATTGATTGTGAATCACTACTGCAGACCGTTTGTTGGAGCTGCAGTGGCGATTGTGAAAGGCGTTCACTAAAAAAAATAATAAACACTGGTCTACAGAATTTTTATACATACAGGTGCCAAAATAATGTCGATGTGTTTCTTTTGACGATATATATCAATGTAAACCAACATTTTTGTTTCAAAAAAATGTTATAAAGGAAATCCTTTGACTGATTTTGAAAAGACTTTGGTTGGGCTGTTTTGTCATTTCATTTATATATCTTCCCAATCTTCTGTTCTTGAGATTTAATAATAACAATCCAAAGTAAGGTTTTTCGCGGCTTCTTTAAATTCTTACAGAAAATAACACCAGAAAATCCTTTACAAAACAAGTCTTGTTCTAAATCAAATATAAATGGATGTCAAAAAAATGACATACTTTTGGCGCATGAGGGCATGGCAGCAGCTATTCTATATCACGAATGGATGGAGATAGTCTGACAATAGGTTACTGAGAACCACAAAGTCGCTCGGTGGTTAACACAAAAATTAATATTTTAACACTACTGTACACAATACAATATATATGATATATACCATATAAGGGTAGGAGTGCTAGCCATTCGATCACCAAAAGTTAACAAGGACCCACCATTATGAAAGAGGTCATACCTGTTGTACTCTGATGTATGATAATAATAGCTCATTCAGGTAGATGTTGTAACGTGTCTGCCTAAACACGCTAATATTTATAATGGGTCCCCCTCAGATACCTTGCTGAGGTGTTTGATTTTTATGATAATCGTTTAAGATATATAATAATTTTCCTTATCGCTTGCCTAGCGTTTATTGATTCAAAACTCACTTAATTATAAATATTTGAATGTATGGGCCGTAGCCGAACTCTATGCGTCGCTCCGACACACCCCGTCGCTTATATCAGTCACTTCAAGCGACCCGTCGCTTATATCGGTCGCTTCAAACAACCCGTCGCTTCTGTCGGTCACTTCAAAGCAACCCCACGAAGCACCCTCGTAATTGATAACAAATATCAACTCGCTGAATCTAAGCAACGCTCACGAAGACAAGTTGCTTCTATACGCCAGTATTATTGTTCTGCAAATCGCTGTGCAATATTGACTTACGAACAATAAGCTTACCTTGAAGTATTCACTTCAGCGTCTGCACTGCGACTGACTGCTGACTCACGGCATCTCGTATTTATACCCTTTGATCACGTGATCTGAGATACTCGGAACAATCAAAGAATCGGGCGTTTGCGACTTCAGAGTGTCTCTCGGTACTCATCACCCATTTTCATTTACCATTTATGTTACAATGTGAAAAACGGATTTTGTTTTGTCATAACATTTGGTCGCCATCGAGAAGCGATTTAAAAATGTCTTCTTCTTTTTCATTGTGTCATATAGGATAACTAACTGAAAATTCGTTAAATAATTCAATGTAAACTAATTTATTTCTGATACGTGTTCATTGTATGGTACGTAAAAAAACGTGGAAACATTTGAGCTAGAAAGACCTAGATACATGTTGATAGACATCCAGAGGTTTCTAGTTAAAAATTCGAAATATGATTTGATGAATTTTCACAACCATTAGAAAAATACACCATAGTGAAAGTAATAATAACAAACAGAAGGCAACATAGGGAATACTACACATTAAGCACGAGTTTAATGAGTTTAACACGAGGTGTGTTATCAGGTGTAACCAATGCAAAGGTTTAATATACTTGTTCTTGTGCTGGTATCGGGGTAAATGTTTATCATACTCACATTTTTTCTTAAGTAAGCGGTTCCCTGAACCACCTACCTCGGTGCCTCGCTTGATTTTAATAATCTACATATGGGCCTGAAACAATATACTAATATTTATTATCAAAGATATTTTGTGAACTTTGGTTTTTAATGGACAATTTATTACATACTTACACACCAGATTATCAGTGAATAATTAATTCTCTTAAACAAAACTTTGGGCGGTATATCCTTTCTTGTCTGTAAATATAAATTACCCCAAGTTATGTTAACTCCTATATGTAGAAATTTAATTAACTCCTTAATTAGGAAAAGCTAACTTGAACTTAGTGAACAAAATATATAATATTTTGTACAAAACTAGGAAGTGTTATATTCTGATTCATGTTTATAAAATATAAACTTGACAATATAAATACATTTAAAGGTTGATTTAATAAGGAAAACAAATAAAACAATAGTCATTATAATAAAAGTCCTTTTCAACAAACTAAAGTGACTGCATATTTGCAAACATTAAAATTAGAATAAAAATATCTATGGATAAAATCAGCGTTAGGATTTCCTACGGGATAAATGTTCTGACGATGCCACGGATCTCGGCCCTACAGATCGGACACTGCCTGACGGCGGGGGCACACATCACGCAGCAGCAGAGGTGTCCACAGGGCAGGAACACCACCCCCACCTCAGCGTCCAGACAGATCCTAAACGTCTTCTGCTCACGTAACAACCGGTTCTCCTCCTCCAGATCTATAAATAGACAAAGTTACGTTAGATATATAAATAGACAGTTAAATTTGATCTATATATAGACAAGGTTACATTAGATCTATTAAGGGGCAAACTTTACAACAATCTTTTCATTAAACACACAGATTGACAGATTCACATACAGATCATATGATAGACACATCCGCATACATTTAGGAAATGAATCTAATTTCTACAAATGTTTAAAATACATAACTCGGGGATCTTACTCTGAAGTATGATTGGTGGTGTTTTGAAAAGAGATGATTGGTTGTTGGGAACATGTGATTTTTTTGAAGAGTACATCTGACTGGATGATATTAAAGAATGTAATTAAAATGTAATTAGAATGCAATTTTGTTTACCTTTGGATCCCGGTTCTACTGTAGTGTTAGATGACGTTCCTCCTGTAAAGACAACAATAACCATCATTGGATCAATCTTCTAACTCACATATTAAACCAAAAAAAGAACAAAAACAAGATCTGTTGAAATCTTAATTCAGCATTTTATTTGCAAGACAGTATAAGTTTATTAATAATCTGACAGTACCATAATAACATGAGAACATAATCAAATTTTTTATTTTTTTATTGCAATTTATTTAGCCAGAAAAAGTTGAACAAACCATCACATTGTGATACATATATGTCACTAGATGTTGCATACTTAAAAATACTTTTAAAGAAACCAGCCTTAGGTCTAAAAAACAAATTGTGTGTTTCGGGTAACCCGACCTAACCTACAAAAATGGCCCGATCCAACCATTTTTAGATGTCTGATTTTATCCGATTGTGAATTTTATCTTATTTCCGATAAAAATACGTTTTTAAATATGAAACAAACAAACATTCTTAGGATTCATGCAACAAAAATATTATTAAAAAAAATCCCTACCTACCTAACCTAATTTTTTCATCAGTGTTACCCTAAACACACAACTTTTTTTTAGGCCTTAGGATAAAATGAATACTAAATCAATACATGTACATCATTCTATTAAGAAATAAAATAAAAGTATTTCTGTGTATGACATGTTAATGTAAATACCCGAGTTAGGAGTACGTTGATTGGTCCTGGTAGGTGATGGGTCAGGAGGGGGTGGAGTAATATCTAGAGGGATATATGGAGGGATTTCTGGAGGGATGTTCGGCGGGATATCCATGGCTCCCAGGTCATGTGACGAGGACCCATTGAGGGCCCCGGGATTTTCCTCCAATGTCAGGACAGCATTCAATAGAGCCTCAGCAGTCGGGTAGTCGTCACCTAAAAACATACATCATAGAGAATGACAGAGGGGTATTTGGCTTTATAGTCTCAGCAGACTATAAACATGTACATGAAACAAGAAGGCTATTTGACTTCATAGAACTGATCAGTGAAGATTGAAGAATAGCAACAGTTGAACAACAGAGAATCAAAAAGAGTTAATATCAACTACAATTAAATTATTTTTTCCAAAACGTGTACATGACAGAGAAATTTTAATCAATCATGTTCCAGTAACCAATCTCTCTCTCTCTCTCTTAATTAAATGCTGTTCCAGTAAACTCCCCCTACCTGTTTCTCTGAGCCTCCTCTCTATGACCTGCATCACGCTGTTCCGACTAACCCCCGTCTCCAGAACAGCTCGAACCATGGGCAGCTCCATCCGAGCGCGAACCTCGCGAGCCTCCACTTGATGTTCTAAGACAAAGAGGTCAACAAGCTTTTTTTATAAAAAAAAAGGTAAGAATTGCTTTTACCTTATACTCAATAATTAGTTAAACTCAATGTTTCTGTGCATGGCTACATTGATAAATGTCTCAATAAATGATCTTTGACCTTTGTTATTCATGTACCAAGATGTAAAAGTAAAAAAGTTTAAGACACAAAAAAAAAAAAAAATTCAACTCAGTTCATACCATTGTCATATCATCATCAGCTTGTTGAATATTCATGGAAAATTATTTATTCAACTAGTTAGTGTAGATTTGATTTAGCACCTTTCTACATGTATCTATTTAACAAAGATGCATGGATATAATTATATGCCTAATAAATAGCCATGAACTTGATTTGGCAGAAGCCACCTTTTTTCATAGATTCTGCAATAAGTTAACAGCCAAATACAGGATGTTTGCAGTATGTGTACATGTACATGATGTCAGATAATTGGAATTTTTCAGAAGCTTACTTTAATTATACAAAGTCATGTATGAACATTCAACAAGATACACATTTTGTATAATCTTACCTGGAGTGCTATTAAGGTGACTAAATCTTTCCTGTGTGCTTTGTATAAACTGGTCCCCCTTCACCGTACGGACAAAAGAACAGCGGGGGAACCAGCGAGCGTGTTCTGACCAGGGGTCATCCCCAGGCTCCCAGTTCCTAAGACCCCCATCACAGTAGAAACACTTTACATTGTCACCAAAACCTGGTAAAAATACAGTACAGAATGGAAATACTTCACATTTTCACCGAAACCTGGTAAAAATACAGCAGAGAATGGAAATACTTCACACTATTATCAAAATCTACACAGAAAATCTCTGATCAAATATTCTGTACAGAAACTGATGAATTACTTAATATGTGTGTATGTACTGTAAATGTGAAGACATTTGATCATGGAGATGTTTCTCAAAATTTATCAAGCAAACAGTTTCAAACAAATATTGTGTCCTCTTACTCAATAACATGCTACATGTACATATGTGTGATTACTTCCACAAAAACAACTTTATTATCTCTTCCTTAAGTATAACTTAGCCCTTTTTATGAACAAAGTTAACTTAAAAATTTAAAAGTTCAATTGAAACAGATGTATCCCATTTGAATAGCTTAAGGCTTAATGAATTGGTATCTTGCTGATACTGCCCAACATTTTATTTATAATTTTAATAAAGATATCCATAGTGAATTCCCAGTTACCTGCGTAGAAAAATCCCGCAGCGGCCAGCTCTTGTGGTGTCTGATGTTTGTACTGCGGCCAGTTATTGAAAGAGGTCAACCTGGTACTTTCCACCGCAAAGTTGGCGTGCTTCGGTCGGTCCGTGTTGATACCTAAAGCTTCCATGTGACCCAGACTCTGGTTGCTGGAGCCTCCTCCCACGTTGATGCGGTGTGCGGGCTGGGTTGGGGTCATTCGTACGTTTCCCACATTGACCCCCAGGATGAAGGGGCACCTGGGGAACTTGTTTTTGTGTTCGATGTGAGGTTTCTCACCGACGTCCCAGTCCCGGAGAATCCCGCGACAAAATACACACTGTACTCGGTCACCTACGCCTGGAAAAAACACAAGAAAACTAGCTAGACATGGAACTAAAAAATAAATGATTTCATGTTCACCCAGTCTCTTTTTGTTTGTAACATTGTCACGCTATAAGAAGTTCTCATCAACCTCAAAATAACCCAAGAAGCAACAAGCTTGACATGGAACTCAATAGTAAATGATTTCATGTTCACCCAGGTTCTTCTTGTTTGTAACATTGTCACGCTATAAGAAGTTCTCATCAACCAATCAGAACCCCTGAAGAGTCAGTAATGACCAGTTCTGTATGTACATACTAACAGTAAGTACACTTCTAATTAATAAAGGTGCAGAATGTATTTCTGGCTTTATAAAATTATATCAGCAAACTGATAAAACCCTCTGTCTAGCGAAATTAAATATGATGTTTCAGTGATATAAACTATTAATTACATGAATGTATAATTGTTTGAGATACACATACGTCTTGTATAATGATCTATGCTCCCAGGAAAATTTGATAAGGATAATTCTTCATTTCTTCCTCATCATCATAAATACACTATGTACAAACTCAATGTCTACATACCTGTATAAATGAATCCAGACCGGGCCATATCACTGGTCCTCACATTGGCCGTGGGGGGGAACTCCCTGAATGTGTCCAGACGGTTCTTCTCGTACCGTAGGAAGCTTGGATTTCCCAGCAGCTGGGCGGGCTCCAGGGGAGGTGTCTCGTTTTGGGGGGAGGAGATTCCCCCACTTTGGGAGCGAGGGAGGCTGGCAACAACAGGCTGAGGACCTGTCAATCAATGACCTGTCATTATAAGTCATACAGGGAGATCACGTTCAATGATTTACACTTTTAACCTTCGTACTGGTCAAATTTGACAGATAGACAATGTCTACTTCATTTAGCATCATTTATAGTTCATTGATTTTAGGTATAATGTATAAAGGATCAAATTATATTGCATGAATTAATTCAAATATAATTAAGGTTTTTATATCATATGCATCAAGTGATTTTTTAAATCATTTTCCAACTAAAATTGAGTATATTTAAATGTACAATGTGTAATGGTTCAGCTACCAGAATTTGTTATTAAGTAGAAATATCTTTTAAACTTTGGTCCACATTTTAAATACTTTTGCTCTGTGTACTTTGCGAAAAAGACCCTTTTTTACACAAAATATCAGCCTTTTCACCAACCTGATAATCCTATGCTAAACCTTTGTGGTGGCTGTTCCAGTGACCCTCCCTCCTGGCTGTTACTTCTGCCTCTCCCACTATCCCGAAATCCAGACGACCCTATAGACGAATCCCTGGATCCACCAGGAAAATTGTTGGATCCCGGCGTGGAGTCTGAAGTGTGGCTCATGCTCCTTCTTCTTCCCGAGATCACAGGGGTATTATCTTGCTCAGCGAATCTCGCGAGATCTCTATCCTGCTCAACGTGTGGCCTGATTAACAAGTGACTGATTCTTTGAAAAGCCGGCAGAAGTGGTTCCTCCAACAAATGACTATAAATTGGAATATTGTTTGTTTCACTTTGGTTGACGATTAAAGGGCAATTAGCATTTAGCTTTTTGTGAACCGATTTAACTTCTTCACCCGGGGACCAGTTTTCTTTCTCTGAGTGACAGAAATAACAGCAAACTTTATCTTCGATGCCAGTGTAGAAGAATCCTTCCTCAGCCAATCGAATCGCAAATACCGTCCTGTTCCAGTCCTTGTATGTATATAGCCTATTAAGCTCACTATTGCACAGTTTTCTGATATTAAAATCTGAGTCTGAGATTGAAAAATTCTCCAAGGTATAAATCAATTCCTCATCCATAGTACATAGAATATAATGAAACAACAGTCATATTTTTTCATTAGAATAAAACAAAATACAAATATTACCTAATATTTTAAAATTATTGTTAATATTATTTTGATCTTAAGGGATGCTTCCGAAACACTCGGAGTAGTCAAGATCACTTTTGCTTGGATCGTGATGACTCACAAAAAAAGAATTCCTCATGCAGTAACACCTATGCTTTCCGACTGTCGAGAAACTGACATGTTTAACAGATTTGCAATTATTCTTTAATCCAGACCCCTAAATTTGAATTTTATTTTGCTTTGAAAATTTGTATTTTTTGTATGAAGCGTTTAATTTCTAAGATTCAAAATTCAGTAATTACTGGTAATGATATACTCTGAAAATCGTGAGAACAGTATTTTATATGTAGTTTATTATACAATTTAAAAAAAAAAAGCTAAACAATCAGGCCAGTATAAGGTCTTGACAAATCTTTACATATCAGGTACATTGAACTTAGCAACGTAGACAAGAAAATATTATTGTCTACAAAATTTAGCGCTTTTGCAAATTAAAAGCTAAAAGCGTTTGGAAGCGGAAATTTTTAAATTTCAAATTGTTACACAATCATAAAGAGAAATA
Source organism: Magallana gigas (assembly GCF_963853765.1). Lineage (NCBI taxonomy): Eukaryota > Metazoa > Mollusca > Bivalvia > Ostreida > Ostreidae > Magallana > Magallana gigas. The sequence goes on from NC_088861.1 coordinate 49,131,068, forward strand.
TTTGGACACATTTATTACTAGTATATACTTGTACTTTTTTGTCCATATTCTGCCCATGTGTCCACCTGAAGCGATGACAGACAAACTGACACCAAGCATGTTTGTTATTGATTCTACATTGTAATTTGTTTTATTCATCATGTATTATTTGTCAAATCTCGCTGATATATATAACTTTAAAATGTAGTTGTTTGAATTTTGTTTGGATAAAGCAGTGCTGAAAAATCCTTTGTAATTATCTGAAGTGCAATCCTGAAACTAGCATGTCGTTTTCGTTGTTCTTTGATTGTGAATCACTACTGCAGACCGTTTGTTGGAGCTGCAGTGGCGGTTGTGAAAGGCGTTCACTTAAAAAATAATAAACACTGGTCTACATAATTTTTTACACACAGGTGCCAAAAATATGTAGATGTTTTTTCTTGTGACGATATATATCAATGTAAACCAACATTTTTTTCAAAAAAATGTTATAAAGGAAATCCTTTGACTGATTTTGAAAAGACTTTGGTTGGGCTGTTTTGTCATTTCATTTATATATCTTCCCAATCTTCTGTTCTTGAGATTTAATAATAACAATCCAAAGTAAGGTTTTTCGCGGCTTCTTTAAATTCTTACAGAAAATAACACCAGAAAATCCTTTACAAAACAAGTCTTGTTCTAAATCAAATATAAATGGATGGCAAAAAAATGACATACTTTTGGCGCATGAGGGTATGGTAGCAGCTATTCTATATCACGAATGGATGGAGATAGTCTGACAATAGGTTACTGAGAACCACAAAGTCGCTCGGTGGTTAACACAAAAATTAATATTTTAACACTACTGTACACAATACAATATATATGATATATACCATATAAGGGTAGGAGTGCTAGCCATTCGATCACCAAAAGTTAACAAGGACCCACCATTATGAAAGAGGTCATACCTGTTGTACTCTGATGTATGATAATAATAGCTCATTCAGGTAGATATTGTAACGTGTCTGCCTAAACACGCTGATATTTATAATGGGTCCCCCTCAGATACCTTGCTGAGGTGTTTGATTTTTATGATAATCGTTTAAGATATATAATAATTTTCCTTATCGCTTGCCTAGCGTTTATTGATTCAAAACTCACTTAATTATAAATATTTGAATGTATGGGCCGTAGCCGAACTCTATGCGTCGCTCCGACACACCCCGTCGCTTATACCATCACTTCAAGCGACCCGTCGCTTATATCGGTCGCTTCAAACAACCCGTCGCTTCTGTCGGTCACTTCAAAGCAACCCCACGAAGCACCCTCGTAATTGATAACAAATATCAACTCGCTGAATCTAAGCAACGCTCACGAAGACAAGTTGCTTCTATACGCCAGTATTATTGTTCTGCAAATCGCTGTGCAATATTGACTTACGAACAATAAGCTTACCTTGAAGTATTCACTTCAGCGTCTGCACTGCGACTGACTGCTGACTCACGGCATCTCGTATTTATACCCTTTGATCACGTGATCTGAGATACTCGGAACAATCAAAGAATCGGGCGTTTGCGACTTCAGAGTGTCTCTCGGTACTCATCACCCATTTTCATTTACCATTTATGTTACAATGTGAAAAACGGATTTTGTTTTGTCATAACATTTGGTCGCCATCGAGAAGCGATTTAAAAATGTCTTCTTCTTTTTCATTGTGTCATATAGGATAACTAACTGAAAATTCGTTAAATAATTCAATGTAAACTAATTTATTTCTGATACGTGTTCATTGTATGGTACGTAAAAAAACGTGGAAACATTTGAGCTAGAAAGACCTAGATACATGTTGATAGACATCCAGAGGTTTCTAGTTAAAAATTCGAAATATGATTTGATGAATTTTCACAACCATTAGAAAAATACACCATAATGAAAGTAATAATAACAATCAGACGGCAACATAGGGAATACTACACATTAAGCACGAGTTTAATGAGTTTAACACGAGGTGTGTTATCAGGTGTAACCAATGCAAAGGTTTAATATACTTGTTCTTGTGCTGGTATCGGGGTAAATGTTTATCATACTCACATTTTTTCTTAAGTAAGCGGTTCCCTGAACCACCTACCTCGGTGCCTCGCTTGATTTTAATAATCTACATATGGGCCTGAAACAATATACTAATATTTATTATCAAAGATATTTTGTGAACTTTGGTTTTTAATGGACAATTTATTACATACTTACACACCAGATTATCAGTGAATAATTAATTCTCTTAAACAAAACTTTGGGCGGTATATCCTTTCTTGTCTGTAAATATAAATTACCCCAAGTTATGTTAACTCCTATATGTAGAAATTTAATTAACTCCTTAATTAGGAAAAGCTAACTTGAACTTAGTGAACAAAATATATAATATTTTGTACAAAACTAGGAAGTGTTATATTCTGATTCATGTTTATAAAATATAAACTTGACAATATAAATACATTTAAAGGTTGATTTAATAAGGAAAACAAATAAAACAATAGTCATTATAATAAAAGTCCTTTTCAACAAACTAAAGTGACTGCATATTTGCAAACATTAAAATTAGAATAAAAATATCTATGGATAAAATCAGCGTTAGGATTTCCTACGGGATAAATGTTCTGACGATGCCACGGATCTCGGCCCTACAGATCGGACACTGCCTGACGGCGGGGGCACACATCACGCAGCAGCAGAGGTGTCCACAGGGCAGGAACACCACCCCCACCTCAGCGTCCAGACAGATCTTACACGTCTTCTGCTCACGTAACAACCGGTTCTCCTCCTCCAGATCTATAAATAGACAAAGTTACGTTAGATATATAAATAGACAGTTAAATTTGATCTATATATAGACAAGGTTACATTAGATCTATTAAGGGGCAAACTTTACAACAATCTTTTCATTAAACACACAGATTGACAGATTCACATACAGATCATATGATAGACACATCCGCATACATTTAGGAAATGAATCTAATTTCTACAAATGTTTAAAATACATAACTTGGGGATCTTACTCTGAAGTATGATTGGTGGTGTTTTGAAAAGAGATGATTGGTTTGTTGGGAACATGTGATTTTTTTGAAGAGTACATCTGAGTGGATGATATTAAAGAATGTAATTAAAATGTAATTAGAATGCAATTTTGTTTACCTTTGGATCCCGGTTCTACTGTAGTGTTAGATGACGTTCCTCCTGTAAAGACAACAATAACCATCATTGAATCAATCTTCTAACTCACATATTAAACCAAAAAAAGAACAAAAACAAGATCTGTTGAAATCTTAATTCAGCATTTTATTTGCAAGACAGCATAAGTTTATTAATAATCTGACAGTACCATAATAACATGAGAACATAATCAAATTTTTTATTTTTTTACTGCAATTTATTTAGCCAGAAAAAGTTGAACAAACCATCACATTGTGATACATATATGTCACTAGATGTTGCATACTTAAAAATACTTTTAAAGAAACCAGCCTTAGGTCTAAAAAACAAATTGTGTGTTTCGGGTAACCCGACCTAACCTACAAAAATGGCCCGATCCAACCATTTTTAGATGTCTGATTTTATCCGATTGTGAATTTTATCTTATTTCCGATAAAAATACGTTTTTAAATATGAAACAAACAAACATTCTTAGGATTCATGCAAAAAAAATATTATAAAAAAAAATCCCTACCTACCTAACCTAATTTTTTCATCAGTGTTACCCTAAACACACAACTTTTTTTTAGGCCTTAGGATAAAATGAATACTAAATCAATACATGTACATCATTCTATTAAGAAATAAAATAAAAAGTATTTCTGTGTATGACATGTTAATGTAAATACCCGAGTTAGGAGTACGTTGATTGGTCCTGGTAGGTGATGGGTCAGGAGGGGGTGGAGTAATATCTAGAGGGATATATGGAGGGATTTCTGGAGGGATGTTCGGCGGGATATCCATGGCTCCCAGGTCATGTGACGAGGACCCATTGAGGGCCCCGGGATTTTCCTCCAATGTCAGGACAGCATTCAATAGAGCCTCAGCAGTCGGGTAGTCGTCACCTAAAAACATACATCATAGAGAATGACAGAGGGGTATTTGGCTTTATAGTCTCAGCAGACTATAAACATGTACATGAAACAAGAAGGCTATTTGACTTCATAGAACTGATCAGTGAAGATTGAAGAATAGCAACAGTTGAACAACAGAGAATCAAAAAGAGTGAATATCAACTACAATTAAATTATTTTTTCCAAAACGTGTACATGACAGAGAAATTTTAATCAATCATGTTCCAGTAACCAATCTCTCTCTCTCTCTCTTAATTAAATGCTGTTCCAGTAAACTCCCCCTACCTGTTTCTCTGAGCCTCCTCTCTATGACCTGCATCACGCTGTTCCGACTAACCCCCGTCTCCAGAACAGCTCGAACCATGGGCAGCTCCATCCGAGCGCGAACCTCGCGAGCCTCCACTTGATGTTCTAAGACAAAGAGGTCAACAAGCTTTTTTTATAAAAAAAAAAGGTAAGAATTGCTTTTACCTTATACTCAATAATTAGTTAAACTCAATGTTTCTGTGCATGGCTACATTGATAAATGTCTCAATAAATGATCTTTGACCTTTGTTATTCATGTACCAAGATGTAAAAGTAAAAAAGTTTAAGACACAAAAAAAAAAAATTCAACTCAGTTCATACCATTGTCATATCATCATCAGCTTGTTGAATATTCATGGACAATTATTTATTCAACTAGTTAGTGTAGATTTGATTTAGCACCTTTCTACATGTATCTATTTAACAAAGATGCATGGATATAATTATATGCCTAATAAATAGCCATGAACTTGATTTGGCAGAAGCCACCTTTTTTCATAGATTCTGCAATAAGTTAACAGCCAAATACAGGATGTTTGCAGTATGTGTACATGTACATGATGTCAGATAATTGGAATTTTTCAGAAGCTTACTTTAATTATACAAAGTCATGTATGAACATTCAACAAGATACACATTTTGTATAATCTTACCTGGAGTGCTATTAAGGTGACTAAATCTTTCCTGTGTGCTTTGTATAAACTGGTCCCCCTTCACCGTACGGACAAAAGAACAGCGGGGGAACCAGCGAGCGTGTTCTGACCAGGGGTCATCCCCAGGCTCCCAGTCCCTAAGACCCCCATCACAGTAGAAACACTTTACATTGTCACCAAAACCTGGTAAAAATACAGTACAGAATGGAAATACTTCACATTTTCACCGAAACCTGGTAAAAATACAGCAGAGAATGGAAATACTTCACACTATTATCAAAATCTACACAGAAAATCTCTGATCAAATATTCTGTACAGAAACTGATGAATTACTTAATATGTGTGTATGTACTGTAAATGTGAAGACATTTGATCATGGAGATGTTTCTCAAAATTTATCAAGCAAACAGTTTCAAACAAATATTGTGTCCTCTTACTCAATAACATGCTACATGTACATATGTGTGATTACTTCCACAAAAACAACTTTATTATCTCTTCCTTAAGTATAACTTAGCCCTTTTTATGAACAAAGTTAACTTAAAAATTTAAAAGTTCAATTGAAACAGATGTATCCCATTTGAATAGCTTAAGGCTTAATGAATTGGTATCTTGCTGATACTGCCCAACATTTTATTTATAATTTTAATAAAGATATCCATAGTGAATTCCCAGTTACCTGCGTAGAAAAATCCCGCAGCGGCCAGCTCTTGTGGTGTCTGATGTTTGTACTGCGGCCAGTTATTGAAAGAGGTCAACCTGGTACTTTCCACCGCAAAGTTGGCGTGCTTCGGTCGGTCCGTGTTGATACCTAAAGCTTCCATGTGACCCAGACTCTGGTTGCTGGAGCCTCCTCCCACGTTGATGCGGTGTGCGGGCTGGGTTGGGGTCATTCGTACGTTTCCCACATTGACCCCCAGGATGAAGGGGCACCTGGGGAACTTGTTTTTGTGTTCGATGTGAGGTTTCTCACCGACGTCCCAGTCCCGGAGAATCCCGCGACAAAATACACACTGTACTCGGTCACCTACGCCTGGAAAAAACACAAGAAAACTAGCTAGACATGGAACTCAAAAATAAATGATTTCATGTTCACCCAGTCTCTTTTTGTTTGTAACATTGTCACGCTATAAGAAGTTCTCATCAACCTCAAAATAACCCAAGAAGCAACAAGCTTGACATGGAACTCAATAGTAAATGATTTCATGTTCACCCAGGTTCTTCTTGTTTGTAACATTGTCACGCTATAAGAAGTTCTCATCAACCAATCAGAACCCCTGAAGAGTCAGTAATGACCAGTTCTGTATGTACATACTAACAGTAAGTACACTTCTAATTAATAAAGGTGCAGAATGTATTTCTGGCTCAGCAAACTGATAAAACCCTCTGTCTAGCGAAATTAAATATGATGTTTCAGTGATATAAACTATTAATTACATGAATGTATAATTGTTTGAGATACACATACGTCTTGTATAATGATCTATGCTCCCAGGAAAATTTGATAAGAATAATTCTTCATTTCTTCCTCATCATCATAAATACACTATGTACAAACTCAATGTCTACATACCTGTATAAATGAATCCAGACCGGGCCATATCACTGGTCCTCACATTGGCCGTGGGGGGGAACTCCCTGAATGTGTCCAGACGGTTCTTCTCGTACCGTAGGAAGCTTGGATTTCCCAGCAGCTGGGCGGGCTCCAGGGGAGGTGTCTCGTTTTGGGGGGAGGAGATTCCCCCACTTTGGGAGCGAGGGAGGCTGGCAACAACAGGCTGAGGACCTGTCAATCAATGACCTGTCATTATAAGTCATACAGGGAGATCACGTTCAATGATTTACACTTTTAACCTTCGTACTGGTCAAATTTGACAGATAGACAATGTCTACTTCATTTAGCATCATTTATAGTTCATTGATTTTAGGTATAATGTATAAAGGATCAAATTATATTGCATGAATTAATTCAAATATAATTAAGGTTTTTATATCATATGCATCAAGTGATTTTTTAAATCATTTTCCAACTAAAATTGAGTATATTTAAATGTACAATGTGTAATGGTTCAGCTACCAGAATTTGTTATTAAGTAGAAATATCTTTTAAACTTTGGTCCACATTTTAAATACTTTTGCTCTGTGTACTTTGCGAAAAAGACCCTTTTTTACACAAAATATCAGCCTTTTCACCAACCTGATAATCCTATGCTAAACCTTTGTGGTGGCTGTTCCAGTGACCCTCCCTCCTGGCTGTTACTTCTGCCTCTCCCACTATCCCGAAATCCAGACGACCCTATAGACGAATCCCTGGATCCACCAGGAAAATTGTTGGATCCCGGCGTGGAGTCTGAAGTGTGGCTCATGCTCCTTCTTCTTCCCGAGATCACAGGGGTATTATCTTGCTCAGCGAATCTCGCGAGATCTCTATCCTGCTCAACGTGTGGCCTGACTAACAAGTGACTGATTCTTTGAAAAGCCGGCAGAAGTGGTTCCTCCAACAAATGACTATAAATTGGAATATTGTTTGTTTCACTTTGGTTGACGATTAAAGGGCAATTAGCATTTAGCTTTTTGTGAACCGATTTAACTTCTTCACCCGGGGACCAGTTTTCTTTCTCTGAGTGACAGAAATAACAGCAAACTTTATCTTCGATGCCAGTGTAGAAGAATCCTTCCTCAGCCAATCGAATCGCAAATACCGTCCCGTTCCAGTCCTTGTATGTATATAGCCTATTAAGCTCACTATTGCACAGTTTTCTGATATTAAAATCTGAGTCTGAGATTGAAAAATTCTCCAAGGTATAAATCAATTCCTCATCCATAGTACATAGAATATAATGAAACAACAGTCATATTTTTTCATTAGAATAAAACAAAATACAAATATTACCTAATATTTTAAAATTATTGTTAATATTATTTTGATCTTAAGGGATGCTTCCGAAACACTCGGAGTAGTCAAGATCACTTTTGCTTGGATCGTGATGACTCACAAAAAAAGAATTCCTCATGCAGTAACACCTATGCTTTCCGACTGTCGAGAAACTGACATGTTTAACTGATTTGCAATTATTCTTTAATCCAGACCCCTAAATTTGAATTTTATTTTGCTTTGAAAATTTGTATTTTTTGTATGAAGCGTTTAATTTCTAAGATTCAAAATTCAGTAATTACTGGTAATGATATACTCTGAAAATCGTGAGAACAGTATTTTATATGTAGTTTATTATACAATTTAAAAAAAAAAAGCTAAACAATCAGGCCAGTATAAGGTCTTGACAAATCTTTACATATCAGGTACATTGAACTTAGCAACGTAGACAAGAAAATATTATTGTCTACAAAATTTAGCGCTTTTGCAAATTAAAAGCTAAAAGCGTTTGGAAGCGGAAATTTTTAAATTTCAAATTGTTACACAATCATAAAGAGAAATATTTGGACACATTTATTACTAGTATATACTTGTACTTTTTTGTCCATATTCTGCCCATGTGTCCACCTGAAGCGATGACAGACAAACTGACACCAAGCATGTTTGTTATTGATTCTACATTGTAATTTGTTTTATTCATCATGTATTATTTGTCAAATCTCGCTGATATATATAACTTTAAAATGTAGTTGTTTGAATTTTGTTTGGATAAAGCAGTGCTGAAAAATCCTTTGTAATTATCTGAAGTGCAATCCTGAAACTAGCATGTCGTTTTCGTTGTTCTTTGATTGTGAATCACTACTGCAGACCGTTTGTTGGAGCTGCAGTGGCGGTTGTGAAAGGCGTTCACTTAAAAAATAATAAACACTGGTCTACATAATTTTTTACACACAGGTGCCAAAAATATGTAGATGTTTTTTCTTGTGACGATATATATCAATGTAAACCAACATTTTTTTCAAAAAAATGTTATAAAGGAAATCCTTTGACTGATTTTGAAAAGACTTTGGTTGGGCTGTTTTGTCATTTCATTTATATATCTTCCCAATCTTCTGTTCTTGAGATTTAATAATAACAATCCAAAGTAAGGTTTTTCGCGGCTTCTTTAAATTCTTACAGAAAATAACACCAGAAAATCCTTTACAAAACAAGTCTTGTTCTAAATCAAATATAAATGGATGGCAAAAAAATGACATACTTTTGGCGCATGAGGGTATGGTAGCAGCTATTCTATATCACGAATGGATGGAGATAGTCTGACAATAGGTTACTGAGAACCACAAAGTCGCTCGGTGGTTAACACAAAAATTAATATTTTAACACTACTGTACACAATACAATATATATGATATATACCATATAAGGGTAGGAGTGCTAGCCATTCGATCACCAAAAGTTAACAAGGACCCACCATTATGAAAGAGGTCATACCTGTTGTACTCTGATGTATGATAATAATAGCTCATTCAGGTAGATATTGTAACGTGTCTGCCTAAACACGCTGATATTTATAATGGGTCCCCCTCAGATACCTTGCTGAGGTGTTTGATTTTTATGATAATCGTTTAAGATATATAATAATTTTCCTTATCGCTTGCCTAGCGTTTATTGATTCAAAACTCACTTAATTATAAATATTTGAATGTATGGGCCGTAGCCGAACTCTATGCGTCGCTCCGACACACCCCGTCGCTTATACCATCACTTCAAGCGACCCGTCGCTTATATCGGTCGCTTCAAACAACCCGTCGCTTCTGTCGGTCACTTCAAAGCAACCCCACGAAGCACCCTCGTAATTGATAACAAATATCAACTCGCTGAATCTAAGCAACGCTCACGAAGACAAGTTGCTTCTATACGCCAGTATTATTGTTCTGCAAATCGCTGTGCAATATTGACTTACGAACAATAAGCTTACCTTGAAGTATTCACTTCAGCGTCTGCACTGCGACTGACTGCTGACTCACGGCATCTCGTATTTATACCCTTTGATCACGTGATCTGAGATACTCGGAACAATCAAAGAATCGGGCGTTTGCGACTTCAGAGTGTCTCTCGGTACTCATCACCCATTTTCATTTACCATTTATGTTACAATGTGAAAAACGGATTTTGTTTTGTCATAACATTTGGTCGTCATCGAGAAGCGATTTAAAAATGTCTTCTTCTTTTTCATTGTGTCATATAGGATAACTAACTGAAAATTCGTTAAATAATTCAATGTAAACTAATTTATTTCTGATACGTGTTCATTGTATGGTACGTAAAAAAACGTGGAAACATTTGAGCTAGAAAGACCTAGATACATGTTGATAGACATCCAGAGGTTTCTAGTTAAAAATTCGAAATATGATTTGATGAATTTTCACAACCATTAGAAAAATACACCATAATGAAAGTAATAATAACAAACAGAAGGCAACATAGGGAATACTACACATTAAGCACGAGTTTAATGAGTTTAACACGAGGTGTGTTATCAGGTGTAACCAATGCAAAGGTTTAATATACTTGTTCTTGTGCTGGTATCGGGGTAAATGTTTATCATACTCACATTTTTTCTTAAGTAAGCGGTTCCCTGAACCACCTACCTCGGTGCCTCGCTTGATTTTAATAATCTACATATGGGCCTGAAACAATATACTAATATTTATTATCAAAGATATTTTGTGAACTTTGGTTTTTAATGGACAATTTATTACATACTTACACACCAGATTATCAGTGAATAATTAATTCTCTTAAACAAAACTTTGGGCGGTATATCCTTTCTTGTCTGTAAATATAAATTACCCCAAGTTATGTTAACTCCTATATGTAGAAATTTAATTAACTCCTTAATTAGGAAAGGCTAACTTGAACTTAGTGAACAAAATATATAATATTTTGTACAAAACTAGGAAGTGTTCTATTCTGATTCATGTTTATAAAATATAAACTTGACAATATAAATACATTTAAAGGTTGATTTAATAAGGAAAACAAATAAAACAATAGTCATTATAATAAAAGTCCTTTTCAACAAACTAAAGTGACTGCATATTTGCAAACATTAAAATTAGAATAAAAATATCTATGGATAAAATCAGCGTTAGGATTTCCTACGGGATAAATGTTCTGACGGTGCCACGGATCTCGGCCCTACAGATCGGACACTGCCTGACGGCGGGGGCACACATCACGCAGCAGCAGAGGTGTCCACAGGGCAGGAACACCACCCCCACCTCAGCGTCCAGACAGATCTTACACGTCTTCTGCTCACGTAACAACCGGTTCTCCTCCTCCAGATCTATAAATAGACAGTTACGTTAGATATATAAATAGACAGTTAAATCTGATCTATATATAGACAAGGTTACATTAGATCTATTAAGGGGCAAACTTTACAACAAACTTTTCATTAAACACACAGATTGACAGATTCACATACAGATCATATGATAGACACATCCGCATACATTTAGGAAATGAATCTAATTTCTACAAATGTTTAAAATACATATCTTGGGGATCTTACTCTGAAGTATGATTGGTGGTGTTTTGAAAAGAAATGATTGGTTGTTGGGAATATGTGATTTTTTGAAGAGTACATCTGAGTGGATGATATTAAAGAATGTAATTAAAATGTAATTAGAATGCAATTTTGTTTACCTTTGGATCCCGGTTCTACTGTAGTGTTAGATGACGTTCCTCCTGTAAAGACAACAATAACCATCATTGAATCAATCTTCTAACTCACATATTAAACCAAAAAAAGAACAAAAACAAGATCTGTTGAAATCTTAATTCAGCATTTTATTTGCAAGACAGCATAAGTTTATTAATAATCTGACAGTACCATAATAACATGAGAACATAATCAAATTTTTTATTTTTTTATTGCAATTTATTTAGCCAGAAAAAGTTGAACAAACCATCACATTGTGATACATGTATGTCACTAGATGTTGCATACTTAAAAATACTTTTAAAGAAACCAGCCTTAGGTCTAAAAAACAAATTGTGTGTTTCGGGTAACCCGACCTAACCTACAAAAATGGCCCGATCCAACCATTTTTAGATGTCTGATTTTATCCGATTGTGAATTTTATCTTATTTCCGATAAAAAATACGTTTTAAAATATGAAAAAAACAAACATTCTTAGGATTCATGCAAAAAAAATATCATTAAAAAAAATCCCTACCTACCTAACCTAATTTTTTCATCAGTGTTACCCTAAACACACAACTTTTTTTTAGGCCTTAGGATAAAATGAATACTAAATCAATACATGTACATCATTCTATTAAGAAATAAAATAAAAGTATTTCTGTGTATGACATGTTAATGTAAATACCCGAGTTAGGAGTACGTTGATTGGTCCTGGTAGGTGATGGGTCAGGAGGGGGTGGAGTAATATCTAGAGGGATATATGGAGGGATTTCTGGAGGGATGTTCGGCGGGATATCCATGGCTCCCAGGTCATGTGACGAGGACACATTGAGGGCCCCAGGATTTTCCTCCAATGTCAGGACAGCATTCAATAGAGCCTCAGCAGTCGGGTAGTCGTCACCTAAAAACATACATCATAGAGAATGACAGAGGGGTATTTGGCTTTATAGTCTCAACAGACTATAAACATGTACATGAAACAAGAAGGCTATTTGACTTCATAGAACTGATCAGTGAAGATTGAAGAATAGCAACAGTTGAACAACAGAGAATCAAAAAGAGTGAATATCAACTACAATTAAATTATTTTTTCCAAAACGTGTACATGACAGAGAAATTTTAATCAATCATGTTCCAGTAACCAATCTCTCTCTCTCTCTCTCTCTTAATTAAATGCTGTTCCAGTAAACTCCCCCTACCTGTTTCTCTGAGCCTCCTCTCTATGACCTGCATCACGCTGTTCCGACTAACCCCCGTCTCCAGAACAGCTCGAACCATGGGCAGCTCCATCCGAGCGCGAACCTCGCGAGCCTCCACTTGATGTTCTAAGACAAATAGGTCAACAAGCTTTTTTTTATAAAAAAAAAGGTAAGAATTGCTTTTACCTTATACTCAATAACTAGTTAAACTCAATGTTTCTGTGCATGGCTACATTGATAAATGTCTCAATAAATGATCTTTGACCTTTGTTATTCATGTACCAAGATGTAAAAGTAAAAAAGTTTAAGACACCAAAAAAAAAAAAATTCAACTCAGTTCATACCATTGTCATATCATCATCAGCTTGTTGAATATTCATGGAAAATTATTTATTCAACTAGTTAGTGTAGATTTGATTTAGCACCTTTCTACATGTATCTATTTAACAAAGATGCATGGATATAATTATATGCCTAATAAATAGCCATGAACTTGATTTGGCAGAAGCCACCTTTTTTTATAGATTCTGCAATAAGTTAACAGCCAAATACAGGATGTTTGCAGTATGTGTACATGTACATGATGTCAGATAATTGGAATTTTTCAGAAGCTTACTTTAATTATACAAAGTCATGTATGAACATTCAACAAGATACACATTTTGTATAATCTTACCTGGAGTGCTATTAAGGTGACTAAATCTTTCCTGTGTGCTTTGTATAAACTGGTACCGTAGGAAGCTTGGATTTCCCAGCAGCTGGGCGGGCTCCAGGGGAGGTGTCTCGTTTTGGGGGGAGGAGATTCCCCCACTTTGGGAGCGAGGGAGGCTGGCAACAACAGGCTGAGGACCTGTCAATCAAAGACCTGTCATTATAAGTCATACAGGGAGATCACGTTCAATGATTTACACTTTTAACCTTCGTACTGGTCAAATTTGACAGATAGACAATGTCTACTTCATTTAGCATCATTTATAGTTCATTGATCTTAGGTATAATGTATAAAGGATCAAATTATATTGCATGAATTAATTCAAATATAATTAAGGTTTTTATATCATATGCATCAAGTGATTTTTTAAATCATTTTCCAATTAAAATTGAGTATATTTAAATGTACAATGTGTAATGGTTCAGCTACCAGAATTTGTTATTAAGTAGAAATATCTTTTAAACTTTGGTCTACATTTTAAATACTTTTGCTCTGTGTACTTTGCGAAAAAGACCCTTTTTTCACAAAATATCAGCCTTTTCACCAACCTGATAATCCTATGCTAAACCTTTGTGGTGGCTGTTCCAGTGACCCTCCCTCCTGGCTGTTACTTCTGCCTCTCCCACTATCCCGAGATCCAGACGACCCTATAGACGAATCCCTGGATCCACCAGGAAAATTGTTGGATCCCGGCGTGGAGTCTGAAGTGTGGCTCATGCTCCTTCTTCTTCCCGAGATCACAGGGGTATTATCTTGCTCAGCGAATCTCGCGAGATCTCTATCCTGCTCAACGTGTGGCCTGACTAACAAGTGACTGATTCTTTGAAAAGCCGGCAGAAGTGGTTCCTCCAACAAATGACTATAAATTGGAATATTGTTTGTTTCACTTTGGTTGACGATTAAAGGGCAATTAGCATTTAGCTTTTTGTGAACCGATTTAACATCTTCACCCGGGGACCAGTTTTCTTTCTCTGAGTGACAGAAATAACAGCAAACTTTATCTTCGATGCCAGTGTAATATTGATTTACGAACAATAAGCTTACCTTGAAGTATTCACTTCAGCGTCTGCACTGCAACTGACTGCTGACTCACGGCATGTCGTATTTATACCCTTTGATCACGTGATCTGAGATACTCGGAACAATCAAAGAATCGGGCGTTTGCGCTACGCATACCCATTTTCATTTACCATTTATGTTACAATGTGAAAAACGGATTTTGTTTTGTCATAACATTTGGTCGTCATCGAGAAGCGATTTAAAAATGTCTTCTTTTTTTTCATTGTGTCATATAGGATAAATAACTGAAAATTCGTTAAATAATTCAATGTAAACTAATTTATTTCTGATACGTGTTCATTGTATGGTACGTAAAAAAACGTGGAAACATTTGAGCTAGAAAGACCTAGATACATGTTGATAGATATCCAGAGGTTTCTAGTTAAAAATTCGAAATATGATTTGATGAATTTTCACAACCATTAGAAAAATACACCATAATGAAAGTAATAATAACAAACAGAAGGCAACATAGGGAGTACTACACATCAGAGACATAAATAACAGAGATTGGCAAATGATCGAAATCTCGCGAAATCCCGCGGTCCCTATTGTTCGTAATTTCCAGTTCTCGGACTGTACGAGATCTAAGATGGCGGTTACCGACAATGTAAACAAAACTTACCGTTATTAAATCTTCGTTAAAATGTAAATTGGAGCATGATATTTAGTTTTTAGTGCCATGGGACAAATAAATATATATTATCTTTTGTCTCCCATCATGCAGGAACGTTATAAATGGTTTGTAATTTGTTTAATGGGGCCCAATATCTGGCTTCGATGTTCGTACGCTACAAAAACAAATGTTAATTAGGCCTAATCACACTAATTAATTTCTTCACAAACGATGATGCAGTTTGGACGAGATATGGTTCTTCCCTTTGAAGTGTGAACTAAAGGGGCATCAATTAAGGTATGTTTAGATAATTTTGATTATTTAGATACTCTGTTTTGTTTCTAATATATTTTTACGCAAAATATTATTGATCTTGACCACTTCTGCCTTGAACGTCCACATGGTAAAATGTCTAAGTCAGACTTTCTTTCTTGGGATGATGATATAGATCTTGATGCATCGCTGGGAGATTATACAGAGGACGATGACAACGATGTGCAACACAAGAAGCCCAAAAAAGATCCCCCTTCTGATGCTGGTTTCCGTTGCCCAGTGTGCAGTAGAGTCCTGAAAACCATAGCCAGTTTCCGTGGGCATGTCACCAAACAGCATGATAAGCCCCATCTCAAAGGTAATTATATATCTCTAAATATAAATTTACCGATTATATGGAAACTCTATTTCTTATATTCTTATATTATTTTTATCAAAAACGCTCATATTAAATGCTCTTTTATAAAAAAATAATAATTCATATCTGGTTAATTTCATATAATATATGAATGGCCATTTGGTAAAACTGTATGTTTGCACCTGAACTATTTTTTAAAAAGCATTTTACTTCTGTTATAGCTCATCAACATAAAGCAAACAACACGGCTGAGAATCCTACCTCCAAGACCACCTCCACAGATCTTCACACCTCCATTGCAGATATTTTTCCCGCTATCTTTGAGGCTACCCTGAAGAGCATTGCCAAGGACCCCATGCACAAGTTGTTCAGTGAAAGTGAAGTCACTTTGTTGTGTCGTGTGGTGTTGTGTTTGTCGGGAGTACACCAGTTTTTCCTGGATACCTTCATGACCGTTTTCTCTGTGGGGAGGACCCTGTGTAGTACCTTGGACAGGGAGTACATGTTTCAGAAGTTCCACCAGACAACAGTGAGTGCAGATTTTACTCGTGGTTACATGCTGCTATTTGGGACTTTAACTTTTACCAGTCAGGGCATTTGCAACTTTGTGAACATTTTGATGATGGAACTTATGGGGAACCTCATCAAGGAGCGAGCAGAATCGGCGCTTAAGAAAGCTGCATCGGAGCATGAGCCCATCTCGGACAGTGACCAGAACATTTTGTTTTATGTTTGTGGCTTTATTGCGAGATCGATGAAGAAGCGTTACTCAAGATCAAAGAGTGCTTGCCCGAAGAAGAAAAAGTGCCTGGAAAAACTTGTGCTGAAATCCCCCAATTCCACCTCCATAAGCCGCTTTAGCAACTGGGTGTCGAAGAACGACCGTGGGGGCCTGCTTTACTCATGTGACGACTTTTTCCTCCTAGTTCGAGAGTTCGAGATGTCCATCAGAAAACATGTCAACTTACAGAACTTGTCTGCCAAAACTTTGTTATGTGACAACCTTAAAGAACATGTGCTAGAGTCTTTCATGGTAAAACATTATTGTGATAAACTGTTTGGCGACATTGATGGCGACATGGACATTGTTCAAAGTACCATACTCGAGGACATCTTGTGCCTATTTTTGACAGTCCGAGGATATGCCATTACAAGAGTGAAACGGAATGAGCTGGCCAAAGTCAGTCAACCAAAGAAAAAGTGTTCTGGACTCCGTCACTCACTGAAGGCCCTCACAGCCAACTTGAACTCTTAACTGTTCAATGTATATCGTGTGTGATGTTGTATTCACCTTCATTTGTTAAAGCACAAGTTTTCTTTTTTATATCTGACAGTAATGTTTGATCATTCTCAAAAATATGAAGTCAATAACTGATAAGATTCAGATATTTTTATAACATTATCATTTAGAAAATAAAGAATAAAAACTTGTGCTTTATCAATCCTATTTTTAATAAAAACTCAGTTTATTTATTTATCTAATTTATTGGAACACAATCAAAGTATATTAAACAGTGACATGGTCATTATATGTGATATATTTGTTTCTGTTTTTGTTACTGACAAACATGCATTTCATCTTGACAAAAGCCTGTATTGAAATAAATTCCATAACAATTTACTTTCTTTTCATTCAAGAAGGAGGTTAAGAAATTAATTTGCTCTGACTGAGCAATCAAATAACAGCAACATTTCAATAATGGATTACTGATGAAAAGTTACTTAAATTTCTAACACCAACTGAATACATATGATATCAATGGTGTTTAAAGCTGATTACCCATAGAAATAAAATGCATTGTAAATGCATATATTTAAAGTTCAATGTATACATGATAATGATGATATGGATACTTATACCATTATAATAGAAAAAAAGTCTTGTGTTTGAACATTCAAATTACCTCAATGCTGGAATAACAGATTCTTCATGAAAAGATGGTTAAAATTCAAACACAGCAACAAAATAACAAGGGTGTTAAAAGTTCACTGACAAAGTTTTTGTATATATACATGTATAATTACATATATACAGATACTATAGAAAAAATGCTAAGTACTGTTTTGATTGCCATGAATCAGATATTCAAATAACATTTTGGGTAAAGTAATGCACAAATTTTGAAATTATATTTGAGAAAGGCACAAGTTCATGCTTTACACAATAAAATCAGGATTATATCAAGAAACACTTGTTCTTGCAAGTACATGTATTTCTATGATGATCACAAAAATTTACATTTATTTAGTAGTTAATAAATAAAGTAAATTCATTATACAAGTTCACTGTGATTCCATAACCTGATTTATTGTTCGTACATTCTCCATTGTCTCGGGTAAACAATAAGTTTGCTGTTGTTCACTATCCAGAATTTTTGTTCATAGTTAGCATCGTCTCCTGGGCAATTTTTGATTATCAATGATAGGCTGGTTTTCCTTGTCACGGGTAATATTACCTCCTTTTGGGGCTAGCGCTTGTGATCTTATGGCCAGTAGCTGGGTCATTGTATTTCGAACATCATAAACTGTCGGATTTTGGTTAGCTCCTCCTTTGTGTCTTAAATGTCCAAAATACTGTTCCAGGGGGTCTTGGTTGAAATTGTGGGTAAGCACAAACTCTGCTCCTTCTTCTAACATAATTTCGACACATCTGGTAATGGACAGGACAGATATCTGCAGCCCGGTCTTTGTCTGGTGGCTCAACTGCATTGCTGCCCTCTGTGCTGCAGTGAGCTCACCCTCTCTGGTCTCAACGCATCTCTCCCATTCCTTGATGTATTCCAGGAAATCATTCCTAAGCCAAGCAAGTCGGGGATCATTTACATTTCTGTATGGATTCAGGTCTGGGTTACGCTTATTCCTCCCCTCTAAAAGATTTCGCACATTCAAACAGTCAAAAAACTTGTTGAATGTTCTTATGAAGTGGCCTGTTTCTGATACATTCTCTCCATAAAATTCTTCCAATGCATTGGCAACTGTGCCACTGAGTATTTGCACTGCCAAGCTTACTTTCATGCAGGAGTATGCTGTGAGGTCAATGTGCCCTCGGGTGAGCTTGGGACAAGGTGTATACAAGCTTTGCTCACACTGCTCTTCAAACCACCTCACGACATGCATCCAGGAAATGTCTTTGCCATCTTTCCACAGCTGCCTGGTCATTTTGTGCGAATGCAAGTTACTGAAACAGTTTCTTGCAGTTTTCAGGAGGTGTGGTACATCGGATATGAAGAAGATATCCCTTGTGCCATCGTAGGGGTTTGGAGTCGAGTAGACTGTTTCTTCATACCCAGGAAGCTTATGTAGATTGAAAAATTTTCTATTTGCCGAAGCACCATCACATGTTAAAAATAGCACTTTAAGGCCCACTGCAACTTCCAATATGGATACTGCTTTCCAAATGATTGAATACAGGAAATCTGCTGTGATGCTGTTGGTAGCAAATCCAGCTAATGGGAATTTCAACGAAGTAGCGACTCCTCTCACCATATTAACAAGCATGCATTTGGCAAGTTCCGAAGAGGAATTGTTGGTAGCTTTCTCCAGCTCCAGTAGCTCGTTGCCAACTGCATCCAAGTTGCAATATCCGATTAGTTCACCAGTATGTTTGTCATACACCAAATCCTGTTTAATTTTAATTTCATCAAAAAGAATCCCTGTATAGCTCTTGAAAGTTCCTTCCAGCATTCCTAATTTTGCCGCTTCTTCATGGAGAACTTTCACAACATCAGGTTGATATCCCAGAGCACTTTTTGTAAAATGAGAGTAATCAAATAAAGTTTTAGCACTAGGTAATTTAATGAAGCCTGTGTCCCTCATAGAGTTGTATGCTTCAGCACTTTTACTTCGTATATACAAACACCACCTGATGATCATAGGATGCCAACGCATTCCATTTCTTCCAGAACTGGCGTACTTGCACTGTTGGTCCCAAAAAAGGCGCTGGAAACAGTTCTCATCTGGAAATGATCTTTCCACATCTTCTCTGCAAACAGCCATGAAGTCTTTCATCTCGCTGCTCTCAGAGTCCTGAAGTTGCACGCCTTTGGTGTCTATTTCCTGTTCACATTTTCGTCGACGTTTGGACAGCTCACTGTTAAGAGACTTCATTTCCACTCTCTGCTGGTCAAGTTTGGTGAGGAGGTTCTCCCGGGTCATCACATTGTGCGGAGTCCTTGTGTGCACAAAGTTCTTAGATGGTCTATCTTTACGTTTATCATCTCGAAGTCTTCTTTTTTGGAGAGTACGTCGTACATCTTGACATGGCTTGCACCTACTTCCTATCACAAGCATAGTGCAGTCTTTTGCTCGAATACATGAGTGGTATGAAACATTCCCTTTTGATGCACAAAAGTCTCCCTCGCGAAAAGCAACAATGTCTGTTGAATTTGCTGTTGTTATTTCAGTGTCCACTGATGCAAGGGTCTGAAGATCTTCATCTGGATTCCCAAAACAAACAGAAAATGTGCTGAGTCGCCTCATGAGTAGCTCCACAGATTTTGCTGAAGGGAACGAAAGAGGCATTCAATCCCAGCATGGGTGGTTCCTTCTAATTTCTTGTCGATGAACAAAAATACTGGCCGAGAGTTCTGAATTGATGCACACACAAAACTTGACACTTGTTTTTCCGGGTATAGTGCTGTACAGCTCCATGATTTGAATTGAATGGACACTAACGTCAATAACAAAGTTTATGCTAATGAAACTGTTGCTTGAAATCTCTGCTAAAGGAAAGCAAGAAGTTGCCAATCTCTGTTATTTATGTCTCTGTACACATTAAGCACGAGTTTAATGAGTTTAACACGAGGTGTGTTATCAGGTGTAACCAATGCAAAGGTTTAATATACTTGTTCTTGTGCTGGTATCGGGGTAAATGTTTATCATACTCACATTTTTTCTTAAGTAAGCGGTTCCCTGAACCACCTACCTCGGTGCCTCGCTTGATTTTAATAATCTACATATGGGCCTGAAACAATATACTAATATTTATTATCAAAGATATTTTGTGAACTTTGGTTTTTAATGGACAATTTATTACATACTTACACACCAGATTATCAGTGAATAATTAATTCTCTTAAACAAAACTTTGGGCGGTATATCCTTTCTTGTCTGTAAATATAAATTACCCCAAGTTATGTTAACTCCTATATGTAGAAATTTAATTAACTCCTTAATTAGGAAAAGCTAACTTGAACTTACTGAACAAAATATATAATATTTTGTACAAAACTAGGAAGTGTTATATTCTGATTCATGTTTATAAAATATAAACTTGACAATATAAATACATTTAAAGGTTGATTTAATAAGGAAAACAAATAAAACAATAGTCATTATAATAAAAGTCCTTTTCAACAAACTAAAGTGACTGCATATTTGCAAACATTAAAATTAGAATAAAAATATCTATGGATAAAATCAGCGTTAGGATTTCCTATGGGATAAATGTTCTGACGGTGCCACGGATCTCGGCCCTACAGATCGGACACTGCCTGACGGCGGGGGCACACATCACGCAGCAGCAGAGGTGTCCACAGGGCAGGAACACCACCCCCACCTCAGCGTCCAGACAGATCTTACACGTCTTCTGCTCACGTAACAACCGGTTCTCCTCCTCCAGATCTATAAATAGACAAAGTTACGTTAGATATATAAATAGACAGTTAAATTTGATCTATATATAGACAAGGTTACATTAGATCTATTAAGGGGCAAACTTTACAACAATCTTTTCATTAAACACACAGATTGACAGATTCACATACAGATCATATGATAGACACATTCACATACATTTAGGAAATGAATCTAATTTCTACAAATGTTTAAGATACATAACCTGGGGATCTTACTCTGAAGTATGATTGGTGATGTTTTGAAAAGAAATGATTGGTTGTTTGGAACATGTGATTTTTGACGAGTACATCTGAGTGGATGATATTAAAGAATGTAATTAGAATGCAATTTTTTTTTACCTTTGGATCCTGGTTCTACTGTAGTGTTAGATGACGTTCCTCCTGTAAAGACAACAATAACCATCATTGAATCAATCTTCTAACTCACATAATATCAAGCCAAAAAAAATTAAAACTAAAATCGGTTGAAATCTTGATTCAGCATTTTATTTGCAAGACCGCATAGGTTTATTCATAATCTGACAGTACCATAATTACATTGGAACATAACCAATTTTTAATTTATCTTATTGCAATTTATTTAGCCAGAAAAAGTTGGACAATCCATCACATTCTGATACATGTATGTCACTATATATTGCATGCTTAAAAATACTTTTAAAGAAACCAGCCTTAGGTCTAAAAAAAAGTTGTGTGTTTCGGGTAACCCGACCTAACCTACAAAAATGGCCCGATCCAACCATTTTTAGATGTCTGATTTTATCCGATTGTGAATTTTATCTTATTTCCGATAAAAAATACGTTTTTAAATATGAAACAAACAAACATTCTTAGGATTCATGCAAAAAAAATATTATAAAAAAAATCCCTACCTACCTAACCTAATTTTTTCATCAGTGTTACCCTAAACACACAACTTTTTTTTTAGGCCTTAAGATAAAATGAATTCTAAATCAATACATGTACATCATTCTATTAAGAAATAAAATAAAAATATGTCTGTGTATGACAACTTAATTTACGTACCCGAGTTAGGAGTACGTTGATTGGTCCTGGTAGGTGAGGGGTCAGGAGGGGGTGGAGAGATATCTAGGGGGGTATCTGGAGGAATATCCGGGGGATATCTGGAGGGATATCCAAGGCTCCCAGGTCATGTGACGAGGACACATTGAGGGCCCCGGGATTCTCCTCCAATGTCAGGACAGCATTCAACAGAGCCTCAGCAGAACTTCGATCACGGTCGAATTACAGCAACCCGCCACTTCCGACCTAGTTTTTTTTCCAGCTGAATCTAAATTGTCAAATTTATGTTGCACTCCTTGTTCATCTACCGCCAAGACCTTCCCATTATAATAACAGGAGCTTTGGATTCCTTCGTCCTTGTTCAGTTGTCGAAATAGATTTAAATTCATTAAAGACTTCAAAAGTAAGGGTTTCAGTTTCGGGGCTATTTGTTCACTGTACTTTCGACGGCCTTTTGTTCGACATAATGGCGCATTTATTCAGACGATGATACCGATTGTAAATTAAATTGCACCAATCATTTATCTGGAAACTTTTTGCTAATTTTTTCTGACCTTTTTTGGCTTATCAGTTTTTTCTAACTTGCTTAATCCCTCCATTTTATTAGACAATGATGGTAACCTAACAACAAAACTTTATGATAAACGTGTTGACTTTAATTTTTTCTATAGTCAACTTTCCTTACTTATGTAGCATTATACCTTCATCACCTGCATTTGGTGTTTTTATCTCTCAGTTAGTCCAATGCGCAAGGGCATACTCTTCCGATGGACAGTTTCGAAGGCAAGGCAAGCTACTGACAAACAAGTTGATAAAACAGGACTATCAACAGTCTCGTTTAAAATCATCTTTTTCTAAGTTCTATGGTCGATACAACGACCTTGTCAGCAAATACAATCTTTCGATCTTTTTGTGTTTTTTTTTTAAATTCAGTTTTATCAATTAAGGAATGACAATGCAACTTAATTAGGTTTCCATTTCTTGATATTTGTTCAATTTTCAATTTCTTTGATATTCTTAAAGCGCTATGGTTATTTAAAGGTGTGAACTGTCACATTTTTATTCCACCGGCACTAAGCTTATAGCACAACTCTCTGAGTTCTCTTGCTGTAAGAAACGTTCATAGGACCTATTTTCCCCAATAATTTTGACTACATGCAAGTCACGCGCGGACTCCCGCTGCGTCTTGCAGTCCCCCTGAGTACGCGCGGATCTCCATGAACATGTCGCGACCTATGGCTCACCTGGAGATGTGCAGCAACCTGCGATGCAGTACAATCCTCAAGACTATACCGCACTACCAGCCAGTTCTAGCCACCCGACCGTCCGGAATAGACCTAGATATAAGGATCTCCGCTATGATGGCAGGTCCAACTGGAAAGCCTTCCTTCATAAGTTTGTTCGCCTTTCGCGCAGCCAACATTGGAATGAGACCGAGCAACACGATCAATTCTGTTTCTTCCTGGAGGGCCCGGCCAGTGAGTATTACACCTTGATGCTGGAGACTACCCCCCGCCTGAGGTTCAGCGAAATACTCCGGAAGTTCGACAAGCGCTTTGGCTCATCGGCACCAGACCTCACTCATCAACTTAATTTCCAATCGGCGACCCAGAATAGTGGTGAGTCCCTGAAGGAGTGGGCAGATCGTGTACTTGTATTGGCCACCCGAGCTTTCCCCCAGCTGCCAGATATCCACACTCAGGCCATACCCCGCCTGTGTTATGGTGCGAAGGATGTGGACGCCGGCCTGTACGCCTTGGACGGTAACCCTAAGACTGTGGAGGAGGCACTGGACCGGATGCAGTTTTACCAGCAATCGCGGCGGAGAGGGCCCTCTCAGCATGTAACAGCGAGACAGATGGCGGAAGATGACCGGACAGTGGAATCTAGGAGAGAAGCAGACGAGGAGAGTAGGAAAATGCAAGAATGGCACAGACGCATTTGTCAATTAGAGGAAGCTGTTGAAGAGATGAGAACCCCAGTTAAGCCCGAGAATAGTGAGATACAGGACTTGTGGAGCCGGGTGTACGATTTGGAGATGGCGCTCAAGGAGACGACCAGTAGGTCGGGTACCCCACCGCCTTCTGCGAGAGAGGAAGCAAGCCTGTGCTTCCAGTGCAGAGAGATTGGATACTTCTGCAGGGATTGCCCTCTGGATGCTAGACAGAAGTCGGAAGGAAGTGTTAGTGGGGACTGGGATAGCCCCCTGTCCAACCGAGGTGCCTGTCCGGCGGAGGACTATAGCAGAGGACCCCAGTTTAGGAGCAGAGCCGCTAGCGAGAGTCAGCTTATTAGAACGGTACGCATGATGACACCCGATAGAAGTGACAGAACAGAAACACCCCCTGTGGATGGTTGTACCACGGAGCAGACTTCCCGGAAGTCAAGTTCCAACCCACTGGTGGTGGAGGTGCGTTCCTGTATGAAGAGCAGGAGGGAACACAGTGGACTTAAGGTGCAATTTGAGAGCTCACCTTCGCCTGATCTGTTCTCCAATGGAGAATCTGAGGTTCCAGGGAGCAGAGTGTCAGCCCCTGCAGACTGGAGTGCAGAGTGCAATTTTGCGGCCACGTGAGGAACTCGCTGTCGAGTCTGAGTGCCCTAATGTCGTGGACTGCAATGGAGAGGACTCGATGGGGGTTGTTAAATGTGGGGGATGTGGCGAAGCTGAGAGCGAGATCCGGGAGTTGAGGGGAAAAGTGCAGCTGCTAGAGAAGACTCTCAAGGAAGTACTTGACTCAACTCGGCTTGGGACCCAGATGACTGGCCTCCCCAGAAGGCATCCTGGCCCAAGGACAAGCAACTGTTTTAAGTGTGGGAAGTCTGGCCATTTTCGGAGAGAATGTCGCACTTATGTCAGACGGAAGACGGAAGGAGGTGCTGGAGACGATTGTCCTCTGCCTTACCGTGGTGCCCGTCGAGCAGTTGCAGATACAAAGACACAGATGGGCAGTTCACAGCCCATGGAAAGCGGGCAGCTTCGCACTGTGTGCCGGCTGACCCGGGATAAGATGAACAGTTTGAGGAAGCCCCCTGCAGGTGACCCATGTGTGGATCAGGACACCTCTGGTGCCGTTATCGGGTGCAGGAGGAAGCGTGGTAGGCGAAGGGTGCGACACAAGAGGCTGAAAGCTGCGGTCTTGGGAAATGGTGAAGTTACCCCGACAGACAGTAATCCGGGGCGGCAAATGCAGCGCAGTAAGGAGATCCCTACAGAATCCAGATGCCCTGAGGCCATGGGGGACTTGGTGGATGACTCCGTGCCCCAGATTCAGGGAGCAGTCTCGCGGGATGAAGATCTGTATGTTCAGGCTGCCACTACAGTTAAGCCGAGAATTATGGAGAGCAGCCCTGAGGTAGCGAAGGAGTATTTCAAAGTTCCTGCCGGAGGACAGCACCAAGGAGAGGCAACAAACTCGAAGTACTCCAGTCCTGGCGTCCTGATAGAAGTGATGGATGTACCACCGAGACCCTCTTTGCCCTCAGTATTGCGTACGGCATGTCTTGTTGACCAGACATAGCGGAGCTGCCCTTCCCGGACTGAACCAGCAACCCAAGACGACTTGGACTGTCCCTGGATTTTCCTTTGTGTGTGTGTGTGTCGGCCCTTGTCGTGGAGATGGGCCCTGCCCTTGTGACTTGCTATCCCGGCTGTTGCTGGGATGGGCGTTGTAGCGCCACCCTGATTGTGGGTCCCACCTGTAGGTGGGACCAGGTTCCCTTTCATGTTATCCCGGCTGTTGCTGGGATGGGAGTGATTGCCCCCCTGAAGATCGGTGGTCCCACCTGTAGGTGGGACTGGCTCCCCAGAAAGAAGACGGAGGGGAGTGTGGTGTTCGTGGAATCATTTCTAGTACGAGCTACCTGGTAGCCATGACGTCAAAGGGCGGGAATCCGCTCGTGCAGATTTCCAGAAGCTGACAGCTACATGTGAGTTCGGGGCAACCCACGGTTATTATATAGATAGTGTTAGGTAGAGAAACACCATAGCAGGCCTCTGATTGGCCGATTCTTACTACTAGACAAATCTCGTTGAAAGAAAAGTTTCCTCCGAATTTATCGATTTGAACGAACGTCAACGAGTTTTTTATATCATTTTGAATTTCTAAAGAATAGGATGAACATCTTTGATTTATATACAGGGGCTCGTCACGAAGTTTTTTCACCCTTCTATATGTATCACCTCTATACAATGAAATAAAATGTATTTTATTGTATAGAGGTGGTACATATTTAAAAGGGTGAAAAACTTCATGACGAGCCCCGGTGAATCTCGTTAATATATATAATATTAGTTACATACACTGTAGTTAATTATCAATCATCAAGCAATTAAATATCTAATTATTTTTCAGACTGACCATACAAACGACTGAAAAGTAAATTTAAACTTTAAAGAAAAAAAAAAAGAAGAGAGATATCCCAAAAGCTATTTCCCAAAAATCAGGAAATTCCTAATTTGTTGTGGGGGTAAGGATATCTAATGGGGGGGGGGGGGGACGATAGCTTTCTGATACTTAGATATATTTTGTTAATGTATAAGAAATATAATATATATTTTCTGCGAAAAAAGTGGGGGTGGACCCTCCCTGATGCTATGTGCCTGCAGATTGTTTGGTCTAACTTTGCAAAAAGTTCCGACGCCTATGCTTATTTCCTATACGATGAAAGCAGTAGGCATGCTTATGAAAATTTCTTATGATACGTCTTAAGAGATATCTTAGGGTATATCTTAGGACGTATCTTAGGACATTCTTATGACATCTCTTAGGATGTAAAACGAAAGCGTCTTAGAAATGTATTAGGTTAAGATGTCTTAAGTTTCATCTTAATTTTTTTCATGTACAAAACAAACGAGTTTGCCGCTGTGTTACGTGTACAATTTTAAATGATAATGGAGAAACGAGACCGTTATAAGTAAGCGGTCAATACCAATGGCCAAAAAATTGTTTTATTATAATCTAATACAAAATATAAAACAAAACCAATCAATGATATGAACTAATTTTCAGCACTACTTCATCGTTTTTAGAACATCTCTCTCTCTCTCTCAAATAAAACTAAATTTTTGATCCACTCCTTATTGTAATAAACAGCACTCAGTAGACCTAAAATCAAGGAACAATTCCATTGTTTAGAAACCATATAAAAAGGCTGTGCAGTCGGTGCTATGTAGTACATGTACATGCAGAATGGGCGGAACACGAAACCCAAACTTCTCAGAGGCCGAAATCCAAATATTATTAAACGAAGTTGAGAAAAATAGGACCGTGATTTTTTCGAAATTGTCTAATATCGTCACCAACAACCAGAAAAAAAGAGTTTGGGAAAGTATATGTGATAAAGTAAACTCTGTGAATACAAACGCCAAGTCAGGACTGTGGAAGAGGTTCGAAAGAAATTCTCAACATATACAAGCGATACAAAAAAAAGATAGTGCCATTGTAAAAAAAAAAGTTTTAAAGATTAATTGTTGCAAATGAACGAATCATGAGTGCTACCTGGTTTGTTAGAAGTCGACCAAACCGGATCCTGAGACCCTCAAGCAGTGGCCTATACATGTAACCTCAATAACCCTATGTACACCATATGAATATCAGTTAGTGTTATATAAAGACACAATTAAAAAAAAAATAGAATATCTTCATTATTATTATTTTTTTAATTGCATGTATTTAAAAATTGTGAAGAGGATCTTCTTATCTTTAAAAAAAAAATGGGAGTGGGGCTAAAAGTTCGGAAATGACCCGCTACACTGGGACGTAGCAATTGGGGATCATTATTTGAACTCAGTTTAAAAAAAAGCTACATTATATATAATTATTATATAGCATTAAGATAATGCAGAGGATTTTATGGAATACTACATGAGAGAATGGTTCTGGATGTTTACAATTATTTCTAGAAATCACTATAGATGATATCCTGCGCAAGCGCGGGAATCAACACTGTACGCATTAGAATGATACAATGCACAATATGTAAGACAATATTTTTGTTCATTTTTGTATATACTGTATCCACTTTTTCTTAATTGCTTTTAGAAAATTGCTTTCATAATATTCTTTAAAATTTAAATAAAAAAAACAGCATGGCTGGATATATATAGAGGAGCGGGCAGTGATGAAAAATATAAACTGAAATGGATGATTTATACATATACGTACATGGTCTTCATTCGTTTTAATTTGTTGCAGATGACTGGAAAAAATAGCAAACTTTTCTATTTAAATTCAAACCAGTTAATCGGTTTTTAGTGCATCGTTTCTCTAAATTTTGGTGTTTTTTTTATCCTATTTAACTCTAATTTTTTGTCACTGTTCCAAATAAGTATATCAGAAATCTGATAAAAGACTGTTTTGAAGACCCCCCCCCCCCCATTCAACTTCTCCGTTTTATGCATACTTGATTTTTTTTTAGCACAATCTGTTCATTATTTGCAAATTATTGTATAAAAGGCTTGCCTCCAATCTGTCATGTTAAAAAATGTATGAAATAAAAAAAAAACGCTACTGGATGCATATTTATTAACATAATATAAACACAATTTGACAGATATAAAGTATTTGCCCAATGGTTAACTCCTTTAATCTAGCTCCACCGGGACGTTATTTTGTCTCACCGAATTCCTTGACACCCGTCTGGAAAGTTCATTCCATCAAAGCTAAAAACCGCATCAAACTGATACAAAAAAATTATTATTTTTTTTTTATTAACCCAAGATATTACCCTGCGATGCCCTAGCCTTGGTTATACCCCGTTCTGGAAAGTTCCCTCCCATGTATCCGGTTTTCTCACCAAAGGTCGTGCTTTGCTAGCGTTTATCCATCAAACCTAAAATCGCGCCTTCAAGAAACGAATTGACTCGTTTTATTTTTTTCAACAATTTTAATAATTGTCATATCTTAATTTCTACGTTCCCAGTAAATATATATTCACCCCCAAAAATGTACCATTCAATATAATTTCATAACAAGCATATATTTTGATGCAAACTCGCACTGACTTGGATCCGCCAAAGCGTGTCCACCAATTCAATTACAAGTTTATGGACATATCATATCACACGTGTTGATATATATATACTAAAGGTATAAGCAGTTATATACTCTGGTGCAGGCGTTTTGTAGTTTTTTGGCGAAATGTCTTAAAATTCATAAATATAGATTTTTAAAATCATGAGATTTCCGTTGACAGAGAGATGAAATATATATATATATAGCTTACTCCACTTATATTGAACTCGCTTATTTTGAAATTCCGCTTATTTTGAAATAGAAATAAATCCCCTGTTTGTGCCTCTCATATTCTTTGCATTGATTTCACGGATATAATGAAATCGGTTATTTTGAAATATCGCTTATATTGAAGCCACTGATCGGTCCCCAAAGGTGATAATTAGTTGTTTTTATAACGGTTATATTGAAGTACTCCCTGGCGGCTGTCGTCACGGTTGGTGACAGTAATTATGCCAGACTGACCGGTTGATATACAAAGGTGTGAATTGATAAGTTAATTCTCTTCATGTGTGTTTTTATACTTTTATTAAAAAGTAAAATTTATTCACTGTTTAATTTTTTGTTTTTACGAATACGGATGTATTGAGGCTAGACGTAATATGGAAACCCCACGGAAAAGAAATACCTTATCTCCGGACGCTAAATACAAACTAGTTATGGCTATTGATGAAAGAACAAAGCCTAAATTCGAAATAGCTAAGGATTTTGAGATTATCGCGTGTACACTTACGATAATATACAAGCAGCGTTCCAAGATTATGATGAGGTTTAAGATAGTAACAAATCGAAACTTACAAAACTTTCCGATATAATTTTAATCAAACTTTCAAGGACTAATGTTCCATGTAATCCGTTTATTGTAATAGATAAATGATGATCTAATAATTTGTTCGGGTTTGGTTTTCTATGCTTACATCGGGATTGAACTTTGAAAAATGGCGGCTTCACGTCAGTCAATTTCGCTTATATTGAAATACGGATATATTGAAATAATTTGCATGTGGTCCCCTGAATTTCAATATATCCGGAGTAGGCTGTATATCCAATGCATCTAAATATAATTACATCTACCGAGTATGAATCCCTCCATTTCCTACGGAAACTTATCCGCGTCGTGAATTCATAGCTCTATAGAAACAGCCAGACTGAAATATACACGCCCCGTTTATAGATTGGTCAAAACCTACAGCGACAAAAGAAAAATCACAGACTGCACGAAATAATCATGATGTCAGACTCAAAGTCTCATAGGAGACGATTTGGCAATAAAGTGATTTTTACTTACTTTTTCCAATCAATTTATTAATTTGCAAAAAAGTGTAAATATAAAAAATAGAATGCTTTCTTTGATGATTCATGCAGGTTATGAAGGTAGCGATAATTGCTGAAAAAAAAGTATTTATTTCTGCAATGTTGCCACCTTCATATCGCCACAGAAAGCATTCTATTGTTTAAATATAGTTTTACATGAAATTCTTGTGAATGTTCTTTTCATTTAAATTGCCTTAAATTGGTTATGTAATGTACTGTTAAATATTTACATCAACCGTATTATCTAATGGTGTTCATAAAGCCACAGACAAACCCAGCACAACGTCCGTGTATGAACGCGGGTACAGTGCTTGAACTAGCGTTACCTCTAAGACCAATCGCAACTTCTCGGGCTTTTCCAGCAGAGCTCGAAAAAAACACCTCGAGGTGTTTTTCCGAGCTTGCCGGAAAGGCCCGAGAAGTTGCGATTGCTCTAAGACCGCACTGTATATACTTTCACACTTGTGTGGATCTAGAAGGGGGTCGGGGTTGGGGTTCATGGAAAATAGGCCTTGGACCCCCCCCCCCATCCCGGAAAACAAAACTTTCCCTGTTGTTGTGTTGTCTCGTATATGTTCCTGAATTAGAACTCATGAAATTAATAATTATAAATAACGAATTTGCCATGGAGTCACTTTTTCAAAGAAATAGCGATATAGGCATCGTAAAATGGCGTCAAAAACGCCATCATTAAAAACTTGTTTAGTTACGAAGATTTTTAAAGCGCAAAAGGATTATTTAAATGTGTGAATTATAGTAAAATGTCACTCTCTACCTAAACTTATTAGAAAAAAAGTAAGTTTTAAAACAAAATTTGTATAAAATAAGTGTTAGAAATTTGAATAATATATATTTCTTACAATTCTTAACTTGACATGCTCTCCTTTGTTTAAATAAAAAAAACCTCTAGCAATTCAGTAAAAGAAATTGTTGTCATAGAAACCAATGTAGAACGTTCAAAATTATTTTTTTCCACATTTGTCCGAAAGGCCTGACGATTAAGTTGTAACTCGGCTGAACCCTCCAATTAAACTGCTTGTCAACACAAGATCACTTCTGGTGCAATTGATATACTATATAAGTTGGGTTTCATATGGAGTTTAAAGACTTTACTCTATAAATCCACTTGACAAACAACAAAGAAATTTTCTCAAAGAATATCTTTTTACTCTTATTTTGTAAACATAAAAAATTTGAAAACAATAATGTGTATAAAAAACATCAACAGTATACAAATGTATATGTAAAATATTCTTCTGAAAGTAACATGGTATCAGTTATTTGCACGGCACTGTGTAATGCACGTGCATCAGGGACTATCATCTGAGACCCGCGGGAAGTGTGGGGATTTGGAGCCCCTGGTCGCTTCCTGTTGAGGTAAAGTCTTTTCCTGGAGTATTACCCCCTCATTCTTTCCACAGCGAGCACTTGCCGAAACGGGTAATGTGCACGTCACTGATTTGCTGCAGAGTTGCCGCCATTGAGCCCCTGTGACGTACAAGCACCGCAGTACCCTCGAGGTTGGTCACGTGGTCTGTGACGTCCATCAACATACCGTGATGTAGATGGTACTGGATGTTGGCGGCAAGACGCACGCGGACGATCTTTGTGACGTAATCAGGCTCGTAGACGGTCTTTTCTTCCGTCTGGTTCTCGTCGACCTCAATAATATCAACGTCACCAACGACACGTGACATTTCGTCATAGATGACGAATTTGTCGCCTGCTTCCACTGCGCATACTGTAAATGCGTATCCTTCCGGTCGGCTGTCGGACCAGAAGTAGTTCTCGTTGTTGTTGAGAGTTTCTCCCGAGAAAGTCAGTCGCTTCCCATATCCAAGGCCGATGGATTGGAGCATGCGCGGTTCTCCGTTGAACAGGAAGTCTTTGGATCCCATGTAGCGAACTCGGTATCGGAACCCTGGACAGATGCTTTCGTCGACATGGAAACCTGACGAAAAAAAAACAAGATGCTGAGGACTCTTCAAACAAACCGGTTGTCGTATTATATATTTCATACGTTACAATGCATCGATTTGAATAAAGAACACAGCTAGTATACTTTTAAACTGACTAGATTAACCGTGAAAATGCACATATGAAATACAGTGTGAAGTTTTGACGGTTAGTGCTTCAATATACTGCATCAAGAAAAAATCCACTCGGCATAATATAATCATTAATCATACAGAACGCTTTATCAAAATACATAAACTAATCAATATTCTGTATTTTTTATTATAAAGGTTTTTGTGGTGCAAGTATGAGCGATTTCAATTTTAAATAAATTTAATTGTCACGTGGTATTTCATTGCCCTGTTCAAAAATAAAATGAGCATTGGCAGATGCCTTTTATCTAATAAATATTTTTCCCCGTTGGATAATTTTGAATAAAATTAAATATGGGGTAATTTAGAACATTGCTGTTGTGTTGTGTAGGTCTTTCCTCCTCTTCTTCTTTCCTCGACTGCTCGATCGCTGTCTCTTGGGTGAAGCTTTCTCCACGTTGAAAGAAATGTTAAAAATTATACCCCGTTTTTCATATGCTCTGAGGTAAACTAGTCTCAAACCCCAATAAATGAATTTTATTTTTTTAAATCTTTTTTTTCCATCTACATATACCACGTGACAAAATGACATCAGAAATCTACAAATTTCGGCAGTTGTTTTCAGTAACGTAACATGAATATGTTACCACTTACACAACTATCCGTAATTATCTGCCGAATCGTCACAGCAGAAATCGAAGGTAACTGAAAAGACAAAACCTTTTCAAACCACAATATACGGTCTACAACACAGGTCAGAGAAGTCACTATTTGATCAAGAGGTCTCTGGTCGTGTAAAATTGTAGTTATCACCCCCACCCCACCGATATCCAAATATAAAAATTTAAGTCAACTAACTAATTATGAAATTTCTCGACATTTAAAAACTCAATGACATTCGGGTGGTTTATTTGTAAAATTCAGAACAATTTTAACTCTTCTGTGTTAGAAAATAAAAAAAAGTTATGAAATAGCTGCAAGTATCGAACCTCCTTAATGATGATAAACAGCGGTGCATGCGCACCTATTTGAACCCCTTTATGCGTAATGAGGTATATATATATATATATATATATATATATATATATATATATATATATATATATATATATATATATATATATATATATATATATATATATATATATATATCGATTACAGATGCGCGCCAGATAAGCTGGAACTTTCCAGTTTTAGCAAGAGCTGTCTTGTCGTTACTATGGTAACTGTCGGTCGATAAGGTACAAAGTCTCGGTCAATGATTCATCATCATAAACTTACCTTACAATACTCAATGCATCAATAAGGTTAAACAACTTTGGTACTTTTGTCAAAGTTAAAAAATTACAATTTGAATAAATAAAAATTAATATTTTCTACCCAATTAAAATGTTCCCACTGTACGTTTTAGGGTAAAATTACACTTATAGTGTAAAAATGCGATATGTATATTACATAGGTACAAATTAAATTAGATATGAAATGTGTTTTTAACAAAAATTAACAAAATACATTTAAGTTAATCAATGTATAGCGTGGTTTTCTACTGAAATGGTTTCGTAATAATGTATCGGTTGTAAATCATTTTATAAAGGTAAAGCCTTACCGATCACGGGAAACTCGTGCGACTTGATTCCCGCCGATTTATACTGGATGGGGAAACCCCGCCCGTCAATGACCGGGGTGTCGTCACACACACTCTCCAGGGAGGAAGAGGATTCCCCTCTCTCCTCGGTGATGGCCAGGTCATGGCGGAGAATCCGGGCGGGCCGGAACAAATCTTGGAGAGACCCGCGGGATCCGCGCGGGGTTTTGGTCAGTCCTGGATCCGCGCCTAGAGATTTTATGTCCTCGGGACGGATAGTGGCGTACAGGGATAATCTTCTGACCAGAAAACATTCGTCAATTTCATCACGGTTATCAAAGACCTGGCTATTTTCAATGATCGGCATTTTGACTTGTTAAGAAATAGATAAGGGTGGATTTATTCTCTGGTAGCTTTTTATTCTTGATCGATCTGCTTGCGTGGCAAACTGTGTTATGATTGTAAGATCAACAGAATATCGGTATTTATTGCTGACAGAGATTATTTATGATCAGCCAATCAGAAACGATTTGTCTCGAACTGATCTCTGCCATTGGTCGGTTTATTGTTATTTTCCCACGTGTAGTCTGCATGCACTATCGCATGCACAGCTTTCTCCCATTCATAACTGAACTTTGACCCCGTATAAGTAAATATTTTGGTTTGGGTCACATGTACATTGTAAAATTCTCCAAAAACAAAGAAACCTTTTTGATATCGGGAACTTTCCCATTTTAATAAATAATTCATGTTTACATTTACCGGCAATAATATTTGATGTTCATTTCACAAAGTAAGTCAACAGCTACCTGGGTGATTTTTCCACAACTTGCTAAGTACTGTTTACATAGGCTAAAGGTCAAAGGTGAAAAGATTATTGATGTCAGACAATCTTACGAAATGTTTAATGTTACTTTTTTTTATAATATATACACACATAAAAAAATTCAAACTTCAAAAAACAAAACATTAAATTATTCCTTTAACTGTTAAAAACCTGAAGATTTATGTTCCTACCATATATTACAGGCGAGACGGGTAAATACAAATTTGATAACGTACGTACGTTCACATATTTCAGGCATATAATATTATCTCTCCGCATTTCTTCGATTCCGTTTTCTGTTTTTATTTACTAATTGATTTTTAGATTCAAAATTGTATGATCAAGTAGCCCCGCCCCCTTTTTGAAAACGACATTTCTTTCCACAGCTAATATACATATTACATAGGCATCGGAACCGGGAAGGGGGGGGGGGTTAGCCCCGCCCCCCCCCGCCCTTTTTTCTCGCAGCAAAGATAACAGTTCCTAAATTTATCTTGAAAAGATTGAAATATTGAGAAGTTGAAGTCATAGGTATACTATATATGGATCCGAAGCATTTTTTTATAGGTCTATACTGCTGTAACAGCAATTACGTGAAACGTTCTCTCTCTCTCTCTCTCTCTCTTTCTCTCTATTAAAGACACCATGAACTCTCTGTTTATGCCACCGTGAATTATTTCCCCGATTGCCAATCCAACAACAATGTAAATAATAACCCCCCCCCCCCCCCCCCAAGCAGATGAGCTACAATTATGTGCATAAACCATATATATTTTGGGGAATGTTTCAGGCACAGATTATATCATTTTTCTTTTTAAAAAAAAGTCCCAGAGCACACGTATATATACACGTACACATTCCATATCAACTAAAACATTGTCGAGTTTCTCCACTTGTCAACAAGAGTCTCAGTAGGCCTATAAAGGAGAATCCCCTTACCGTGGTAAGTACATGTAAGCATGACTGCATGGAAACGTGCTTTTTTTCCTATAGGTTCTGAATTTAAAAAGGATTACATTAATTTTCGATATCGGAAGAGGGCAAGATCTGAAAATGTTCCTTAGGGCAGGCTATGGTTATGACGGCGATCGATTTACCTAAAATTCTACAGGGGTCCATCTCTTATAATGTGAATACCTAATTGATCTGCAAAAAAGTAAGATATGCTTAAACGGAAGATAGCAGAAACTTGATTCTTATTTTCGGAATATCTTCGCATCATTGCGTATTTATTTAAATTTCTTTAAATCCTACTGTTTTTGTGTTGTTTGTCCTCTATGCAAACTGCTTTTATGTGAGGATTAACATTCCCTATAGCACCATCTCCTAGCTTCTGTTGATCAATCATAGCAATCAATCTTTACATGTACTCGATTAAAATGGAAAGGTATTCCAACCAACATATTTATTTCAGTGCGAATTAAGTTCCATCAGCATGGTCAGTTGGCGTTTAAAAATTAACATCGTACTGTTTTTGATCTGCAAAAAAGTAATATATGCCAAAGAGAAGATAGCAGGAACTTGATTCTCATTTTTGCAATATCTTCACATCATCACACCATTGCGTATTTATTTAAAATTCTTTAAATCCTACTGTTTTTGTGTTGTTTGTCCTCTATGCAAACTGCATGTTACCCAGTAGGTGAGGATTAACATTTCCTATAGCACCGCCTCCTAACTACTATTGACCAGTAATCAATCTTTACATGTACTCAATGTATTCCTTCACATACATCACTCATGGTATAAGGGAGCTAACTCGCATTAATTACTCACGCCTGACCAGTTTACCTGAGTGCGCTGTTTGTAATTCTATCAAGTGTGTCTCAGTTCAGTTTATTTTCACTCAAAAACCATAAACTGATACACGAGGTACATTTATAAACAAAAGGAATATTTTTACACAAGTATATATATTTTCAATTTACTTTCTTTATTAACCAATTAAAAGATCTCGAGGAAATAAATTTGAAATGAGAAGAAAAGATCGCGTGTTATCTTTGAAGTTTTTCTGAAGGGGCCACTATATATAGTGGTCATACCAAGTCGCGTATCAATTATTATACACAAAGAACAATACGTTAAGGCCTTTGGACGTTATTGAATTTATTCACACGACCGTAGGTACCTCAAAGTACTAACAAAAATATTTCAGTTTATTTTGAAATATAATTAACAAATTAAAACATTAAGGTCTTTTAGACATTCGAATATATTAATTTACATCCTTGTATCCATTCATCCGACACAGACGGTATAGCTTACCCCCCCCCCCCCCCCCGACTTAGTCTCGGTGAGCAAAAAACTCTATCTGATATTTGACTGACATAAAATCCCTTGTAATAATTTTACAAAGGACATCCCAAAGGATTTTTAGGCATTACTGTAAACATGAAGATTTGTACTATTTGCAAATAAAGGCTCTCATAAAAAGGATTTCTGGATATAAATTTGAAAAGGATTAAAGGCACTCACAAATCATATGCCATCAGAAATCTTGAGAGATCCTATATATTATAAAACTGGTGATATATGTATCCATTACATATACTAGAAATATAATTCTTTTTTTGTTTCAGAAAAGAAAAGAAATATTAATTAGATCTGTACATTTAATAAAGAAATATTTTATACATCCAATTCCAACTGCATTCAATACACACATGTACATTAAATTATTTCTTTAGTTTACAATTAACGATGATATACACATATTTTGTTAACATATATATGTACATGTATAAAACACTCACTCTATTTACATATGATGTACACCGATATACACTGTTTTTCTTATAAATAAAATGCATATACATAAATTGTTTACATATAGAACAAAATAGTTTATTTACAATGATATATACACACAGTTTGTTTCTAGTATATACTATGATACTTGCACATGGTTTGTTGACATATACACATACAATATACACACAGTTTGTTTACGTATAATACACATACACAGTTTGTTTACATATAATACACATACACAGTTTGTTTACATATAATACACACACACAGTTTGTTTACATATAATACACACTCACAATTTGTTTACATATAATACACACACACAGTCTGTTTACATATAATACATACACACAGTTTGTTTACATATAATACATACACAGTTTGTTTACATATAATACACACACACAGTTTGTTTACATATAATACACACACACAGTTTGTTTACATCAGATATTGTATTTTCTTCACTTTACCTGTGTACCACTCAATCACAAAGAGGTTGTCTCTGGTGTCCACACATAAACCCCATGGAGTCTGTAAATGACAGTTGTCAATGTAGCGGAGGAACTGTCCGTCCTGATCCAGGATGTGGATACGGTAGTTGTTATAGGTAGAGTCTGCTGTCAGGATCTGACCCTGGCTGTCTGTTGTGATGCCGAGTGGATTAAATAATCCCTTGGTAGTAGAGGGAGGACCAGTGTAGGTAAACCGGAGTTTCCCGGCCTGATTGACCACCACTACTCCATGGGCTTTATTGTCTGACACACAGATATCTAGGTTCCTGTTCTCACTAATGTATTTAGTGTCACCACTAGATGAATAGAGAGGTTGTCCTTTGTCGTCGTACTGAATACTTTGTTTCTCTGTGGAGCCAGAGTAACACACAACTTTTGTTTGTTTATCATCACTGTCCATGACAACCAGGAGGTCACCAGAGGAGGTACTACAGACACCGTGAGGTTTCCACCCCTGTAGTCTGATCACTGTCTGTATCTGTGTATTCTTCACTATGTTCACAGTTCTATCATCTCTATCAGTATAAACTAGATCCCCACTCCTTGTCACTGCTATGTCCCGTGGATAGTTCCCTGACTTGGTTTGGACTGACTTCACTAGTTCC
Organism: Magallana gigas; assembly: GCF_963853765.1. Classification (NCBI taxonomy): domain Eukaryota; kingdom Metazoa; phylum Mollusca; class Bivalvia; order Ostreida; family Ostreidae; genus Magallana; species Magallana gigas. The sequence goes on from NC_088861.1 coordinate 49,170,218, forward strand.
CCCTGCAGGTTGTAGAGACTCATCATCTTATTATTATAACTACACGCCCAGATTTCTTCATCACTGTGACAAGTAACACTGGTTAGATATTTAGGATAGCTATACTGTGTCTGTATGGTGGAGATGATCCGTGGCTCATCAAGCAGTGGTGTGAGAGGAGAGGATCCAGCTTCTGAGGTTTCCATGGTGTAGCCATGTTCCTCTGTTGTAATGGAGAATGCTGACAGGGAACCAAACTGTTGGTGAAGTTGTTCTGGGTTAATTTTCTGAGGGGTGAAGTTTGGTAGAGAAACTGTGAGTTTAGGAAGCAATCTTCTGAATTCAGTAATCCTGGATTTGTAGGCAGAGACACGGCTGACATCATTGGAGTCCAGTAACTTCAGATCAGCAATGCTCTGTGTGATTTCAGAAATGGTGTGTGTGATTTCATCTTCCTGTTTGTTTAAGACAGCCAGGTGTTTGGCGTCCATTTCATCAAGATCAGATTTCAGTTTCTGTATAATGGTGTCTATTTCTCTGTGCCAGACTTCTCCATGTTTGTAAATTGCTGATGTCAATTTCTCTGAGTTTTTACTCAGATCAGCTTTCTGCACTGTCATTTTGTTTGCAATCTCTTGGTATTTGGGAGAAAGGGATTTCATTAGTTCTTGCAAATCTTTTTGTATATCTTCTTTTTTCTTTTCATAGTTGGTATAAATGTCTACTAACTTATGATTTTTGTGACTTTCAGAGGAAACACAAAGGACACAAATAGGAATGTCACATTGTTCACAATGAAGCTCACATTGCTTGGGGGAATGTTTTGTGCAAATGGGATAATTTGGAGTAGATCCTCGGTCTTTGAACGGTACCACCTGATGTTTTTTGGATAAATCCAGCATATGTTCTCCAACACACGCTTTGCAGAGATTGGTCTGACAGAAGTCACAGTGTAGTGGGGGGACAGGGGTATCACACACATCACAACGCACCACATCCTGGGCACTGCTTCGAGGGTCCATGGTCAAGTCCTCTATGTATGGTGCATCTACCCTGAAATATACATGTATATCATTAATTCCAATCCTATTGGAATAGAGTATATTTATATATACATAAATGTATGTAAATTTTGTATCCTGATAAAATGCTTTTCTTATAATATTAATGTGAACGAAAGTTTTCAATGTAATATGCATAGCCATTCTCTCCTTAACTATGCAATCAAGCATACTAACAACATATCAAATAGATTTAAGTATATTTTTCATGATCCACAATTTATCAAAATCAAGATCATGAAACAATTATTAGACATGTCAAATGTTGGTCATTATTTTATTCCATTTCTCTTTTTAATCCATTTTTGAAACTTGTTATCTCAATTATATGAATTACAGACTATAAGAAAATGCCAGTTCCATTCCTATTAATTTTCTAATGTTAACTGAAACTCCATTTACTATAGGTTTCAAGATTTCCAGTTGTACAAGATAGTAATCCATTTAAATGGCAAAGACAGATTTCAGTTGACTGGTATATGGCAATTATTGTGGTCTGTAATTCATTAATTTTGGCTGGCAATTAGTTTTTACAAATTTAGTTAATTAAATGCTATGAAACTTAATGGATGATTGGCCTATCAATAACAAGTTTAATATTTTAATGGATATGAAACCACAATATTTGTTGTTATTGGTCTACTTAATAATGATTTTTACCGATACATTCCTGTAGCACATGACATCTACAAACCTTGTACACTTTGGTTCATGTTGACAATGTACAGATGTTGTAATGGAAGTTCAGCTGGGGAAATCTGCAGTTTCTCAAAAGACAGGCCTATAAATAACAACAAACAAATCAAAATCAATAACATCAATTACCAAATTTTGGTTTAAACAAGAGGCCAACTGGCCTTAACGGTCACCTGAGTAGCATATATCCCATACACAAACTTGTCATGGAGTCTCATATATGCATCTAATTAATTAGGTTTTATACTGGAGTACAAAAATTATAAACTTGTAATGACGACCACATTTCAAAAAGAACTGTGAAAGCTATAATTTTGGTGAAAAACTAAAAGATCTGGTCTACAAAATCATGATTTCAGTTTTCCTTTCAGGTGTGTGGGAGTAAAGAAGATAAATTTTTAACGTTATATGCATTAACATCTATACATCCATTTTGGCCCTGCCCTAGAGTCAAAACCCATCCTTGAGGGGACATGAAAATTAAAATTTCAGTAGAGGACTTCCTAGTAAACATAATTATTAGTCAGTTTTTTATACAGATGAGTGAGAATAGAGAAGAAGATTTTTAAACATTATATGCATTATATGCATTATGCATTAACACTATATTGCTATATTGCCCCCCCCCCCCCAACAACACCTAATAAAGGGGTCATGAATTTCACAATTTTGGTAGAGGACCTCATGGACATCATTACCATGCATTTAGTTTTTAACAAATATATATGATAGTAGAGAAGAAGATTTTCTAAGATTTAATACATGTTTACTATTTGGCCATATTGGCCCCACCCTAGAGCCTGAACCCCTGACCCAGGGGTCATGAATTTCACAATTAAGGTAGAGGGCTTCATGGACATCATAACCATGCATTTAGTTTTTAACAAATATATATGGGAGTAGAGAAGATTTTCTAACATTTAATACATTTTCACTATTTGGCCATTGGCCCCACCCTAGAGCCTGAACCCCTGACCCAGGGGTCATGAATTTCACAATTTTGATAGAGGGCCTCATGGACATCATAATCATGCATTTAGTTTTTAACAAATATATATGGGAGTAGAGAAGAAGATTTTCTAACATTTAATACATTTTCACTATTTGGCCATATTGGCCCAACCCTAGAGCCTGAACCCCTGACCTAGGGGTCATGAATTTCACAATTTAGGTAGAGGGCTTCATGGACATCATAATCATGCATTTAAATTTTTAAAAATATATATGGGAGTAGAGAAGATTTCCTAACATTTAATACATTTTTACTATATGGCCATATTGGCCCCACCCTAGAGCCAGAACCCCTGACCCAGGGGTCATGAATTTCACAATTTTGGTAGAAGGCTTCATGGACATCATAACCATGCAACCAGTTTTTTCCTCACATGCGTGGGAGTAGAGAAGAAGATTTTTGAAAATTTGGCGTTTTTTGCATATTTTGCCCCGCCCGTGGCACCCCAGGGGTGGTAGAGCCATGAATTTCACAATTTAGATTCTTCGCCTTACCATAAAGATGCTTCGCACCAAAAATGGTAATGATTGGCCAGGTAGTTTTCAAGAAGAAGTTAAAAATGTAAAATTGTTAACGCACGACGACGGATGAAGACCAATTGCAATAGGTCACCTGAGTGACTCAGGTGACCTAAAAAAACAAATTTCATAATTTGTACAGCTTTTAGAATCTCACATCAAAGGTTATACAGTATAAGGTATCTAATCAGTAAAAAAACCTTTTACACCCATAGACTTTGTACTTTCGACTACTGTTTTCTTTGATAACAACTTTAATTTCAAATGATATTGCAAAGTAACCAACAATAGATATTGGGTCAGTGTTCCTTGCATAAACGCATGTCAATCTACTGGGGGGGGGGGGGGCAATGTGTGAGGTTCCTTTCTTAAAAATAATAACAAATTAACATATTTTCACCTGAATGTGTAATAAATTCAAGAGAGAAGGGCTATGTTAACATCCTACAAAAGTATTTGTGAACATTCAATAACCTAAAATTATCTGTCTTTATTAAGTATATTTTGTGTTGATCATGTATTACATGTGTACCACTATCTTAGCCAAAACATCTTGTAATGAAATAAACAAAATCCATTTGATCTTGAACAGGTCGGGTACACTACCTTATATGGATAGCATTATTTAACACGTGACAGTATTTTCGGCAAACAGATTCTCCAATCAAATGAATGAGTTGCAATGCATGACGGTCTATAACGTGTTTACGATTCAACAAACGCATGTGGTATTTGTCTGTTTTATACACAATATTTAATTGCTTGCCGGAATGTTTGTACATCTTGATTTTTACTTCAGAAGGTAAAAAAGGAAAGATTACGTACCATTAACTTTGTTCCATGCTCACATTAAAGGGGCATGGTCACGATTTTGGTCAAATTTTATTTTTCTGTTTTTATTATTTACAATGCTTTATGAATGCATTTCAAATAATCAAATGAAATTTGGGTGCCCGTCGATGAGTTTAAAGCAAGATACTGGGCTCACAATTCTTCGTCGTGTAAACAAGGCTCGTGCCCTGTTTTTTTTTTACATAGGTTCAATATACCAGTAAAAAATCTTTTTCTAGATGATTTGTCTATATTCTTATTCTTAAACAGTTCTTAACGATTAACACATTCATTTTAGGTCTAAAACTAGAATTTTCACATCAACATTCAAAATATAAACAAAAGTTTTGTTTACATAGCGAGGAATTGTAAGCTCTGTAACTCGCTTATAACTCAACAAATGACAATTAAATTTTGGTTGCCTATTAAAAATGCCTTATTGAAGCATTATAAAGATAAAAATCGAACAAATATTTTTTTGACTAAAATCGTGACCATGCCCCTTTAAAAAATACTGTTGTTTTAGTTGATTAATTGTTGCTTCAAAAATGATTAGTATCAAACGACTGACAAACATACGCATAAAAGTACAAACATATTTTGATAAGACAAAAACATCACATTTGTGTATTGGTGACTTTATCATTGTGCACTAGAAATAAATACAGGAAACTGTACATTTTAACATACGTGAATAGCCACGGTAGTACAAATGCACAAATATACAAACGCTGAAGCGCAAGCTATATGCAGCATAAAGTATAGTTTTCCCGTTAAGCATTCTGATGAATGTCCCTGATGAAAACATCAACGCGCGTTCTACTAATGTTGTCCCAAATATGGGGTATCACGTGAAAAAAAAACTCGCTGCTTTTAATTCAATAGGACGTACCTCTCCTTTGAACATTGACAATGGGGTATTTAAATAGGTTAATATAAGTCCTCATATGCAACATTTTTTAATTGTGAGCATAGAAATTGAAGTTCAGACATAATAGTCCAATCCACACTTTGCAAAAGTTGTTCCCCTTTACGGGGTCCACCCTAAGGTCAAAAGGGAAAAAACAACTTTTCCCTTCTTTATGCAACCAAATATTTGGGCGTCCTGTGAAGAAATCTCTTGGAATTCAATTTATTCCTTCGATGTGTGGGTTGCCCCAACTTGGGGCAATCAAAATTCACAGAGGAACCCTATTTCTAATGTTAAATGGCGAGGTTACAACCCTCTAAACTACAAAGGCTACTGTGAGAAATATATGGGTTTTCCCCCAAAGATTGCGGCCAAGGGACATAACTTTTGTAAAGTGTGGATTGGTCTATTGTCCATATTGCTTTCATAAATTCTGAAAAATCATTCAAAATGAGTTTCCAAAGGACAATTCAAAATGGTATATATTTTCAATACGCTTTGTATACACTGAAACTTGTAGTAGCCCACAATGCCTTGCAACTCATTCACCTGATTGGTTTGTCGATAAAAGTAAACAGATGCCTAATTTAGTATGCAAATTTATACCGACGTCACAAAATATAGTGGTCTCGACCTGTTGAAACAGACCTAAACATTACAATGTTATACAACTATTATCATATCGTGATCTTGGTTTAACTGTTCTGGGGAGTATTGTTTCTATAAATAATACGTGTAAACCCAGTGCAGATATCTTCAATCTTGTTTTTCGATAAACAATGCACTGCACTTTCATTGCCCAATGAAAATACGAAAACCATGTTCTTTCAACTATAACCTATTCTAACATTCATGCTCCTTGAAAAAAACCCACAACATGTAGGCCTAGCACTTACAATGTTTCTTGGCGTCAATATCATTTCAATTTAACAGCGTTAAACGACCGATCGAGCTCCTCCAAAAGTTCGTCCAAAATGGCGATTGCAGCAGGCGTTCCGACCGTGACCTAGACCTATTTGGGTTACGGGGCAATTCGTACCGAGACGTTTCGCTCCGACTGAGGATTTGTACCGAGACGTTAAATCTATCACATGACCCACAGTTTTAAAAAGGACCATCGACCAAGACGTTTACCGTATTTAATTGAGCTCAAAACTTATTGATAATGAAATTAATGATTTCAGAAAGTCTTATTTGGTGTTAGATCCATTATGATGCCTTCATTGATCAATTTAGTAATATTTTATGTTTGTTTATTTTTGCATTCTAATTTTATTACGTACGTTGTATCCGTGCCCCTGGTCCCTGTTTGTAGGCAGTGGCGTAGCTGCCGTTAGGCACTTAAGGCACGTGCCTACACATCATTTTAAGACCAAAAATTAAAAATGTTAAAATATCGCATTCAATACGCTTTGTATACACTGAAACTTGTAGTAGCCCACAATGCCTTGCAACTCATTCACCTGATTGGTTTGTCGATAAAAGTAAACAGATGCCTAATTTAGTATGCAAATTTATACCGACGTCACAAAATATAGTGGTCTCGACCTGTTGAAACAGACCTAAACATTACAATGTTATACAACTATTATCATATCGTGATCTTGGTTTAGCTGTTCTGGGGAGTATTGTTTCTATAAATAATACGTGTAAACCCAGTGCAGATATCTTCAATCTTTGTATCCGTGCCCCTGGTCCCTGTTTGTAGGCAGTGGCGTAGCTGCCGTTAGGCACTTAAGGCACGTGCCTACACATCATTTTAAGACCAAAAATTAAAAATGTTAAAATATCGCATTTAATTAAAAAAAATTTTTTTTTTAAAAAGCACACAGCAAATATCTTTCTTTTCCCTATTTCAAAACTCTGATTGTTTGAGGTCACAAATATGTGACATCGATGATGCTAATGATTAATATATACGGAAAAAATCTTTAAAAAAAATCAAAATTTTATGTGCGAAAAGTGCCTAAAATTTGTTCCTGTGTGTTCCATAAAACATGAAATCTGTTTTCCGTCGGGGGGCTTCGCCCCCCTGAACCCCCCACCAGGGCGCTGCTTTTTAAATAAAATCAAAAACGTCATCTAAGGCAGGTATTGCAGTTAATACCTAAGTTGCTAGTACACGCATTACAGATATAGACATAAGATTTAATTAAAGAAGATGGGGTAGAAGCCATTTAAAATGCCTTTTCATAAATGTTCGCTTATTGGGCTTTAGATTTTGTAAAGTTTGTCATGTCTCGTGCAAAAATATATAAACTTAACACAATATTCAATGTACAAGAAGTCAGTTTAAAATTATGGTTAGTCAGAAAATTCATCAGAATCTGTTTGGCGTTCGTATGCATCATTAATGTTTGAAATGGATTGTTTATTAGCATTAACAGCGTAATTGCACTGATGGCGAGAGTACGCAAGATAGCAAATGACGCCACAGATGCGGGCACAACATCCTACAGTGCGGGCGCCAGATTTACACTGACAGTACCAACCACACTGTTGGCATAGTGTACTTTACCCACAAGTTGTAAGTGGTACTGTTTCGATGTCTTGATTGAATTCTTGTATGAATTAATCCAGATTCAATTTTAGACACGGCTATGTGGTACTGGCCGTTTTCAGTGTGCTCTATGACGTAGGGATTTGCTTGTCGAACTTGATAGACACCAACTGTTAACTCTCTCACTTCATCCTCACTAAGGACAGGATCGAAGTCAACAAACAACATTACTGACATCAATTCTTTTCCATGATTTGGAATTAGCTCTAAATCGGTGTGTGTCTTTTGTTCTCAATTAATTGTTTCAGAGCATATGCGTTTTCTCGAGATTTTATCAACATTTTATAACCAAGACTAGGACGACCATTGTCGCTGGTTTTAAGTGGCGGTCTGTATTTATTAATCATGCTGCACACAATACGCACAAATTCTCCAATGTAAGGAATTTGACTGTAAAGAGCCACATATTACAAGTATAATGTTGTCGTATTTTATTATTATAATATCCTTTTAATATATTGTGTATACTTAAATATTACATCAGAGACATGTTATTTATGTCTCTAATTGCATGCGATTAAACGGTAGTATTTAACAGAAATTTAACGGAAACAAAAATTGATTTAAAAACTCGCTATACAGATTACAAATAATGCTATGGTTGGCGCACATGCAATGTTATATGTATACAGATAAATTTAAGTTCTATTGTAGTAAAACATTGACAAAAATTTGCCAGCCCGGCCATTTTCTTTAATAATCACAATACAATAAAGCTTACTGATTTTTTTCAGCCAATGCGTACATCATATACAGGCAAAATAGAGGTCTACGGACTAAAATGAACAGGATGGACTTTCAAATGGGAGTTTGCTTGGGACTTGTTGGAAATTTTCGGCAACCCAGACGCCTTGCTGGAAGGCCAAGTCTGTCCGCTCAAGCAAGACTGACAGAGAGGCACTTCATAGAACAACTTGATGGTAAACACCCTTAGAATCGATATCGAAAATAATTAATTATAATACTCTGGTATAATTATGTTCATGCAGCAACTAAATAACGACAAACTTAATAATAACAACATTTTGTCATCTGATTTCTAGGCAGAAAAAGAAAAGTATGCGTCATCTGCAAAAGCAAAATAAGAACGTGGTGCGCATCCTGCGGCATCGGCCTGTGTTTGAAATGTTTTGTCACATTTCATACAACTAGACAATTTGAGGAATAAATAAAAACATCAATCTGTTATCTTGTTTTTTTTTAATTTTAGAATATACCGACTTGATGTAGCAATTTCTTTATGCTTAACGATCGTCAGATTTCCGTCTCTATATATCGTAAAATTAATTAGTAAGAAACGAAAGGAATTATTTAAAAATTGATTTCATTATTTCAGTTCTGATGCTTAAAATTTCTCAAGTGGCTAGGGCCACAAAATACTAACTATAGTTAGAAAAAGTACAAAGCGTTAAAATAAATGAAATTATAAAATAAAAGATAAGATATGACTGGAACGGGCACTTTATGTAATACAATCGAGCGCAAAATTATTTCCGCCGAATAACGTCAAAAATTTTATGACGTCGTTTAATTGTCGCAGTGACGTTAGTATATTTGCACGCTTACGTCGCAGCCAGAGGGTTAACACCCCCGCGGATATAACAATTTCTTTATCCTTCCGTTAGCTGCCTCGACAACCCACCAAATTTTGGACACCAACCTTGACGTATTGGCTTCTTTCGTTGTATGTTGTTTTCTAGTTTAAGCTAGAAATGACGGCATTTCTATTGAATTAACACATTCTTGAAAGAATCGTAATGAATCCCCAAAACCCGTGTCAATGACGAAAACATCTTGTTCTTTAAAAAAACTATGAAATTTTTGCGGCATTTGTTTTCATAATGTGAGATAGAATAGAGGCGTTATTATGGCAACCGTTGGCAAAGAATGGACCTACCACATCTACGATGTATCCATCTGTTGCTGTCATGATGAAAGGCTTGACTAAAGGTCGGTTTTTATTCACTGAGTATGTAAGGCGTTTGAACTTGTAAGACGAACTTTTCTGTGTGTGTAAATATATGTCCCGTCTAAACCCAGCATAACGATGACAGAAATCTCCTGAGAAGTGTGATTGAAGCTAAGATTCATAGGAACAACATTTTTCATCATTGCAACACGCCCGGTTCTTACAATTTCAGCCACCTGACGTCTGCTACGCATGTCACAGAGTGTAGCAAGAACTCCATTCAGTTTTAACAGAAGTATTAATAAGTATTTGCAAATTCTTTCATCATTGATGTTCTTACAATTTCAGCTACCTGATGTCTGCTACGCATGCCACAGAGTTTAGCAAGAACTCCATTTGACTGACCTGATTTCAGTTTGAACAGAAGTATGCCAATCGCATTTTGTGTTTCGAAGCGTGGTTATATTTGATGTCAAATAAAAAAAAAACCAACTGTCCTTTGAAATTTTTATCAAAGTGTTATCGTCTTCATTATGTAAATTTTCAAAATCAAGATTGAAACTTGTCAAATTATGTACATATGATGCTCTTAAATTGTTTTGATTTTTGAAAGCAAGTCGGATACCTTATATTTGAGGTGAGGAGGCGAGGATAGACGTTTTCTTCCTGTAAGAGGACACATCAATATCTTGACTGGGATTCATGTTTTTTCCTTAGAAGTGTTTTGGACAACATTTACATCCTACCGGCACAAGCAAACCAAACAAGACAAAGGAATAAATTATGGCTTCCGTTGGAAAAATTTTTGCACTGAAGAGGATTCTAACCGCCGATGATAGTATCATGATGTGTAATCCTATTGCTTTACCCACCACGCTTCATCAGATCATGGTTATATTACATTTATATCAGAATGAATAGTTACTATTGCTGTAAATGGACAGCATGTTTTTGGCTTTTGAGAATTAAAGTGTATTTAAAATTGAGATGTCATTGATTGGTTAACCCCCCCCCCTTCCGCATTCTTCAATTCTGTTTTAAATTTTTATTTACAAACTAGACTTTGAACCGTGCATGCACGGGTTGACATTGTATATGATAATGTATCGGATTTTACAAAATAGATACATCATCACATCGTATTGTTGACATTTACAGACAGAACCAAGCTTTAAGCCTACAATAATGCTATTTATTTCACTACACTTTTACAAAGTAAGTCAACAGCTAGGGTGATTTTTCCACAACTTGCTAAGTATTGTTTACATAGGCTAAAGGTCAAAGGTGAAAAGATTATTGATGTCCGACAATCTTACGATTTATTTAATGTTACTTTTTTAATAATATACACAATGAAAAAAAAAATTAAAACTTCAAAAAATAAAACATTAAATTATTCCTTTAACTGTTAAAAACCTGAAGATTTATATGTTCCTACCATATATTACAGGCGAGACTGGACAGGTAAATACAAATTTGATACCGTACGTTCACATATTTCAGGCATATAATATTATCTCTCCGCATTTCTTCGATTCCGTTTTCTGTTTTTATTTACTAATTGATTTTTAGATTCAAAATTGTATGATCAAGTAGCCCCACCCCTTTTTGAAAACGACATTTCTTTCCACAGCTAATATACATAGTACATAGGCATCGGAACGGTTTGTTCCCGTTTTGCACACATTTGAAAATTAGGTGTCGAAAAAATGTGTGCGAAACGGGAATTTGACCAAGTGAGATAATTGCTTAATTGCTATAGTCTATATCACAGTTCCTCAAGTTAAGGACAATTGACAATGAAATAAATAAAACATATCTACTCTCAGTTGATATTTATATTTATTTTATGTTACAATATAACTTGCATAAAAGCACATTTACATAATAATTGACATCCATGTTCTTGAATTTAATTTTAAACATCGATTTGGTCATGAACAATTTCATTAATTTCTTTAAACAAAACAGATTATTGCAAAAATGCAGTGCTTTTGTTTAACTTCCTGCCTTTGGGAAGTGCATATACACGCTACAAGTTTGAAGAGAAAATATCATATATTAATATTTATTTATTGCTTTTGCTTCCATAAATGGAGGAATTGTGTCGATTGAAAACGCTGCTAAATATTTTTCGTTAATGCTGTGGCTTGAATAATCGAAGAAAAATAGACAAACTGTATGATGATATAATGATGAATAGGCAATTTTATATGCATGGGCCTTTATGCTTCAAAAACTGAAAATATTTTTTCACAAAACCTATCAATTGTAGACCAAATTTATACATTTTCAACCTCTTTCAGTTTGAGGTATATCGAATCAATATTTAAATTATTATTTTTGTCGGAATTAATTGAGCTCCTGATTTGAAAAACCAGAAAAGTGACCCGCAATATACTAAAGCGGTGATGTCGATCATAAGATTTACTGTCAAGGCTGCTACTTCAAAGATTGAACTATTTTGTGATAAATGTCTGTTTCTTTTCTTAATCTTTCTGTTGATACCAAACAACCAGTTATAAACACGCGTTTTACATATTTTGCAGCTAAAATGTAAGTTGGAAAAAGAGACGGAGTACCCCATATGACTGTCTGTGCTGTTTTTCCCTTTATTATATAATTATCCACTGAATCAGCTTTTTCCCTTTATCATATAATTCCACTGAATCAGCTTCCAATTGGCTTAGGACCAGTAATTTTTTCTCAATTCATTGACTTTTATATTTAAAGTAAATGGGCAAAAAATTTGAAAGTCAAATCATCTAATCCTTATTTTTCTTATCAGTGAGCGGTAATTTAAAACTAAAAATATAAATATGATCTTTATTCTATCAAATGAAAAAAATGGTGATAGTTATTAGACTAAAACACAACAAAATATCTATATTCTTCTTGTTTCATGGCGCTGATGAATGAATGATAAAACACAAGTAAAAATCCAGGTAATATCTTTGACTGAAAATAGACTATAATTGCTATCACAACACAAATCACACCTATTGTTCTTTACCCAATTATCAAATGTGTGCAAAACAGGAACACACCATTGGAACCGGGAAGGGGGGGGGGGAGGAGGGTTAGCCCCCCCCCCCGCCCTTTTTTCTCGCAGCAAAGATAACAGTTCCTAAATTTATCTTGAAAAGATTGAAATATTGAGAATTTGAAGTCATAGGTATACTACATATATGGATCCGAAGCATTTATTTAAAGGTCTATACTACTGTAACAGCAATTACCTGAAACGCTCTCTCTCTCTCTCTCTCTGTGTCTCTCTCTCTCTGTAAGTCTCTCTCTCTCTCTCTCTCTCTTTCTCTCTCTCTTAAAGACACCATGAACTCTCTGTTTATGCCACCGTGAATTATTTTCCCTGATTCCCGATCCAACAACAATGCAAATAATAACACCCCCCCCCCCAAGCAGATGTGCATAAACCATATATATTTTTGGGAATGTTTCAGGCACAGATTATATCATTTTTCTTTTTAAAAAAAGTCCCAGAGCACACGTATATATACACGTACTATATTTTCCATATCAACTAAAACATTGCCGAGTTTCTCCACTTGTCTACAAGAGTCTCAGTAGGCCTATAACGGAGAATCCCCTTACCGTGGTAAGTACATGTAAGCATGACTGCATGAAAACGTGCCTTTTTCTATAAGTTCTGAATTGAAAAAGGATTACATTAATTTTCGATATCGGAAGAGGGTAAGATCTGAATTTGAACATATTTAATTGTGTAAATAACACAAAAGGATTGGAAACAAGTTCTTGCAACTTACAAGTTCCTCTCCTAATGATAATACATACAATATATACAATTGTCATAGTACATGTAATATTACATGTTACTTATAGTTAATTAAATTCATAGACATACATTTACAAAGTAATTGCAAATATATAGTAGATAACGTTAATATACAGTATAGAAAGCAAAAGCAAAAAGGAATTTAATTATTAAATCTTCCAGACTCTTTAATGAACTTTTGAACTGCTGAAAAAATAAAGCAGTTTGTATTGTAAGACAAATTGTCACATTTCCGAATGGTGTCAGGTACAAAAGATTTTTTGTAAAGTTCTAATCTGCTGATTGGAACACTATATATAATTTTCGCTATTTCTTGTGTGATATATTGAGACATTTTTTGTTACAGGAGGAATAATGTTGCTCAAGTACTCAGGTACTTGATTTGTATGAATTTTAAACATGGTTATTAATTTAGCCTTATTTCGTCGACTGGCCAGAGATTCCCAGCCAGTTTCTGTGTAGAGAGATTCTGTAGATGCTAAAATGGGTAAACCAGTAACAATCCTTGCAGCACTTAATTGAACTTTTTCTAATCTCTCCATGTCAAACATATTGCAACCGTCCCATACTACAGAAGCATATTCAAGAACTGGTCTAATAAACGTGATATAGATCTGAAAAGGGTCCTTAGGGCAGGCTATGGTTATGACGGTGATCGATTTACCTAAAATTCTACAGGGGTCCATCTCTTATGATGTGAATACCTAATTGATCTGCAAAAAAGTAAGATAATCATATGCCAAAAGAGAAGATAGCAGGAACTTCATTTTCATTTTTGGAATATCTTCGCATCATCACACCATTGCGAATTTATTTAATATTCTTTAAATCCTACTGTTTTCGTGTTGTTTGTCCTCTATGCAAACTGCTTTTAGGTGAGGATTAACATTCCCTATAGCACCATCTCCTAGCTTCTGTTGATCAATCATAGCAATCAATCTTTACATGTACTCAATTAAAATGGAAATGTATTCCAACCTACATATTCATTTCTAAGCGAATTAAGTTCCGTCAGCATGGTCAGTTGACGTTTAAAAATTAACATACATCACTCATGGTATAAGGGAGCTAACTCGCATTAATTACTCACGCCTGACCAGTTTACCTGAGTGCGCTGTTTGTAATTCTATCAAGTTTGTCTCAGTTCAGTTTATATTCACTCTAAAACCATAAACTGATACACGAGGTACATTTATAAACAAAAGGAATATTTTTACACAAGTATATACAATTATTTTCAATTTACTTTCTTTATCAACCAATTAAAAGATCTCAAGGAAATAAATTTGAGATGAGAAGAAAAGATCGCGTGTTATCTTTGAAGTTTTTCTGAAAGGGTCACTACATATAGTGGTCATACCAAGTCGCGTATCAATTATTATGCACAAAGAACAATACGTTAAGGCCTTTGGGCGTTATTGAATTTATTCACACGACCGTAGGTACCTCAAAGTACGAACAAAATATTTCAGTTTATTTTGAATTAGAATTAACAAATTAAAACATTAAGGTCTTTTAGACATCCGAATATATTAATTTACATCCTTGTATCCATTCATCCGACACAGACGGTATAGCTTAACTCCCCCCCCCGGACTTAGTCTCGGTGAGCAAAAAACTCTATCTCATATTTGACTGACATAAAATCCCTTGTAATAATTTTACCAAGGACATCCCAAAGGATCTTTAGGCATTACTGTAGACATGAAGATTTATGCTATTTGCATGTAAAGGCTCCCAAAAAAGGATTAATGGATATAAATTTGAAAAGGATTAAAGGCACTCACAAATCATATGCCATCACGAATCTTGAGAGATCCTATATTGGTGATATATGTATTCATTGCATATACTAGAAATATAATTCTTTTTTTGTTTCAGAAAAGAAAAGAAATATTAATTAGATCTGTACATTTAATAAAGAAATATTTTATACATCCAATTCCAACTGCATTCAATACACACATGTACATTAAATTATTTCTTTAGTTTACAATTAACGATGATATACACATATTTTGTGTACACAGATATTATACACAGTTTTTCTTATAAATAAAATGCATACACATAGTTTGTTTACATATAGAACAAAATAGTTTATTTACAATGATATATACATGTATACAGTTTGTTTCTCATATATAATATGATACTTGCTCATGGTTCATTGACATATACACATACAATATACACACACAGTTTGTTTACATAAAATACACACACAGTTTGTTTACATATAATACACACACAGTTTGTTTACATATAATACACACACACAGTTTATTTACATATAATACACACACAGTATGTTTACATATAATACACACACACACACAGTTTGTTTACATATAATACACACACACAGTTTGTTTACATATAATACACACACACAATGTTTACATGTTATATTGTATTTTCTTCACTTTACCTGTGTACTCAGCCACAAAGAGGTTGTCTCTGGTGTCCACACATAAACCCCATGGTTCCTGTAAATGACAGTTGTCAATGTAGCGGAGGAACTGTCCGTCCTGATCCAGGATGTGGATACAGTCGTTGTTATAGGTACAGTCTGCTGTCAGGATGCGACCCTGGCTGTCTGTTGTGATGCCGTATGGATAGAATGATCCCTTGGTAGTAGAGGGAGGACCAGTGTAGGTAAACCGGAGTTTCCCGGCCTGATTGACCACCACTACTGCATGGGCGTAACAGTCTGACACACAGATATCTAGGTTCCTGTTCTCAGCGATGTATTTAATGTCACCAGGTGAATAGAGAGGTTGTCCTTTGTCGTTGTACTGAATACTTTGTTTCTCTGTGGAGCCAGAGTAACACACAACTTTTGTTTGTCTATAATCATCACTGACCATGACAACCAGGAGGTCACCAGAGGAGGTACTACAGACACCGCGAGGTTCCCGGCCCTGTAGTCTGATCACTGTCTGTATCTGTGTATTCTTCACTATGTTCACAGTTCTATCTCTGTAATCAGTATAAACTAGATCCCCACTCCTTGTCACTGCTATGTCCCATAGATACTTCCCTGACTTGGTTTGGACTGACTTCACTAGTTCCCCCTGCAGGTTGTAGAGACTCATCATCTTATTATAATAACTACACGCCCAGATTTCTTCATCACTGTCACAAGTAACACTGGTTAGATAATTACCAAGGCCTCCATACTGTGTGTGTATGGTGGAGATGATCCGTGGCTCATCAAGCAGTGGTGTGAGAGGAGAGGATCCAGCTTCTGAGGTTTCCATGGTGTAGCCATGTTCCTCTGTTGTAATGGAGAATGCTGACAGGGAACCAAATTGTTGGTAAAGTTGTTCTGGGTTAATTTTCTGAGGGGTGAAGTTTGGTAGAGACACTGTGAGTTTAGGAAGCAATCTTCTGAATTCAGCAATCCTGGATTTGTAGGCAGAGACACGGCTGACATCATTGGAGTCCAGTAACTTCAGATCAGCAATGCTCTGTGTGATTTCAGAAATGGTGCGTGTGATTTCATCTTCCTGTTTGTTTAAGACAGCCAGGTGTTTGGCGTCCATTTCATCAAGATCAGATTTTAGTTTCTGTATAATGGTGTCTATTTCTCTGTGCCAGACTTCTCCATGTTTGTCAATTGCTGATGTCAATTTCTCTGAGTTTTTACTCAGATCAGCTTTCTGCACTGTCATTTTGTTTGCAATCTCTTGGTATTTGGGAGAAAGGGATTTCATTAGTTCTTGCAAATCTTTTTGTATATCTTCTTTTTTCTTTTCATAGTTGGTATAAATGTCTACTAACTTATGATTTTTGTGACTTTCAGAGGAAACACAAAGGACACAAATAGGAATGTCACATTGTTCACAATGAAGCTCACATTGCTTGGGGGAATGTTTTGTGCAAATGAGATAATTTGGAGTAGATCCTCGGTCTTGGAACGGTACCACCTGATGTTTTTTGGATAAATCCAGCATGTGTTCTCCAACACAAGCTTTGCAGAGATTGGTCTGACAGAAGTCACAGTGTAGTGGGGGGACAGGAGTATCACACACATCACAACGCACCACATCCTGGGCACTGCTTCGAGGGTCCATGGTCAAGTCCTTTATGTATGGTGCATCTACCCTGAAATATACATGTATATCATTAATTCCAATCCTATTGGAATAGAGTATATTTATACATACATAAATCTATGTAAATTTTGTATCCTGATAAAATGCTTTTCTTATCATATTAATGTGAACAAAAGTTTTCTATAGCATTGAATCATGAATTTTTGAAGTATACACTCTCATAACTGCAGCGGTGTGTGCATACAAATTGAGTAACGCGCGTTAGCGCGTTATGAAAATTTGTATGCACACACCGCTGCAGTTATGAGAGTGTATACTTCAAAAAATCATGATTTAATGCTTATATTTACATTTTTTTAACTTTTTGCCTTGTCTGCAAATGTGATTCATACCTTAAAATTCCTATCTTATCCTAAGGGTAAGCTCATATTAATGGAAGAGCCACAGTAACAGCCACAAACGTGAACTTTGATTTTCGCTTGTGACGTTGCAGTTTACAGCGTTCAACGTTTGTGACGTCATAATAAAACTCGTCAATTTGACCTTTGACTACTTGTTGCATTTAGAGGCATTTAAACATCACGGAATTTAATGGAAAAACACAGTAGAATGTAAATATAATGTAATATGCAAATCAAGCATACTAACAACATATCAAATAGATTTAAGTATATTTTTCATGATCCACAATTTATCAAAATCAAGATCATGAAACAATTATCAGACATGTCATATGTTGGTCATTATTTTATTCCATTTCTCTTTTTAATCCATTTTTGAAACTTGTTATCCCAATTATATGAATTACAGACTATCAAAAAAATGCCACTTTCATTTCTCTTAATTTTCTAATGTACTGAAACTCCATTTACTGTAGGTTTCAAGATTTCCTGTTGTATAAGATAGTAATCCATTTTAAAGGCATTAACAGATTTCAGTTGACTGGTATATGACAATTATTGTGGTCTGTAATTCATTAATTTTGGCTGGCAATTAATTTTTACAAATGTAGTTAATTAAATGCTATGAAACTTAATGGATGATTGGCCTATTAATAATAAGATTAATATTTTAATAGATATGATCATATGAAACCACAATATTTGTTGTTATCGGTCTACTTTATAATGATTTTTACTGATACATTCCTGTAGCGCATGACATCTACAAACCTTGTACACTTTGGTTCATGTTGACAATGTACAGATGTTGTAATGGAAGTTCAGCTGGGGAAATCTGCAGTTTCTCAAAAGACAGGCCTATAAATAACAACAAACAAATCAAAATCAATAACATCAATTACCAAATTTTGGTTTAAACAAGAGGCCAACTGGCCTTAACGGTCACCTGAGTAGCATATATCCCATACACAAACTTGTCATGGAGTCTCATATTGCATCTAATTAATTAGGTTTTATACTGGAGTAGAAAAATTATAAACTTGTAATGACCACCACATTTCAAAAAGAACTGTGAAAGCTATAATTTTGGTGAAAAACTAAAAGATCTGGTCTACAAAATCATGATATCATGATTTCAGTTTTCCTTTCAGGTGTGTGGGAGTAAAGAAGATAAATTTTTAACGTTATATGCATTAACATCTATACATCCATTTTGGCCCTGCCCTAGAGTCAAAACCCATCCTTGAGGGGACATGAAAATTAAAATTTCAGTAGAGGACTTCCTAGTAAACATAATTATTAGTCAGTTTTTTATACAGATGAGTGAGAATAGAGAAGAAGATTTGTAAACATTATATGCATTATATGCATTATGCATTAACACTATATTGCCCCCCCCCCCTCCCCCCAACAACACCTAATAAAGGGGTCATGAATTTCACAATTTTGATGGAGGGCCTCATGGACATCATAATCATGCATTTAGTTTTTAACAAATATATATGGGAGTAGAGAAGAAGATTTTCTAAGATTTAATACATTTTCACTATTTGGCCATATTGGCCCAACCCTCGAGCCTGAACCCCTGACCTAGGGGTCATGAATTTCACAATTTAGGTAGAGGGCTTCATGGACATCATAATCATGCATTTAAATTTTTAAAAATATATATGGGAGTAGAGAAGATTTTCTAACATTTAATACATTTTTACTATATGGCCATATTGGCCCCACCCTAGAGCATGAACCCCTGACCCAGGGGTCATGAATTTCACAATTTAGGTAGAGGGCTTAATGGTCATCATAATCATGCATTTAGTTTTTTAAAAATATATATGGTAGTAGAGGAGAAGATTTTCTAAGATTTAATACATTTTTACTATATGGCCATATTGGCCCCACCCTAGAGCCAGAACCCCTGACCCAAGGGTCATGAATTTCACAATTTTGGTAGAAGGCTTCATGGACATCATAACCATGCAACCAGTTTTTTCCTCACATGCGTGGGAGTAGAGAAGAAGATTTTTGAAAATTTGGCTTTTTTTGCATATTTTGCCCCGCCCGTGGCACCCCAGGGGTGGTAGAGCCATGAATTTCACAATTTAGATTCTTCTTACCATAAAGATGCTTCACACCAAAAATGGTAATGATTGGCCAGGTAGTTTTCAAGAAGAAGTTAAAAATGTAAAATTGTTAACGCACGACGCACGATGACGGACGAAGACCAATTGCAATAGGTCACCTGAGTGACTCAGGTGACCTAAAAAACAAATTTCATAATTTGTACAGCTTTTAGAATCTCACATCAAAGGTTATACAGTATAAGGTATCTAATCAGTAAAAAACCTTTTACACCCATAGACTTTGTACTTTCCAGTACTGTTTTCTTTGATAACACCTTTAATTTCAAATGATATTGCAAAGTAACCAACAATAGATATTGGGTCAGTGTTCCTTGCATTAACGCATGTCAATCTACTGGGGGGGGGGGGGCAATGTGTAAGGTTCCTTTCTTAAAAATAATAGCAAATTAACATATTTTCACCTGAATGTGTAATAAAAATAAAGAGAGAAGGGCTATGTTAACATCCTACAAAAGTATTTGTGAACATTCAATAACCTAAAATTATCTGTCTTTATTAAGTATATTTTGTGTTGATCATGTATTACATGTGTACCACTATCTTAGCCAAAACATCTTGTAATGAAATAAACAAAATCCATTTGATCTTGAACAGGTCGGGTACATTACCTTATATGGATAGCATTATTTAACACGTGACAGTATTTTCGGCAAACAGATTCTCCAATCAAATGAATGAGTTGCAATGCATGACGGTCTATAACATGTTTACGATTCAACAAACGCACGTGGTATTTGTTTGTTTTATATACAATATTTAATTGCTTGCCGGAATGTTTGTACATCTTGATTTTTACTTTAGAAGGTAAAAAAGGAAAGATTATGTACCATTAACTTTGTTCCATGCTCACATTAAAGGGGCATGGTCACGATTTTGGTCAAATTTTATTTTTCTGTTTTTATTATTTACAATGCTTTATGAATGCATTTCAAATAATCAAATGAAATTTGGGTGCCCGTCGATGAGTTTAAAGCAAGATACAGGGCTCACAATTCTTCGTCATGTAAACAAGGCTCGTGCCCTGATTTTGTTTACATAGGTTCAATATACCAGTAAAAAATCTTTTTCTAGATGATTTGTCTATATTCTTATTCTTTTTAAGCATTAAAAAACAGTTCTTAAAGATTAACACATACATATTAGGTCTAAAACTACAATTTTCACATCAACATTCAAAATATAAACAAAAGTTTTGTTTACATAGCGAGGAATTGTAAGCTCTGTAACTCGCTTATAACTCAACAAATGACAATCAAATTTTGGTTGCCTATTAAAAATGCCTTATTGAAGCATTATAAAGATAAAAATCGAACAAATATTTTTTTGACTAAAATCGTGACCATGCCCCTTTAAAAATACTGTTGTTTTAGTTGATTAATTGTTGCTTCAAAAATGATTAGTATCAAACGACTGACAAACATACGCATAAAAGTACAAACATATTTTGATAAGACAAAAACATCACATTTGTGTATTGGTGACTTTATCATTGTGCACTAGAAATAAATACAGGAAACTGTACATTTTAACATACGTGAATAGCCACAGTAGTACAAATGCATAAATATACAAACGCTGAAGCGCAAGCTATATGCAGCATAAAGTATAAATTGTCTGTTAAGCATTCTGATGAATGTCCCTGAAGAAAACATCAACGCGCGTTCTACTAATGTTGTCCCAAATATGGGGTATCACGTGAAAAAAAACTTGCTGCTTTTAATTCAATAGGACGTACCTCTCCTTTGAACATTGACAATGGGGTATTTAAATAGGTTAATATAAGTCCTCATATGCAGTATTTTTTAAATGTGAGCATAGAAATTGAAGTTCAGACATAATAGTCCAATCCACACTTTGCAAAAGTTGTTCCCCTTTACGGGGTCAACCCAAAGGTCAAAAGGGAAAAAACAACTTTTCCCTTCTTTATGCAACCAAATATTTGGGCGTCCTGTGAAGAAATCTCTTAGAATTTAATTTATTCCTTCGATGTGTGGGTTGCCCCAACTTGGGGCAATCAAAATTCACAGAGGAACCCTATTTCTAATGTTAAATGGCGAGGTTACAACCCTCTAAACTACAAAGGCTACTGTGAGAAATATATGGGTTTTTCCCCAAAGATGGCGGCCAAGGGACATAACTTTTGTAAAGTGTGGATTGGTCTATTGTCCATATTACTTTCATAAAGTTTGAAAAATCATTCAAAATGAGTTTCCAAAGGACAATTCAAAATGGTATATATTTTCAATACGCTTTGTATACACTGAAACTTGTAGTAGCCCACAATGCCTTGCAACTCATTCACCTGATTGGTTTGTCGATAAAAGTAAACAGATGCCTAATTTAGTATGCAAATTTATGCCGACGTCACAAAATATAGTGGTCTCGACCTGTTGAAACAGACCTAAACATTACAATGTTATGTTAAACAACTATTATTACTAAAACCGATTTGGTTTGACTTTTCCGATCGCGTCGCGTTCAACTTTTTCAGTTACGTCATACATAAAAAATACCCGCACCTTAACCACAGTTTTTTTATTGGTGGATTCAGCTTACCGCTGATTGGCTGCTGGTTAACTAAGACTAAATTATGCACGGACAGAACAACAACATATCAGAGAATGAAAAATTCACATGGGTACTCGTGACTGTCGAAATTGGGCTATTTTTCGAAAGTGTACACTTGTGATAAAACAATACATACGGTACATAACATATATAGCTGTAGCTCTGTGAATAAATTTTGGGTTAGAAAATATAAAGCTACAGTCATACGATACTTACATGTACAAAAAAACTTTACGGCAATTTGCCGCGTATAAAAATAACAGTATTTTTTAAAAAGATTTACATCATACCATACCACATTTTGTGCAAATAATCCATTTAAATAATTCTTGATTAGTTTACTACTGTTAATAATTGTAGCTTTACCCGCCCCAAACTTTCTCCTATTAAACAACCTTTAACCGTACTCGGAAAGCGGATCAAGAACTGTATTTTTTATGTATGTAAACAAGCCGGTGTTCATGTATGGAGCGGGTGATCGGGGGTTCAGAGACAGGTAAAATAAAGAAATCTGCAGTAAATGGTTTGTGGATATTTTAGTAAATATATTTACACCGAAAGTGATAGGGCAACAGAAGAGAAACGAATCGGACACTTGCCTAATGAAGACGCACATGTACAAACCTCCTTGCACTCTCCACTTCCGTCTCGTTCTTTCACACCATCGTTCAATACTTTTATTGACTGTCGATTGCCGATCGAAAGGTGTAGAAATCGAGGAATTCATACCTATCACTTTGACTGGCAAGTTAGTAGGTAATACATGTGCATTATACATTTACGGTATTTACATGAAATGAACGCTTAGCACATGCAACTTTTAAATATTATATTTTTTATAACGCCGTACTCTGGACCGTAGCTTGAGGCTATGGTTTAACGCCCCGTTTACCCAGAGAGAGAGAGAGAGAGAGAGAGAGAGAGAGAGAGAGAGAGAGAGAGAGAGAGAGAGAGAGAGAGAGAGTTTAGCACAGAATTTAAACATACGGGATAGTCGATTTTGAATGAATATTGGGGGGAAATAAACTGTTCTGAGAAATCCTTCAGCTCTGGCATTGCATAAGCGTATACTGATAACTCGGCCTAAAAATAGGAGTGAACCAATCATATAGTTTTCACACCGGCGGCGTGTATAATTTATGCATGACGTAGCTGACAGAAATGATCGTGACGCTATAGGAAAAGTCAAACCAAATCGGTTTTGATAATATCATATCGTGATCTTGGTTTAGCTGTTCTGGGGAGTATTGTTTCTATAAATAATACGTGTAAACCCAGTGCAGATATCTCGATAAACAATGCACTGCACTTTCATTGCCCAATGAAAATACGAAAACCATGTTCTTTCAACTATAACCTATTCTAACATTCATGCTCCTTGAAAAAAACCCACAACATGTAGGCCTAGCACTTACAATGTTTCTTGGCGTCAATATCATTTCAATTTAACAGCGTTAATCGACCGATCGAGCTCCTCCAAAAGTTCGTCCAACATGGCGATTGCAGCAGGCGTTCCGACCGTCACCTAGACCTATTTGGGTTACGGGGCAATTCGTACCGAGACGTTTCGCTCCGACTGAGGATTTGTACCGAGACGTTAAATCAATCGGTTTATTCCCACGTAGCTATAATTCTGACATTCTTATTCCCACCTAGCTAAAATTGTGGTTTTCACACCTGAGTGAGCACTGAGTATAGTCTGTTTTAGGTGTGAACTAACGTTACCTGTATAAAACTCACTTGTGATATACTTTTAGAAATTCTTGATAATATGGATTTACAGTGTTATAAAAATGTTAAGAACTATCAATTATTAAAATGTTTCATATTTATAAATTAAATAAATAAAATAAAATTAAAAATAAATAAATTAAAAAGGAAGATGACCATATATTATGTATTCTCATTTCTGATGTTAACATATTTTAATTTGATTTCTATTGTCATTCTTTTGAGCTACATGGATAAATATGATTCTGGCTCTCCAAAACCGTCAGAGTTGTAAATGTAATCATCCCTAGATAAACGCTTAGATAAAAAGGTGGAACTTTATCCGTACATATTTTCATTAACCTATTGCTTCATCACCGATTTATACTTTTTAATGATTTTTTGTTTGCTTGTTTGTTTGTTTGGTGTTTTTTTTTTTTTTTTTTTTTTTGGGGGGGGGGGGTTGCTTATAACAACCTGTATATGTGTCTTTGAAATCAACAAATCCGGTTTTTTCATAAAAGGGGGGAATCAACTTTTCTACATTGCTACGTGCATTGTTTTAAAATCCATTGTAAAGAAGAAAATGTTTGTAATGCAAGTTAATAACGGGGACTTCACACAGTAATAATGTTGAAAAAAAAATTAAGCACGCATGCAGAATATTACATTATCAAGCGTTTCAGTAACTTTATTCTAACATTCTTAAATCATCTATCCACATACCCTTTTCATGTGATTAAAAAAATCAAATTTATAAAATGTTCTTATAAAAGTTAGTACAAAGTTTCCAGATAAAATTATACACTGCTTTATATGCAATGTTGCAACAACAAAAAAATTACATCAAATTCATTTACTTTGATTTTTTCATTTCATCAGCAACTCCTTTCGGGAAAATTAGCATAGGAAGTGCAACACCATCTTTGACCAGAATCGTGACCATGCCCATATAATGCAACTATGTCTGTTTACCTTCTCATCACTCAAAAGAATGAATATTGAGTAATTTTAAATAAAATAAAATTAACTCCAAGATGAATCATAAAACAAACCATTTTAATTATTAAAATTTACATCTTTTAAATGTATTTAATTAATTTTTTTTTTATTTTAAAACATAATCTTGAAAATTTGTCTGTTATTTTTTCATTCAATCAAAAATGTACCTAAGGTCAATAATTGAACAGACTATAGTTCACCTGTAACTAATTTCCTTTGATCTTTGACACCCTTACCTGTGCACCGTTCCCACTTAGCTAAAATCAGTCACCCATAGAAAATTCAGAATTTTAGCTAAGTGGGAAGACACCAATCTATCACATGACCCCCAGTTTTAAAAAGGACCATCGACCAAGACGTTTAACGTATTTAATTGAGCTCAAAACTTATTGATAATGAAATTAATGATTTCAGAAAGTCTTATTTGGTGTTAGATCCATTATGATGCCTTCATTGATCAATTTAGTAATATTTTATGTTTGTTTATTTTTGCATTCTAATTTTATTACGTACGTTGTATCCGTGCCCCTGGTCCCTGTTTGTAGCCAGCAGTGGCGTAGCTGCCGTTAGGCACTTAAGGCACGTGCCTACACATCATTTTAAGACCAAAAATTAAAAATGTTAAAATATCACATTTAATTAAAAATTATTTTTTTTAAAAAGCACACAGCAAATATCTTTCTTTTTCCTATTTCAAAACTCTGATTGTTTGAGGTCACAAATATGTGACATCGATGATGCTAATGATTAATATATACGGAAAAAATCTTTTAAAAAAATCAAAATTTTATGTGCGAAAAGTGCCTAAAATTTGTTCCTGTGTGTTCCATAAAACATGAAATCTGTTTTCCGTCGGGGGGCTTCGCCCCCCTGAACCCCCCCACCAGGGCGCTGCTTTTTAAATAAAATCAAAAACGTCATCTAAGGCAGGTATTGCAGTTAATACCTAAGTTGCTAGTACACGCATTACAGATATAGACATAAGATTTAATTAAAGAAGATGGGGGTAGAAGCCATTTAAAATGCCTTTTCATAAATGTTCGCTTATTGGGCTTTAGATTTTGTAAAGTTTGTCATGTATCGTGCAAGAATATATAAACTTAACACAATATTCAATGTACAAGAAGTCAGTTTAAAATTATGGTTAGTCAGAAAAGTCATCAGAATCTGTTTGGCGTTCGTATGCATCATTAATGTTTGAAATGGATTGTTTATTAGCATTAACAGCGTAATTGCACTGATGGCGAGAGTACGCAAGATAGCAAATGACGCCACAGATGCGGGCACAACATCCTACATTGCGGGCGCCAGATTTACACTGACAGTACCAACCACACTGTTGGCATAGTGTACTTTACCCAAAGGTTGTAAGTGGTACTGTTTCGATGTCTAGATTAATTTCTTGTATGAATTAATCCAGATTCAATTTCAGACACGTCTATATGGTACTGGTCGTATTCAATGTGCTGGATGACATAGGAATTTGCTTGTTGGACTTTATAGACACCAAATGTTAACTCTCTCACTTCATCCTCACTAAGGCTTGGAAATCAACAAACAACATCACTGACATTATTTCTTTTCCATGATTTGGAATTAGCTCTAAATGCGTGCGTGTCTATTATACTCAATTGTTTCAGAACATTTGCGTTTTCCCTAGATTCTATTAACATTTTATAACCAAGCCTAAGATCACCATCGTCGCTAGTTTGAAGTGTCAGCCTGAATTTACAAATCATGATGCACACAATACGCACAAAATCTCCAATGTAAGGAATTTGACTGTAACGAGCAACATTGTTAAGCCATTTCTTTATCCTTCCGTTAGCTGCCTCGACATCCCACCGTATTTTGATGGTGTGGTCAACGATGCTTTCCCGAGAAGTGTGATTAAAGCCAAGATTGGTAGGAAAAAAATATTCCATTGGAATTCCCTTAGGTTCGTCTTACAGCTACAAAATGCATGTGATTTTCTCGCAGAACAAAATGGAGTTGACTCAATAAGTAGTTACTGTTGTTTTTGGTGTTTCTGTACCTCTTTAATTTAGCAGGTCTGTGTGACACTTTAATTACACCTTTACGGAATGCATATTTGACTGTTTTTTGTCGATATTTTCGCCTCTGTCTTGTAGAGTCTTAACAAGGCCTTAACTTACTAGACACTTATCTATCTTCCCCTTTACTTGCTTTTTACATACACAACAGCCGAATCCATGAACCCATTGCTTACTCGCGTTTACATGTACAACATGTAAAAATATAAGTCGCCCATTCGAAACATATTCTTGTTACATATACTGTTTAAAAGATTTTTATTTTTATATATTTACATTTTCCAGTGTCTTTGCCTGTGATAACACTACGTATCGATTTTATACTTTATAACCCATAATACAAATGACGCCAAAATGAGGCGCCAGCAGGGTGTTCTTATTCTTTTTTAAATATTTAATCGTACGATTTCGGTCGGGGCGTGATCAAATCTATCATAAAGCCCTTCGGGCTTTATTGGATTTGATCACGCTCCGACCGAAATTATCACCTCTTAATACTCAAAAAATTATTCCTTATTCCTTATTTAATGTAAATATCAAAATTTATAAAAAATTATCGTGTTAAAGAAACTGCAGTGATTTGTAAGAGAGCATTGTAAAATGATTAAATATAGTGTAAAAAAAAAAGTTTCGCACTGAAGAGGATTCGAACCGCCGATGATAATATCTCAATGTGTAATCCTATTGCTTTACCCACTATGCTTCATCAGATCATGGTTTCATTTTTTTCAGGAAAGGACTATCCCCAAATCAAACACTCGTTTGATATATGACATGGTTCAAAGAATCTTGGGAAAAAAATAATTCAGGTAGGATAAAGTTTTGAATTGATATCATTGCAATATTATACTGACAATTCTTGTTTAGTAACGATGAGTGAATTTGAAACATTTTCATTTTTTAACAAAGGCTGGACAGGAGAAAACGAAAAAACCATTGCTATCCTGGGCTCGAGAGGTCGTCAACCACTTTTGGTTCTGCTTGCTACAGCTAACACAGAGGAGGATTTTATTGTAAGTCATAAGATCACATTACAACACTTTTTGCTTCCAAAATTCTAATAGATCTATTTAATCTTCTTTTGCTTTTCTTAACTAATCCAGGGTATGTGCTTTGGCGTTATTCATCATGTTGTCAACGAGCATGAATGGATCCTCCCGTACAAAGTAGGAGCTAGAAGTTCTTGCTTGCATGGGCCTCTCACGGAGGAGCGTGACAAGGGCTGGTTAGAGCCAGGATCACCTGCTAGTGTTGCGTTAAGAAATATAGTTCGCGACAAAAGACTGGTGAAAAAAATTCCATATTACTTGAATTGCAGGTTTGTACTGGCTTAAAAATATACATGTTTGCATAATTGTAATCATTTTTTCTTTTGAAATGAATGTATACATCTTATTCACTTAATCATTATATTTGGTTAACTTCTTTTTTTTTAACAGGAGCACAGCTGCCTTCGAAAATTTCAAGAACTTGATCCTGAAATACACATCAAAGCAGCACTCATATACTCCACCTGTATACAACGCTAGGAACCTTATTGCTGCTTTAGACCACAACTCAAACTGTGATAGAGATATTTCAAGAAAGAAGAATGGCTCTTAGAGGTAATCCGATTTCCTTTGTTAAAATGTTTTAAATCCAAATTAATCCAAAGAGCAAAACTGTACAAAACATATTTTTCAACTCGTTTAGACATCAACGATACTTTAACAAAAAGACTGGGTGGTGGTCAACCTATCGGGATAAGGAAAAGAAGAAGTATCCGAGAAGCTGATGAAGGTCTGTTTGGAGAACAGATTACTGCATGAAATAGGGATGAACCAGACATCAGTATTAAGTGTAGAGGATCCTAGAAGAGTGTCCTCTGTTCTTGCACCAGTTCCTCCACCACCTACAGCAGAACTAGTGGCTGAGAAAAAGTATCACTTCTCAGAGAGTCGTTTACTCACTAAGTGGACCCGAAATGAAAAGGAAAAAGAAATGTTCAGATTCATTTAATTTGTTGTTTTTATTTGAAACTTTTCCCTTATTTCCCAAACACATCAGCTTGGAATCACCTTTCTATTGCCTGCACCAAGTTTACCATGAATCCACATAATTTATTGCCTATAAGCTGTATGTCTTCATGATCGATTAAAGTTTTCGTCTCTTGGCTCTGCAAGAACATCATTGTGGTATCGCATCGCCACTTCCAACACAAGCTCATCAAGGACAACAGGTTGAAAATCCTTAAAAGGAAATTCGTAATATAATGAGAAATAAACTGCAAATTTTTAATGATTCTCATTTTGCTAAATAAAATCATATAGCTATAGCTTACAAGCAGAAATGCTTACAGGTAATCTTGAGATGCAACTTTGACTGGGTTTGTTGCAGCATACCTTTTCTCTCTGTGATGGCATTTCTCTACAATTTGAGCAAATGCATCAACTTGGGACTGTGACTGTAGTGTGATGGGGTTTTGGATTTTCACCATGGATTGTCTGGAGGATGTCGAGCATAAATAAAGGTTGCTTGGAGCACACTAATTTTAAGGCATCCCTGAGACCAAAGGTGTCTAGTGACGAAATGCAATTCTGAAATTGAATACATATTCATATGAAAAAATATAAAATTGAAATCCTTAAAAATATTAGTTCCATTATTTACTATTTTTGTTTATTGCTGCCAGTACGTCCATATGACCTTCTCTTTCCTCTCTTGCTCTTGCTGCCAAGTCCACACGGTTCGGTCCTTGGTCAGCTCTTCCTCTTCTACTCCTCCCTCTCCCGGCGCCACGGCGACCTCTACTCCTAGCTGCAGGAGTCTGCTAAGAAAAGGAAACATATTTTTTATAGGGCTATGGAAATTGATTTTAAATTGAAATTTGATAACATTTTTGTATCATAGTTCCACACATTGAGGGAGTGGGCTGTTAAATACAAACTTTCTAAATTTATTAAAGCTAACAAAATTAGACCATGCCATCATCCAACATCCTCCTCCCCCACCCCCGGCAAACACCTTCACCCCACCCCCGAATAATTTTTTTTGCAGCTGTATCCCTCTTAAATTGGACAACATTTTCAACATTTACCCTTTTGTATTGAAACATTATTAAAAAATATAATTACACTTGGTAGAATTCGTCTTCCACGACCCCTTCATCTTCTTGAAACATCTGGTAAATATTTTTCTGATTCCTCTGATAAATTGCTCCTTGATCTATATGAGTTCTGTAATAAATGCAAAAAATAGAAGAAGGAGAATATGAATGAAAATAGCGACATTTTTTTTTAAATTCTTATTATTAGGGGTATTTTGATTGTTGGTTAAACAACAATTTAGAGTTATATAGCCCGTTTGTGTCGTTCATCCAGAGTGCATAACGTCTGCATCATCTTGAAAACCCCGGCGACACTACATCCAACACAGTAGATAAATGATAGTACATGTAAATCCAAGAAAGTAACAACGTTTCCATCCGTTCCTACAAAAACACTCAGTTTATAAAATCCATGCGATAATTGACATTGCTCGATCTGCCACAGTGTGTGGTTTGCGCATGTGCGATGTTATAACATACACAGGGAAACGGTCTACAATTTTCGAGAAATTTTTGAAGTATCTGTGCCTCGATTTCAGTCTGTCTTGTTTCGTCGTTTATTGGATATATCTTGCCAGTGAAGTGGTTGTCATATTATTTTTGTTCAAAACGCGTTTTTACAAGTGTTTTCGTCCAAGGTAACGTGTTCGGGTGTATGAAATTCCTGAATGCGTTGAAGCAAGACGAGGGCTCTCGGCCTTATATAGAGGTGTGTAGCGATGAGCAGAACAATAGAAATCGACAACTAATATGGCGGTAGTCGGAGATAAAAGGGAAATAATGCGTATTTATGAATTCATGCCAGCTTTAAGAAATCCACGAAAGCATTAAAATGTATCGGGAAATTATTAGAAAACAGGGGCTTGCGGCCATAAAACATTACCCAGCCATAACAGATCAACAACTGGAGACCATCTACGATTATTTAACTAAACGGTTGGTAGATACCCAGATCTTGCAATACAAGGTAATTTCAATATCTCTGAAGAAAATACTGTTTACGTGTACATTGAGCCACAGTCAAATTAAAGACTTGTAAGTAATTGTAAACCATATACTTGCCAATGAATTCAATTTATTTAAATATCAGTATTTTAACAAAAGATATGGTTAAAAAAATAGGTCTTCCTTGATATCATGCTACATTTTGGAAGACGGGGCAGGGAGAATTTAGCACAACTTACAAGAGATGATTTTGTTGTGATGAATGGAGATGATGGACTGTTTGTTTACAAAACAAGGGATGAAAAGACCAAAAACCACCAGGATGATAGTGAAAGATCTTTAGATGGCAGAATGTATGAGATAAAAGTTATTAATTGATTAAGTAGTAATTTTAGACAGTTAGCATATAGATAATTTTCTGTTACAACTATTGCACTTTCTGTTAATACATGTAATAATAAAAACTGCATACCTTCTTTTAAAAAGCAAAACAAACTGAATTTAAGGCAATAAATAACCGATTTGGTACAATTTCAGGTAGCGACAGATGTCCGATCCGTAGTTTTGTCAAGTTGATCCGAAGGCTGAACCCACACTGTCCACGCTTGTTCCAACAACCAAGAACCAGTCCGAAGGATGGTGTTTATTTTAATAACATTGCAGTTGGTCATAATGGACTCGGACAGTTCATGCAAACTATCAGTAAAATATCAGGGATATCTACAATTTACACTAACCACTCATGCCGAGCGACAACCGTCAGTGTCCTCGATGCTGCACAAATACCGAGTAGACACATCATGTCCGTTACTGGTCATAAAGCAGAGTCCTCATTAAAAACCCATTCAGGAAGAACTGATGAAAAGACAAAGAAGATCATGTCGGAAAAAATCAGCGAGAAAATAAGAGAAAAAAACTTCTGCAACCTCTAGATGATAATGTACAAGCATACTTTAACTTGGTTCCATTGACGGATTCTCAGGAAAATTGTCTCTTGGATGACTTAAACGACATGGATGGTGTGGATGACATTTTGCGTTCCATTGATGTCAATGAAAATGTATTCAAACCCACTGTTAATCATAATTCAGTTCAAGCAAATGCCATGTTACCTGCTGCTCCAGTACTTAGAAATTGCTCAAATGTTACTATCAATTACAACATATTATGTTCTATAATACCTAAAATTATTTGAATAAATAAAGTGTTGTTATTTCAGGAAATATGAAATTACTCTATTAATCAATTGTTTGAATTAAATATTGCTTTATCAGTATAAAAGCACAACATTGATTGAAAACTGCTTGATTGCTTTAAGATGTTTTCATAATTTTAATCTTGCCAATTCTTCTTTGGAAAATAATATAACGAATATAGCCCTTTCGCTCGGTCGATCCATAGATATATCGACTTCATATAAAAGCATATCGACCGAGCACGAAGTGCTCAGTTGATATACTTTTCTATGAAGTCGATATATCTATGAATCGACCGATCGAAAGGGCTATATATATATATATATATATATATATATATATATATATAAAACATAAATATTTCACCATTTTTATTAACAATCTGCAGTTTTCTATATTTGAAAACAACATTCTTTTTATCATTTAAAGGAAAACAATCTGACGAGGTTGTAGATTATTTAATAAACATATCAACAAAAATGGAGGTTCGGTTGAAAAAAAACAGCAAGTATAAAAAAATGGGATTTAAATCATACAAATTAAAGATATACAAACTTCAAACGTGCATTGGGTAATGATCATACAGATAAAACATAACATTTGTAACATATTAAAGCACATGTAAACATCTCTGTTAGCATAATATCGATGGATATGAAATGGCAGTTATAATAGGCGTTCTTATTGATGACAAAAATACATGGATATGAAATATGTCTTTTAACAAAGAGTATTACGAAAGCAAGATTTTCTAAAAATTCATTTTTTTAATGAAACAAAATCTTGAATGAACTTAGTTGAAACACATTTTTGTAAAGATAAAGAGATAATCTTAATTTACAATAAGTATCAAAAGTTATGAATCACGGGTATACACATTTTCTATGAATTAAACACGTGCATTTTGCTCTGAATGTATGTCCTACATACTGGACACTGTCCAACCTTGGGGGCACACGTCCGACAACAACATATGTGTCCACAGGGCAGGAACACCACCCCCACCTCAGCGTCCAGACAGATCTTACACGTCCTCTGCTCCCGTAACAACCGGTTCTCTTCAGCCAGTTCTGTAAACAGAAAGTAACATTAGATCCATTAACAGACACGCCTCACAAGTGTTCTGCTGTCTCTTCTAGCAGCGCTAAAAACATACAGGTCATAAACATGTCGAAACATGCATATTTATTCAAGAAAAAACTTCTTGTAGCCAAATCAAACGACAAATGTTTGTAAGAAAGAATACACTTGGGTCTTTTTGTTTAGAAAAAACGACAGAAGCTTCTTTACTTCATCTTTTGTATAAACTAATGATCTGCGTATTTTATAAACCAGCGATGCCAAATTTACTTTTTTTTGATACACAATGTTTATTACTCCACTAGTCTATACTATAAGTTATTTGATTGTTTTTGTAATTTAAAATAATAATAAATATGTTGCTTTTCCAGCAAATGATTAAACTATGGGCTCAACGTAATACTTTGTTGCGTATGGTCACACAAAACGAAAACCAATCTGTCTATTTGAAGAAAACCCCCAGAAATTAACTTCCAATATTTCCCATTAGTTTTATACAGAGCTCTTTATCAAAAGGCGATAGATATTGTCTATTGTCCAGCCCTGTTAAGGTGGCTCACTACATCGTGAACTATTTACTCAAATAAGAAGGGCTCTACCGGCAAAACGTGTGTGAATAGAAAATTCGGACTAGTTGCATATTCATTCAACGGATTTTTTTGCGTCAGTAAATCGGACCAGTAATGCATCGTTTTAATCGTCCCAGTAGTTCCCTGTAATCGTGGTATTTTTTATCACTTCGCACTCTCACGAGAATCAACAAGGCAATATGAAAGCAATAACGATGTATATGACATACAGTCAATGTTACCTTTGAAGTTTACCTCAGTACACTCTCAATCAAAACTAATCGAGTGACCTCACAAAGGTTTACACATTGATCCGATGGAATTTTTCGGCGTCAGTAAAGTTTGACCCACAATCCACAGTACTATTGGTTTCAAACAGTCCTGTGAGGTTCAATTGAAAGTAAAGTTTTGAGAAACATATTAGATGTGTAATTTTAAGAACAACATGCTTTTTAAGAAAAGAAAACAGTAAACTTCGCGTAATTTTATTTCTCGGGGAGTTTTAGAGGGTCAGACGACACTTTAATAAAAACTTCTTGGGCTTTCCGGGAAGCTCGGAAGAACACGTTTGTGCATCTTAAAATTTAAACATGTTTGATTCAATGACTACATGCATGTGCATGAATACATGCATTATCATTTGTATGTTGATGTACATGTAAGCCTGTATTTAAATATCATTTTAATGGTCATAATGTACCTACTTTAAAGTATAAATTAATTTTTTCAAAAATTTGATTGACAAAATATCTAAAAGTATATTAAAACAATAATTTGATAAACTTAAGGTAGTGTAATAAATGTAAATATTTGTGAAGTCATATTTAATGATTCTACAACAATAAGGTTACAAAAAGTCACTACACTTGCAGAAGACAAGAAAATTTTAACCCAAATTTGAAACATAATGCTAGGGAAGAAGAGAATATTTTGATAATAAAGATGTTATATAAATTTACCCAATTTCAACTTTTTTGTATCTGTTGATTTGAAATTTGATGAAGTCAAGAGAACTGTTTAAATTTTTCAAAACAAAAAGTCTTTCATTTCACATGTACCAACCTAAATTTTGGGAGATTTGTTTCTCCCTAACATAAATGTAGGGAGAAGTTTGACATCAGGGAAACTGTTAATATTTGATACAGCATAATTTACAAGAATGATGATATACACAGATTTAACCTTAATTGATATTGGATTAACCAAGTTGATAAAAAATAAAACAACTTCTTAAAGTTTTAAAAACTTGTTATCCAATCTATTAAATTCAATTTATTTAATGTATTCATATATTTTATGGATGAAATATTTTGTAATTGTGTTAGCTAAATGACAAATATAATCAGTCTCTGTATACTTCTGTGTATTTTAGAGGTATAGTCCAAATCTTTTGACCCAATTACAACCGTTGTCTTGTGGATCATTTACATTTTAAGATAAATGTAGGCAAACGGTTTTATGATTGTTTTGGCATTAATTTGGCAGAGTTATTAACTAATTACAAGTTGCCAACAAATTGTAATATTAACACTAAAAGTAATAAACAATGGTTGTAATTTTTAATGCACAGTATACCCATAAATGATAAGACACTCGATTAATCACAACAATCATGGTTAACTGAGGCTGTGAAAACGTCTTCTGAATAAAATGACTATCATTTTAATGTCTCTGGGATAAATTAATACGATCGTGAACTCTGAATACAGGGCGACTTCAACTCTTTCGGAGTAAATTCTGGCGAAGTTACATGTACCGATCATAAAGCAAGTATTTCGCCAAAGTTGATGATCGAGACTATCAAAATGATTGTAAAACGAAAAAGATGTGGGACTTCTTAAAACGACTTTCAATAAAATCAGGTTTCTTAAAAAAAAATCTGTTCAATGTGTTAAAAAAACCCAATTCAGTCGTATTTAATTAGGTCGGTCGCGAAATGGAAAACATAGATATTTTTAATTTTGGCCTACGGGCAATATATTTGTTAGATATATTTATCAGAGATTATGACAAGTTTAACTTTAAATTCTGTCACACGGGGGAATGAAAATCAGTTTTATGTCAAACAGTATTCTAGCCCGACTCGCCTGTTTCATTCCAAAGCAAACGGTCATCTTCTTAGCTTTATTTACGTAGTATTGTAATAATAAATGAATATCATGTTATCAGTCTCAAGATTTAATGATTAATCGGACATATCAACCTAAAAAGAAATCAGCCACGTCCACATAGGTATCGGACAGTATGAACATTTTTTAAAACTGAAACTTTCAAATATGTGCATGATTGTACATTCAAACCGTATAAAGTAAGTTACAGTTTAAATAAAAACTCTGAGGTTGGGGTCAATTCTCAACAGGATCAATTTTCAACGTGTCGTGGTCATTAGAAAAATCTTTCTCATAGCGTTGAAAAATGACCCCGGGTATAAATTTCACGATTTTGGTCTCAATTTTCAACGTTGAAAAATTCAACCCCCCGGGTCAATATTCAACCCGGGTCAATATTCTTCGTTACACCGGAAAGGCCCGAGAGGCGATTGTTGACCAACGTGAACTTTGACGTCACAATAAGGGGAAATTACTCTAACTAAAATTATTGTTAATCTGCCGAAATTACCAAAATCCTATCAAAATCTTGCAAAGCTAAAGAATGATGACAGTTTTTTTTAGATATAGGAAACAGTTGTAAGATGCATTCATTTGGATGAAGCTCACATTTATTCTATTCACTATAATTACGGTAATTTCCAGGAACGTACATGTAGCAACGTTTTTTTTTCAAACGGGGTGGGTGGGTGGATGACAGCCTCATCAAAAAAATCTTTATAAGCAAAAAGAAAAAAAGGATAACTTTAAAAATCATAAAAAACTAATCCTTCAGTTCTTAAGCAGTTCAATGGTTTCTTTATTTTCACTTCCATTTACTACATGCTCCCAATTCCAAGGGGGCGGGAGTACAACTTCATTTTCATTTAATATGATAAGCAAATATTTTGAAGCGTAAATTAAAAAAAAATGAGTTGTTTAAAAAAATTGAGGGGACAGCTCCATGATAAGTCGAATTTCTATATGATAATTGAAAACTAGTTAACACAATACTATTTTTTTTTATGTAAGTTGAAGAAAAAATGTCTACTGCAAAAAAGGGGATGAACTGACGTTACAATCACTTTCAAAGAGGACATACAGTGCAATGAACATTTATATTAAAATCTTTATTATTCAATAGCATTGTATTTGAGATTAAACTATTGTTTTACTTATAAATAAATGCATAACAAATCTTATAAACTATGAATTACGAAACTTTACTGAAAAATATAGTTTGTTTCTTTATTTGCAATCAAATTCGTATAATATGTTGTTAATTTTTTTTTTCATAATTCATTGTTTGATCACATGCTGCGCTCGCCCCAAAAGTCGCACCGTAAAACATATTAGGCAAAAATGGGTAATTTTAGATGAAAAATTACGTTTTCAAAAATTTAATTCAATTAACATAAACAAAAGCTCCTGGCGAATTCGAACTCATGATCTGCGCTTCAGGAGCCCAATACTTTAACCACTAAGCTACGACGATATAAAACCCAATCGAATGATATAAACAGTTTAACAAAACAATTAAATCGCCATTTTTGACGTAGCGTCTTAAAAAGTATAAGTACAGGTGTAGTGAGGTACCTTAAAAGGTTTTTAATGCTATATAGCTTACTTGCAGCTTGGATACGAAAGCTGGCATTGCCTGGGGATGCATCCAGAGGTACACGCAATGTAGAGATACTCCAAGGGACATGTGAAGACCCGGAATTACTTTCCAAAGTCAAAACAGCATGCATCAATTCCTCAGCATTTTGAAAATTGTCACCTGGTTATAACATAAAAATAACTGAAGACCACAATGAATTGTGAAGTTATCTTTATTGAAAGGCATACATTAATGATAGAAAGAATCCAGTGTAACGAAAAAGTACGGGGAATGTATTTAAAGGTATGACAACAAAATATTTTCTTTTCATAAACTTAATATCAAATAGAGTATTGATTTAAAACGATTGTCTCTTTCTAGGTCAAAGAAGTTATTTGTCCAGAAAACGGAACCTGGAAGTATGAATCATTTTTAGCTATATTCGTGCGTGTACCTATTTTTGATGGCGCTTTGGAAAGGGCAGAGAGAGAAAAACTAGCATTTTGAAGAAATAAAACAGTGATTTTGAATCGATATTGAAGCACTCTGCAATGAACGATGATTAGTTAATTTTGAATAATATGAAAGCAATGTTCTTAAGTGTATTAGCCTGTGATCAACCTAATGTTTTTCCTTCCTAACCTGTATCCCTTAATCTTTTCTCTATCACTTTTTCTACGATGTCTCGATCTACTCCAGTTTCCAAAACGGTCCGGACTACAGGTAACTGCATGTTAGCACGAACGACTTCAGCATCCACTCGATATTCTGATGTATATTTGATTTCAAATCGATCATTAAAGTCATGATAAGTACATTATGTTTTATCACATATTTCTCAATCAAAATAGCCAAATTCACTAGCGTAAGATCATGTATTATAAACTAAACTTGTGCTCGCGATGATTGAGAACGTTACTTTATAATGAATTTACCTAGCTAGAGCTTAACGAATAACAATCATTGATTTCAAACTTTTGTGTACAATGCCTTTATTGTCATTTACACAAAATCGACTTTAGCTTTAGAAATTTATTGCTTTTTATTTCTATTTCTATATACCATATTATAACTCTAAGGTATAATTTTATTGTAATCTTTTGTAATAATAACAAGCACGTTAGGCTACTAAACTGGACTTAATTATACAATAAGTTTCATTAAACCTTAGGAGTCAATCAAGTTTAACATAAACAGGTAAAATCTAAGTAGTAAACATTATGACCCATATCGGTTAAAATATCTCACCAGATGTTAGAATACTAATACTGAGACTGTCACTGCTTGTATAGGGGTCTGATGATGACAGTATAGTATCTGGAAGGATAAAGTCGCTCCCTTGATTTTCTTCTAAATCCATTGTAGGGGAATATTGGGTAGAGTGCATATGAGTCCCAGCATTCTGCTCCAAAACCAGTACAGCATTCAGCAGGTCTTCAGCATCCTGATAGTTCTCTCCTGATGATATATTAACATGTGTGTATTCTTAGACATAAGATTTAAAGTGCAGGTGTACTGTGACATTGAAAGAGAAGATATCTACACAAAAGTTTATTATAATACCAATTTCGAAAAAGATATGAACTTAGACATTTATACCATTAATTAAGTAGTTTTAAATAATATTTTTTAGTATATATTATTGTATGATTGTTAACTTGGGTAGATGTAAAATAATGTGAATTCTCAAAAACCAAACAATGTCGGAAGCATATATTTCAAAATGAATTGCAGGATCTAAAAGATTAAAATTTCAAATTGTTTTTACCACAATAGATTTCATGGTTGATGAATACATTAATGCATGAATAATTAGGTAAGAACCATACTTTTTTCAATTCGACATATTGCTCTGTTGTAAAGAGCTGCAGTGTTGTTCACGAGTCTATAGTTGAGCGAAAGGAACGACTCAAAGCGACAAAAGGCGAGTTTTTGTTGATCAAGAAGAATCAAGAACATGTTGTCTTCGGTAGATAAACATAAACCTGAGAGTATGATTTTGATGAGTGCATTTCAAGTAACTCCAACCTGTTTCTATAAGCCTCTTCATTCTGACCTGGATCTCGCTGTTCTTATAACCCCCTACCTATTTCTACAAACCCCGTCTTTAATACCTTCATCACGCTGTTCAACTAACCATCTACCTGTCTCTATCATCATCCTCTCTATGACTTTAATCAAACTGTTCCAGTAATCTTCATACCTGTTTCTATAAGCCGTTTCTCTATGACCTGCATCACGCTGTTCCAGTCGACCCCCGTGTCTAGAACGGCTTCAATCATAGGTTGTTGTGTTTCAGCGACATTTTCTTGGCTGACTGTTAAACCTCAGATATAAAAGATATTAAATTTATCACATTGATTGCACTCCCTCCTTTTTTAAAAAAAAATCCACAGTAAAAACTCCTTTTCTGAACAAATTTTGGCTTTGCACGCAAATAGTCTAAAAAAGTAAATGCACAAGTTACCAAAAGGTTTGCGAAAAAAATTTGATCAGGTTTGGCATTGTTGTTACCTTGGTGAGACACAAAATTTTGCTGGTAACTCAGCACTACGTTCAGCAGCTCATCGGCGTTTGAGTAGGTGTCACCTGGATAGAATATCAACGGTTGTCTCATTTTGATATAAACTTTTTTCTAGGCTTTCAAGGTCAAAATGCAGTCAATTTTACTATTTTGGCCAAATTTAAAAAACATGAACGTAAGCTTATCAGACTTACTCTGTCAATGTAACCTTTACCTGTCTCTCTTAGCCTCCTCTCTATTGCCTGCATAACATTCTGTCGATCCACCCCTGTGCTCAAGACAGTTTTGACAATGGGGGACTCCATTAGGTTACGAACTGTCCTATGATCAATTTGGTTATCTGAGATTTATGTAATACGACTATATATTAGAATTACGGTAATGGTAATGTGCAATGTAAAATTTATTATAATCATTACATTTTAAAAAAAATTGTGGATAATGTGTTATCACCCTTTTTTGAATTACAAGTAATTGTAATGTAATGCATTACTTCTTGTAGACCAGTAATGACAATTACTTTTTAATTACATTTGAATTACATTTCAGGCATTTTTCAGGCCAGACCACTGTTCTTTGACTGACAATTTTTTCGAAAGTCTGATGATGATTAAATGATAAAATGCCAACGTAATGTGTAAAATGACAGACATTCTTATATTTGTCTACGATATGACTTAATAGGTAACGGCAAATAAATAGTGTTTTTTTTTCTTTTAATATGTAATATAATTCATTACTTCCACTAAGTAATTGAAATTCCATTTATTGCTATTGTAAATGAAAGTAGTGGCAATTGAAATTGAAACGGAAAGAATTTCAATATGAATTTAATGTTCTTAATATCAAAGTAATTGACCCAAAGTCTACGATATATTTTTACCGATTAATAAATATGTTTACCAAACATTTTAAAATCAGTGCGTTTTTGTATAAAGCATCATCAGTGCTTTGTAATCTATAAAAGTATCTGAGCCTGTATCTTTGCTATTGATTAGTCTTTTTCTCTAGATAAAAGTAATAAAAGGTACACTAACTTAATGGAAAACCTCAATATGTTTGCTTAATTATTAAACACGTATCCCTTTCTTTTTTCAATTAAATTATCTATTAAACCTTATCACTAAAAATTGCAATCGGGTACCATATCTTTGTGAAAGAAATTCTGAAAATATACTAACTTGAAATTTGGCTATTAAAAACTTTCACGTTTTTACTTACAAGGTGCAAACACAATATATACTAAAATGTAACCTTCAAAACAGTAATTTAAAAATAACTTACATGAGATTAATGAACGTTAATACTCATTACCTGAGACAGTTAGTGACGGTAAAGAAAGAGAATGGAATTCTGGATACACATTGGTGCTCCCATGTTCCTCCTCCAAATATTGGGCTGCAATCAGCTGGTTCTCAATATCTAAATGATCGTACCCTAAAATCATACACAAAATATTTTCTTTATTTTGTTTTTCAAAATAAAATGTATACAAGTAAAATTCAGAAAAAAATTCTCCAATCGATTAGTTTGCAATATACTTATTTATATATATATTTATATGTTTAATAGATGGAAGATAAAATTCCTGAATTCAAAATAATATATCAAAATTAGGAAGGGAAAACTATACATAATGTATAAGAATAATCAGCCAATCGGTTGATGCAACCTTTTCTTTTCAAACTAATTAAAAAAAATTGTTTTGATCCCACCCGTGTTTGAAGTATGTTGATTTCTCGAGGAGGGATTCAACGTTAATGGCGGAATAGTTTGCATTGCGTTGGTATTCAGGAAATCGGAATTCCGATCCATGGATAAGACAGAATTTAACAGATCATCAGCGTTTTGGTAGTTGTCACCTTAAAAGAATATCAAACTTTGTATGTTATATGATAATTGTTTTTGGTGGTCAGGGAATGAAAGAACTATATATGATATTAGTCAAATTTGGCCCCCATTTTTCGCTGTTTTTAAAATAAATCAGGTACATTAATTTAATGTGTTACATTATAAAAGAGTTGACATGAAATATGTTTTTCACCTATTTATTTGATTTATATGCACTCACTGGCAGTATATGACGTCAGAAGTGACGCTATTTTTATAATTCAACCAATATCAATCAAAAATTGACATTTTTCTTGTCTTTTTTCGAATGGGAAATATAGAGAGACTCTTTGAACAAGAACGAACTTTTTGTCACTCATAAGTTTTGGAGAGATACATCTTTGGTGAAAATATTTTGTTTGTTCAAGCAGTCGCTCAATGTTTCCTTAAAGAAAAACTGCTTCAAATCAAGCATTTTTATGCTAAAAATGAAAAATGGCGGGAAAAGGTAAACATTATGATGTCATATTTTTAAATTGTGGGCACAAAAATCAAAATAAAAATTATGACAAAAATTCAAATGCATATTTGTAGAAATAAAACAAAGAATTACAGTAAAATGACAATGTTCATTTTAAGGGGCCATTTTAGGCTCAAACCATATATAGTCCTTTATTCAATGTTTGTAAAAGGTTAGCTGTTTAAAATATGTATTTGGCTTGCACGCTATTTTAGTTTTTGGTTGACATAAACGTTATTTGGTCATTGAGCTTATTTCATATTTATTGCTTAAGCGATATTTTATATTCTAATATAATTCCACGTACGTTGAAAGATGAATCAATATTCATCATAATGAACCATTTTAATAGTAATTAAAAAAATATACCATGTATATGAATAAAAAGTTCCTATCTGTGGTTTAAAGTAACTTGATATTTAATCTATAGAATAGCATGTGGTGAGATAAATTACAATGTTTATGATGTGGAATTGCTTTAGAGACGCTGAGGTTTAATCCAACTCTCAATTGCAAGTTATGTATCAGTTAAACCGTCTTAATCTTAATCTTTTTTATATACCTCTTTCCCTAGCCCTCCTTTTAATTTTCTGCATCACAATATTTCGATCAACTCCTGTCTCCAGAATATTTTGGACCATAGGTGATTGCATTTCCTCAAGAAAGTCTTCATTTTCACCTAAAAACATTTCATAACTAGATGCTGTCATTAGACAGTAATACCCGCACCATGTGTTTGCCCCTAAATAACACTGTTTTGTACCAGTTTAATTAAAAATGAAGGCTATATGCAAGCTCCGGTAATACAACTAAAATTTATAATTTTTATAACTGAAGGATGAGATCCCTTCCCATACGATAATACACATCGTGACATAAGCAGCACTTTATGTGCAATTTGGGGTAGAACTGTTTGCAGTGAATTTTCAGTTAATCAATAATCTTAACATTTTATGTCATAGAAAGTATTATGGTCTATATAATTATTACAAACAAAATTAAAAATTAAATTATGCCCCCTCCCCGTGGCGGTTGCCGGTTTTAGATTTGCTTCTGTGTGCCTACATGAACATCATCGTGTGCACAGATTTAGAGAAGGGGTGGGAGTGAGGGGTCCAGACCCCCCCCCCCCCCCCCCCCCCCCATGAAAATTCATTTATATCAATTGTAAAATTACCAAAAATACACCTTGGACCCCAATGCTCTTACAGACATGTAAACGCTCAAACCCATTGCGCTTCAATGTTAGGTAACATTATTTGGGGGGGGTAAATATTTAATCAATATTTAATATACTTTATTGTTTATCTCAATAGAAAGTATACATGTACATCACAATATGCAGGTGTCCTGCTGTTATTTACCTCATAAAATAGTGCAAGTGGATTTGAAGAATAGGTCATAAAAATACATGCATGTTACAAATGAATAATCTTTGTCTGAAGTTACGTAC
Organism: Magallana gigas; assembly: GCF_963853765.1. NCBI lineage: Eukaryota > Metazoa > Mollusca > Bivalvia > Ostreida > Ostreidae > Magallana > Magallana gigas. Next base: position 49,214,337 of record NC_088861.1, read on the forward strand.
ACAACACAGGTCTGCATGTCTCATTAGCGGGTACTAGTTTTACCCAGCTCTTCGATTAGATGGGTTCACGTGTATACATACATGGGTGTTGCTAAAACGCGGAATGGAAAACGGAACGGAAGGGAAAACGGAAAATCTTATCTAATGTTATTTACCTCATAGATTTGTTAATCATGCTAAAACGATATACTTTATGTACCTTTTTATTTTTTTTTTGAAAGATTAGCAATATTAGATTATTTATTCAAGAATATTTATTTCCTCAAAATTAACAGTACATGCAGTGACCACTATATTCTGTCCCAAAATATCCTCGATTCACTTTTTGCTGTATATTTATATATACCTCAGGGCTCAAGCGATTCTCTTTTAGAAGCATTACACATTCTCATTATTCTTTCTTTAAACGTCCTCTCTAGCTTATCAGCTGGTATAAATACACGGCTAAAAACAAAGAAGTCTACGGGGTTTTGCATTTCAACAGACCTGGATTATAATGTTGAAAAATTGTGCAAGGTCTTCTGAGTGACTTCCAAATGGAGAAAAGATGTCAACATTTTCCATTATAAATCGTCCAAATGTGCTGCATGAATATTTTGGGATCGACAGACTATAGTCCCAATATATAATCGGAAAATCAAATTAGGCAACGTCTAGAGCTCTCTATTTGGATCATATGTATATAGCTGCTGGAATAAACAACTGCTTAGTAATGCAAACGTAAACAAAATAGCATTGCTAAAAATACTAGTTTCACAAATTACTAGTTTCACAAATTACCGGGTATATTTTAATGTTTACTGTATTTTAATTTTTAATGTCGTCAGTCCTACAGTTTTTGTTTCTTCCATCTCAATGATACTGTATCGTCTGTATGATAAAAGATCGTCTAGAACACCGACAATTCAATTTTGATGTAAGTATATACATGTACATCATCATATTTGAAATATAAAAATACTCAAAACACGCATAAAACGCTTTCACTAACTACGTACGTTACGCTGATATGCCAGCAATACCATATAAGAAAAATAAGTAAAAAGTTATAGCTAATTTGCTCGTTTAATCATTTAAATGTTTCACAATTCGTATACATTTGATTTTTCCGTTTCGTACTCAACTAAAGCCGAATGAATACAATGCTATAATTGATAGACATTCATATGAATATTAATAGGTTAACAACATGTTGATAATCATTCATTAGATATAAATAAAAGATACAAAGTAAATCGTTTCTGGCCAGTCTATACCCTTTTTAAGCGATAAACGTGATGATATTTTCCATTCCGTTCCGCTTTCCGTTCCGTTTTTCGTTCCGCGTTTTAGCAACACCCATACATACATGTCTGTGTTTTCCGTATGCAGAAAAGGATTACCGGTAGTTAAGATCAGCTAAAGGAATTCATTATTGTGTTTTAATTGGATTATCATTATGATGTTGACCAATTTAGGTAAGCATTATACATGTAGTAGCGGTAGTTATATAATAGTGTTGTGTTGTGCATGTACTATGCCTAAATAGTAGTCAGGGTTTGATACATGGTGCACGAGCCGGAGGCGAGTGCACTATGTATCAAACCCTGACTACTATTTAGGCATAGTACATGCACAACACAACACTATTGTTATTATTATGCCGACTGTTAAATATACTGACGTGCTTTGCTATAAGTAGCTCTGACGTTCGAGTGTTGAAAAGTCCCTTAAAATAATCACCGGAAAAGCAAGCGTTTGTTGTTGTTTTCAAATTACGTGTACGGTAATCAATTGATTTGATTGTTTATTTAATCAACAAGTTGTTGTACAATAAAAAGTCAACAAAGGTTTATGTTCTTTTTAAGAAATAGAGAGACGTTTTGCCTAACCGAGAAAACTCGAAATGTTTAGCAGACGAAATCTCAGTGAATTTTTTTTCTTGAACATTCTTTATCAAGCGTCATTTAAAAAAGCGTTTTTGTGATTCTCATGTAGAATTTCTTTGAAAAATGTTCAATCAATTTGTTCAAAAGTTTATAGGAAACTTTAACTTTAAAATTACCGTCAATAATGAAGTTTTTTTTTGGAAAAATGAATAATTTTAATTGCTTGATGTCAGTCGTATATATGTAGTTTTTATATACCTAAATACCGGTATTCATAATAACGGCTAATTTAGCGTAGCGGTAACGCGTTGGGCTTCATGCTAGAATCAATGATTTTAGCGTCGTGAGTTCGAATCCCGCTGTCGGCGCTTGAAAGATTTTCGTGGAAAATATTCGCCGTGCTCTATTTCGACATAGTATGCTTACGCTATATAAATCCTTTGATACCATGCGAAAATAGATGAGTATTGAATATATAGTGACAAACTGACAGAAGGCATAATAATGCAATATAATGAGATGCCAGCATGCATATATAAGTTCTACTTTCACTTTCTAAATGTGATCTCCCTTTGACAGCATACTGTATCATCATCTTTTAATATTTAAATAAGCGTATCATCGTTACCTATCCTATCGCATTTGTAAAGTTTCTGTCATTTTAGTTGCAAAAGTTATTTTTTTCATTTGTCAGACTGCATGATCATGCACTATTGAGTTGACCCCATATTGACACTGTATAAACAATTTCTTATTAAATTTGTGTATTACATGTAAGTAGGTGTAGACACTTATCATTTTTATATGAGTTATAATAGGAAGGAAGGAGTATTTCTTTCCTAATGTATTATAATGCATCAAATACAATGTAGGTCTTGACCTTATGGGACTGTTCTGACCCCACGACACAGGAAAATACAAAATATCTTATAATGTCAATATGCATGCATGATGCATCAAATGGTGTAAAGTACATTAATGACCCCCAGGTGTTGTTTTTAACCCCCCAACCCCCATAATAAAGTATTTTATCTTATTCATATGTTATACAATAGTGTTTGATCCATGTGGGTAATTCCTAGCCTAATGATATGTCACTGCTTTGTTTAGGAGACTTTACAATTGCCCCAAATAGGCGAATACACATGGCAGTGATGCATATAACATTTTGTTTATAAATCTTAAAAATTGAATTAAGCAATTTCCAAAATGTTAATCACGAGAGAAAAAGCAATCAAGAAATGATTTAAGATTTGCTACTGTACACATGTAAGAATGTATTAAGAAGACTGAATCTTTTTAACCAGGTTAGATTGGGGGGGGGGGGTGAATGTGGAGTATAAACATTTATAATTTGAATAATTTATTATTATTAATTTTAACTTGTCAATGAATACTACTTATTGATCCCAAGGTAGAAACATGACCTCTGATCATATCTCAATAGATCATTTGTCAATTATGCAAGGTGTAATATAATTTTTTTAAGAATAACATTTTTTACCAGTTTATGTAAGTTTTTAGACACCCAAATTATATTTTGATTTTAATAGATCATTCGACAAGGGGGGGGGGGGGGGGGGGGGAGGAGAACAGTTTATATTTGAGTTTGTTTGGGAGTGGGGGTTCGAAGTCATATATTTGACAATTTTTTAATGTAATTTAAAATAAGACGAAGCCATACTACAGTCATGAACATGAATAGTATAGAACAAAACACAAACTAATACATGTACATGTATATATACATAGGAAGCATTACAAAACAGATGATTGATCTATACATGTATCTGTGTTCTTAAATTGAATCATATATCATGTACATATTATATTATTGTTTCTTTGTTCAAGGCATTTAAGATGGTATGTAGGTCATGATCCCAAGTGCTCTTCCTGAAATTATTAAATATCATAAAAACCATCCCCACCTTAATCCAAAGATATTATTCCTCCTTAGGTCATGCAGGCGCATCAGATCATTATGGCATGTAAGTCATGACCCTAAGGGGTCATCATGACCCCCTTAGAATCAGAAATTGTCAATTATCTTTAAATTATTGATGTTTGATGATCCTATCTCTATTTAATCTTTATTATTAAGTCTCTCGAATGAAATTTGGAGACTTATTGTTTTTGTACGGTTCTTAATACATGTATTATTATTCTTCATCTTCTTTTTCTTCTTTCCTGCTCTGAACTTGTTTCTCAGAGATGGCTGAACAGAATTGTACAAAACCCTAGGATATGATAGGCCTGCATATTTAGTTGTGCACCCTGGTTTGATTTTTCTCATTTTGGGTTAGACAACCACTTTTCGGGGGAGGGGGGTGTCAAAAGGGTGTGGGATCTAACATTGAACCTTGTAGGAAGAATCGTAGACTCTATTGTAAATGGTAACTTGAAAACGGACAAAGATAATAATGTAGGGTTTTCATAATCATATATTGGCTGTTACTGGCAATTTATAGGGTTTATTAGATCTTACCCCTGGGGTCATTCCCACCCCCCAGGAATTTGAAATTACTATATATCTCAGAAACTGTTATAATCATGACCCCTAAACCATATAAATTCATGTTTCTGATGTCAAGGGGCATCAAATGTTATGAAGGTCATGGGCCCTGTGGGTGGTCCTGACCCCCTCAAACAGCAAGTCCCTTAATATCTTCAAAACTGTTGAGATCCCCACCCTTAAACCATATATATTCTTGTTCCTTGTGTCAAGGGGCATCAAACGGTATGTAGGTCATGGGCCCCGGGGGTGGTCATGACCCTCCTTGAACAGGAAGTGCACGAATATCTCGAAAATGGTTGAGATCCCCACCCCTTAACCATATATATTCTTGATCCTTAAAGGGCATCAAAAGGTATGTACCGGTAGGTAATGGGCCTCAGGGTTAAATTTAATTTTTCAAAACCGTAATGCACATCTATGGAACAGTTCCTATTATATCCCAAGATATGATGTGTCTATCCATTAAATCATAAAAGGAGTTCTAGGATTTATGTTATTTTGAAGTGATAAACGTCAATTTTCTGCTACTTTTTGACTCCCTGGATGAAATTTAAATTTTTAAAACCGTACTGCACATCTATATAACAGTCCCTATCATATCCCAAGATATGATTGTCTATCCATTAAATCATAAGAGGAGCTATTGGATCAATGTTTTGTTTTTTAGTGATAAACGTCAATTTTCTGCTACTATTTGACTCCCTGGATGAAATTAAAATTTTTAAAACCTTATTGCACATCTATAGGACAGCCCCAATTATATCCCAAGAGATGACCTAGCTACTCCAAAAGTTGTAAGAGGAGTTCTGTGAACCATATTTTTTTGGCCAAAAAACGTCATTTTTTGTTGCCCACTGATCCCCTTATTAAAAAAAATTTTCTGGAACCTGATCACGCCTCAATATGACACCCCTAATCATATTCTAGAAGATCATTTGGCTACTGCCAAAAAAAAAATGACGTTTTTGAAACCAGTTTTTTTTTTTGTAAAAAAACGTCAATTTTCAGTCATGAAATGACCCCCAGGACAAAATTGAAAATTCCGAAACCTTATTGCGCATCTATAGGATACCCTAAAACATATTCCAAAAGATGATTTTCTACTGTTGAAAATGTAAGAGGAGTTCGAGGAAGAAGGTTTTTTGTGAAAAAAACGTCATTTTTTACCAATTATTTGACCCCCAGGACTAACAGAGAATTTTTGAAACCTTTTTACAAAACAACATGATACCCCAAATCCAACTCCAAGAGTTCAGTTTGCTGGTTTATAAGATGTAAGAGCAGTTTGAGAAAGTAAAACGTGACAGACGGACGGACGGACGGACGGACAGACGGACGGACGGACCAGGGTAACAACAATATACCCGAACTTTCTTTAGAAAGTGCGGGTATAAATTTAAAAAAGAGACAAGTAGCTCACCATTTAATATATTTGTCATAATTTATCACTTTGATTTTCTTTAATGAATCTTAATTTTGCCCAGTTGAGAGGTAATCAATCGCATTGGATGCATGATTTTAACTATAGATCGATGAACAACACTGAAATACTTTTTGCATGCATTCTCCCACCTTAAATAACACCAAGTTAAAAAAAATTTGGACTACTGTCTCAGAAATTGATAATGAGCATGATTTTGCAGATGATTGACTGTTGATTTTTTGCTCCTCCATGTCTTCATCGATCTGCTAGAGCAGGTTTTATTCTAAATATTGTGCTGGCCACTTTCTTTATTTGAAAAATCATCATCCCCGGTAAATGATTTTTTAAATTGTTATATTACAAACTACCAGTTTTTTTTTTTATTTTATTGAAAAAAATCAAATATTTTCTAAATGACAGTTTATTAAAAAAAAGTTGTTTAAAGTTTTATCTCACCTGAATTGTGAGTTTGCACGATATCACCGTTTGACAAAGAATCTGTAGGAACTTCCAGGGGCGAATTCCGTCCTCCAGGATTTTCTTCCAGGGTTAAACCCACGTTCAGTATTCCTTCAGAGTATTGGAAGTTATTGTCTAAAAGCAGCATCAAAGTTCTACATTTACATTTTGCAAAAACGTAAATTATATTTAATGACGTTGTTTACTCAGGGTTTGAGTTCTCAAATCCGGATTGTTAAAAAGTTCAATTTCATGAGTAAAATTTGTTTTAAATACAAAAAGTATTTATGAAATGAATTATTATTGACATAACAATTGATATGTTTACTAAATTATGGAATTAGGCTCTGACAAAGTTTGACTTTTAGCATAACAGAGGAAATTCGGACTGAATTTTTTAGATTTTGTTTTCCACTGAAATATTTTTGGTAGTACTATAATTTTTAAAGTTAGGATTTTATTTGTTAGTCAACATAATTTTGCATATTTTCTGTTGGTTTTATCTTGTTTTTTTCGTTTAGATAATCGTATGACACACACTACAAAAATATCGAAAAATGCTTAAAAATGATAAAAGTCACCATATCTCAAAATTTTGATCCTTGACCTCATATAAATTTAATGTAAGCAGAGAAAAGTCAATATACTTAGTTTAATACTATAAATGTTTTAGCATTATCAACATTCAGTTTTTTTGTTTGATTGAATAAAAAATGGGTAGTTATTTGAAAACTGAAAGAGGAAATTTGGACTAGAATATCCATAAAAATTGAGAATGAAAACTTAATGTATGTATCCATTTAATGTCGCGACCATTCATAACCTGTTTTCATTTGTTAAACAGTTAAGCAATTTGTATTATTTCTACAATTAAGAAAATCTTAATCATAGTGTAAAATTTTTATGGATTTTTCTTAAATTTTCAAAAAATATTCAATGACCATTAACTCAAAAAGTAGGCCATTGACCTACTTTTGGGAAATAAAAAATTACACTACCATGTAAGGTTTATAACACACAATAGTTTGTTTTTCATTATCAACAGTGGAATTCTTTTTCATTCTGATTAAACGTCATCCTTAAGTACTTGTATAACAAAGAATCAAAGGAATATTTGAAATATAAAATATAAAATATTCTGTATCCCTTCAGAATTCGGACGGGCTGATGTCTCTGTAATCTTTATGCATAAGTTTTAAATGTATAACTTATTCACATGTCATGTATATATACTTTCAGTTAAAATAGAGCATTAAATGAACAAACAACATTTAGCATAAATAAAATTAATGCCAAAAACATCCCCCTTCCACCAAAAAAACCCCAACATAGTTGAGGAAGCTTTTGAACTAAAACCACTGTATAAGATTGTCCATGGATACATTCCTTTTTGCTTAATGAAGCTTACCTGAGGTTGGAGTACCATTCCTTTCACGACTTGGGAAAGGTGAAGAGATGTGTCCGGTATTGCCTTCATGTCCTTGTTCTACATCTGTTATTTCTAGAAAATTGAAGTCATGAACTTACATATGGAATTCGCACATTTAAAATAAAACGTAAACTTTGTGAAATATGTTTTAAAAAAATTCTTGCATGTACATAGTGTATTTTTAATAGAGCAGAGGAAAAATTTGATTTCAAATATTTATGATAATTAATAAATTTAAAATCCAATCAAAACTGGTTTGTACTCTTTGTCTTACCAGTGGTCCAAGCACGATTGCTGCCGCTGCGATAATTGGGATCTAAAGGTGGTGAATGCCTTTCTACAATGTAATCGATGACATCCGAATCCACGTTTAAAATGGTTTTTAACAGAAACGTATTATTTTTTTTGTGTTATTGAAAACTGAATATAAATCATTAATTCCCAATAGACAAAATGAAATTTTTTATTGGGTTATAGCTAGACAAAAAATATTTTAATATATTTAACATATTAAACCATTTTTCTTTAAAATTTTGAGAATTTTTAAGATTTTGATTTTAGAACGCTGTTTGTTATAGTAATGTTTCATTATACATTTCATGATTATACATTAATTTGGTATTTTTATTATTTAAATAACTTCGTTCTAGTTATATTTGATAAAATTGGCAGTTCTCCAGTTCAGACATAGACATAACGGTAGATATTCTAAAAAACGCTGTAGATATTCCAAAAAGGCTAATTAGTCCATTGATCTATTTCTTTGACACAGTTTATCATTCTATTTTGATTAGAGCGCTTATCATAAATTATATGCTTTTTTATAAGTTGATCATCGACTCATCAAATCTTGAATGTAACGGATCTTTCTCATGCAGTATTGTTTAATTACAATGTAATATTTTGAACGTTTTTTTCAGTTGAATCAGTTTTACTTTACTTAAAAACAACAATACACTTTCGTTTTACTTTTTCTAATATAAAAAAAAATATACTGCGTATCTGACAGGATTTCAACATTTATTTTCAATTATCCTTTGCGATCTACAGTTTATTTTCAATTCACAAATCACATAAACATATATTTAGTTGTGTTTTGAATCCCATGAAGTTTACCTATTCGGTATTAACAAAGAAGTTTCAGTATATAAATACTCTCATTAAAAAGATCAAGTTTATACCTGTACCGACCGTGTCGCCTTCCGAGTTAGTGTTCTGTATTTCTCGATCCGTAACATATTCTGTTTGCTTGCGAAATATTCCACAACAAAAACAATATAATCCACAACTACCTCCGCCACTCATTCCTATATAATGAATACATTCACACCAATTAACAAAACCTGATCTAGTTTAGGATTTTACGTTGTAAACAGACGAAAGATTTACGGATAGATTCGGTGCATGTGACCTAATTCATCAATATAGGTGGTATGAATACTTGTACATATTTTTAGAATGAAAGAATTCGAAAATGAAACTAAAACAAATATCAATCGAAACAAATGTACACTTCTAAAATAAATTAAGATAAGTTAGGCTAAATAGAATAAAGTTATGCTTTAATCATGCAAATCATTCTAACGATGGTAAGAAATTGACAATAAAACGTGTTAAAACTGTTAATCTAAATTAAATGAAAGTAGAAATTCAAAGCGGTTCAGGTGACAATTGGTGTGTATGATTTAGCTTAACTGGGTGTACACCACTGAACACAGATTAACACATTTTGTATTGTATATCAAGTGTACTTAAACATATTAAATGGTGTAGCATAGAAAAAATAGGTTTAAATAAGACGGACAAGGATGCATTTTTAGCAGAGAGACTGATGCTCATATATGTTGAAGGTTTTCCCTTGGTCATACAATTAAAATAAATTTGTTAAATGTGTTTTGTGGTGAAATCTAATTCAATATATGTATATGTATAATTTAATATATATATATACAAGCTATGTTTGCTTTAAATGCTTCAAAACAGATCTACTGTGGTCAATCCGTATATTAGGTTATACAGAATGTATAATTCTATCGAGGGACAAGTCATCCTGAAATTTAAGGTTTTCTGTTTAACTAAGATATGTTAAGGTAAGGGACAGAGCTTAATACAAGTGTAAACCAAATTGGTTAATGTCTTATGGTTAACATTCAATGGTTAGTATCAGGGTAGTTTTGATTATCGACAACACTTACATTGTTTTAAATTTTTCCCGATTCAACCTTTCAGCATAATGTCCTATAGACTCTCCCAAGATAATTACGCGGCAGACTTTGACGATTTTTAATAAAAAATACACATACCGCGAAAGAAATGCTTTTTAAAAAGAGACAAAATTATGTCTTCTGCATACCTACCTTTCATTACTAATTTGATAACCCTGAGAGCTGTTTTACCTTAACCCCGGCTTTGTCTATCGATTACTAAAACGGTAAAATGTATAAACTATACATAATTAGCCTATGCGAATACTATTTAAAGTTTTTGAATAGCAGATGGAATTAGATGCGCTACGTGTTGAATTCGAAAGGACGTTTGGTGCGTTTAAGAGATAAAAGTAGATACACCGTTATAGTTAGTGATTCGTTTTGTTATGGCTACATGTAGGTGAAACACACGATGGGAACATTGGAGAAACATTAAGTGGATTTAGATTAAATTTAAAACTTCAATATGATTTTCTATACATACCTATCGAATTCATGTAGAATGCAAACAACTTATGATTATAAATTTGCAAAAGTTAATTCTACGGAATGACTTCTTACCATTTGTAATAAAAAGTAAAGATAATAAAACAATTTGATTTTGTTCCGCTGTGGTATTGAAAGCAAAAGATACCCAAAAGTGATAAGGCAAATGAAAATATTGTTCTGAATTCGGCTAAATGTAAAAGACTTACCTAGTGTGGCAATAAATATGTTCATTAGAAATCTTTGAATACGGCAATAAAATGATGACCGCCATGTGCTTTACAAAACCCCGATTTTCTCCTCTTTTTCGATAAAATTGACGAGATTATATTCACAAAAATTAAAGTTTTGAGACTAATGCTGAAAAAGTATGTTCAATTATGTGTTTTATTTCTTTTAATTATGGTAAACTTAAGCAAGAATCTTACTTAAAATGGAGGTTTATTTGAAACACAGAGTTTAAAAATTATTTCAAATTGCGAAATTTTTCATAAACTTCTTTTTTTCAAATATTCAGTCATGCAGACAGGGTTAGGTATTTACTGTGAAAAATGTGTCGAAAGATTATTTTTAATTTTGTTTTGATCGTATGTATATCAATAATTTATCTGTATCTCTCTGTCTTTCTCATTGTGAATCTCTCTATCTTACTCTCTCTCGCATTGTAGGGATTAACTAATCTTTCATTATATCGCAGAAACCATCCAACTGTTTGTCTATTTGACTTAAGTTAAATCTACCAAAAATTTTCTCACGTGATTCACACATGTCACCTTTATAACTAGCAACACATCCATTTAAACATGTCCCGTTAGTATTGGAACACTGGCTCACGTCACGACAATGTCCACATGTCTCATTGCAGTCAAATCCATATGTACCTTCATCACAAGCTAAAATCAATTTAAAATGATTGTGATATGTTTAAAACAAAAGCTACACATCACTGAACAACGTTAAACATTGTTCTTAACAAATAGTTGAAAAGTGGAAACCAATGATCTTTCATTATATTTGAAAGATATTTTAATCTTCAATTTAAGTCTGAAGCTGCGAAATTTATTGATTTTGTATCTTTTGACGACAGTTCTGGTTAGTTTTTTTATATCTACATCTTTGGATCACATACAAGTATGAACAGGTGACTGGGCTTTCCCTGAATAAACTTTCTGATTAACACAACTGTTAAGAAGTAATAAAGAACTCGTCACGTTTTGTAGAATGTTCCCGCTGGAGAGCGAAGAGGTGAAAAAAAGCCTCTTCCTGAATACAGTGATTGTATTCTTATTAAAAATTACATATCATAAATATCTTTCTTTCTTTCTGTTTGGACTACTTATTAATATTTTTACATGCATTTCATGCTAATTAGCTTAAGAGTGATTTTGATTATATTTAGCACTACGTGTATATTAGTTTAAAATTAGATAAAATAAATATAGAAAACATCCCACAATACCTTCTTGACAATAAAGTCCTTTCCAACCTGGGAGACAGCTGGAATCACAGGAACCATTGACATGGTTACAGCCTAGGCATGTCTCTTTACATCTCTCTAAACAATGTTGTCGAAAATATCCACTCTGACAAGCTGAACGAAATAAATAAAAAAAACGTGTAGGCAAAAAACATATTTTTTCTTTTATACATAATTATTTATATGTTGGCGGTTATTTATTGGCCAAAGTCAAATGAATACATCGATTGGTCGTCCGGTCATGTGTCTATTTATCTGATAACAACTTTCTGCAACTACGATATTTGTCCCAAAATAAATGTATTTAAGTAATTCGAAGACATATAGATATAAAACGTGCGCCACAAAGAACTACTTACGCCGTTTACACAGTACACCTTCATAACCAGCATCACATCCAGTCAAACATGTCCCATTGATATTGGAACACTGACTTACTTCATGACAGTGTCCACAAGACTCCCTGCAGTCAACATCATACAGTCCTTTTTTGCAAGCTAAAACAATTTGTTGATAATTACGCAATTTTATTTGTGACATAGGTTTTGTAAAACTAGATATATTTGTCAAGCAATTTTTATCTACCATAAACTTTTAAAAAAAACATTTGTTGTACACTTTGATTTGTGTAGTATGTTTAAACTTTTTTTGCTTTTTTTAACAACATAAACGTGTAAAATCAAAATCTAAAAAAATGTTTGGTTGCACAGTTTGTTAAATGTAGACTGTTCTAACTTTCTTTTTGCTTTCTCTAACAATAGTGCTCAATAAGTCAATATTTACGTATTAACATAGTCAAATACATAAAATACAAAATACACAACACGATTTACTAACGTTGCTGGCAGTAATCAAGGCTGTATCCTGGTTCACACCCATATACACATGTTCCGTCCACATGATCGCATTTCGTCTTGTTTCTGCAGCGCCCACAGTCAAGAATACATTTGTCTCCGTATTTCCCTTCTTTACATTCTGTTATGACGAAATTTTCATGCGTCATAGAGTTATTTAAATGTGGCAACTGTCTATCATATGCCTAACTCTGTGTTAACTCAAAACGACCAGCACAAAGCTGTGAATTGATATAAATAGTACCAAGATCAGTCAAAACCATATTTTTAGGCAACAAAATACACTCTTAGTCATCGTGTACATGTATTTAAAAAAACTTCTTGGAAACAATAACGTTTCTGATTCCAACGGTTACTTTTAATTTTCATGACAAATATAGTTAAAAATCATTTGACAATAAATCATTATCCTAATTTGCTAGATACTTATTTGGAATGTTAAATACATAAAATACAAAATACACAATTTACAGCTGGAAAATAATAACGCATCATTAGACTTAAGCGATGGCAGAAACATATTCTTAAGCATAAACTAAGATAACATTTTTTTCCTTATTCCATTGTTTTGTGCAAAACAAACATTTTTAGAAAAATTAAATTTCACTTTCTTATCAAAAGCTCGACTATAGGGCATCTTTATTTAATGAAAATTCTTGGTAAAAAAAATCTTGAATCAGACAACAACAGTAACATTTTTTGTATATGACAATTTACCTTGCTCACCGAAGTCCCCGATCCATCCAGACTGACAGCCTGCATCGCATAGACCAGTAACATGGTTACAGCCTTTACAAGAACTTTTGCATTTTTCAGTACAGTCTTGTCCAAAATATCCAACTGAACAAGCTAAAATGCCGAAAAAAATATTTTCATTAAAAAAGCGAAACTGTTTATGATGTGTATGATATCTATTTTAAAAAAGAACACCAAATTAAAAAGTTAATAAGTTAAAAAATTGTATCAAATAAAATATCAGCACATCGGCACCGCGCTATCTAGGTGCATTCATTTTTTATTTATTGATTTAATTTCAGAGGGCAAATGAGCCTGCATTTGTATCCTATATTTTAATATAAAGTAAAATCACCATTTGAAGGAGGTAAAATAATATTTACGTTAATAATCAGTTAATATGCATGCGTTCCCACAAAACCAACTAACTTAGATCTTATCTTAAACTGACATCGTATATGATTTACTTCTTAATTCAGTACTTCTCAAGTGAATTCATTATCTCAATAGAAACAAGACTTTGACCAATGCTTGCATGGGATGACATTGCATACGATATCAGACATTTACGAAACAGACATCGACACACCCGTATTCTTGACATTTACATAAAGAAGCTATATGCCTTCAACAATGATTTTAATTTTACTACACTTTATCTAGTTAGAATAATCTAACTGTGTCTTGGGACAGGCCCTCACCAAGTTAAAATACCTCCCATATACCCGTAATGTAGCAGAAAACTGCAGAATCGCTCCGAAACGATTTTGGAGAAAATTATTGAAGTTGCCTTACAAATAACAGTCACATTATTTATAACAAACCATTTTGAGGCTGTAAATTCCTTTCATCTAAAAAATTCAATTCATATCGTTGAAGAATTCAACACTTTTTCATTAACGTTTTTACTTGCTTGAAATTTACACACCCTGTTGACATTCGGAACTCCCGGGGTTTTTCATAGTAATTGAAATGTATAAGAGTTATCTTCCGTATTTTCTTTGATGAACAGAATATAAAGCAAAATTCGAATGAAAATTTACACGTATTTGTATTATCGTTTCTGAGTTTATTCATGCAAATGTGATATTGTGAAAACATAAACTAAAATGCCTTTCATGATATAGGGTGGATCCAATGCGCATGCGCAAGATTATTAGATTCTAAAAAATTCAGATAGTTTCCGGAATTTTTTAGCAATTTTCGTTGATTATCAATTCGCAAAACTTGATTGAGAAAAAAATAAAAGCATATTGGTAATATTTTTAAGTAGCAATGATGTTTAAAATATATAAAACATGAGACAGTAATTTTCCAGATTTATCAGTATTAAAGGCTAAAAATTCGAGTCTATTATTTTAACAAAGTACTATAGATATCAATTGATGTTGCCGTGAATAATTATATTACCATTTTCACAGCGTTGACCCCTGAACCCGGGTTTACAGCTTTGACAGGTGCCCGTTTCTATATGACAGTACTGACAGTTAGCGTCTGGACAGGGAACAGAACAGTGAGATCCGTAAAATCCTGTTTTAGGACAACCTTAAGACAATGATAAAAATTGGCAAGTTGGATTATTGCAAATATTGTATCAGACGATGAACAAGAGGCCCAATGACCACAGGAGCAAAACTCAGATAAGTTGATAAAACGATACTTTGAATTAAATGAAATTAATTTGTGAACTCATTCAAAGTTCTTCATTCCGGACTGTTTTAATTGGCTATGACAATTCTTCCTTTAAATTTATACAATATTTCATATTACCTATACGTAAGCATATAGGTCAGTACTCTTATATCCAAGTTGTTAAGCTGCCTTTTTGGTTATTACGTTCTTATTAATCGGTTTTGGTTTCCATAAACGTTTATTTGGTTAGCATAAGTTTAATTACAAACTTGTTTCTTATTAACACAACGCAAATAAATTACATAAAAATTGTATGTGAATTAAATTTACTTTACAATCTCCTGTATCGATAGCTAAATCATGACCATTGCTATCACTGTTTTTTTTTTTAACTATTAATCACGTACCATAAACTTCAACTTCGCAGAGGTTACCGTAAACATTTAGGGTGAAGCCTCGGCGGTAAGTATTTCGTCTCTCGTTGTAGTAGATGACGTAATGTCCATGTGCATGACAGGTGGCGGTGAAGACGGCAGGGAGGGTATACATTGTGAAGTGGTTGTCCTTGAAACATAGAGTCCCCTGATGCATGTCTGTAGTTTTTGAGACGTATAAAGAGAATCCAAGATAGAAGTTGGCATATGTTCTCTGGAAATCTGCATATTGAAACAACAACAATAGTATCGTTGTAAATTAAATAAAAACAGGAATGTCTTGCAAAAGATTCTTAACTTTGAGTCTTTCTGTTTGCCGTTAAAACCCACACTAATAAAAATAAACCGAATTGACTAGTTTTCAATTTGAAATTGTTAACAAAAATAACATCGATTTCATATTTGTATTCATGGAAAAAAGGATATTAATCTTTACATATGTCTAACAGGAGAGTGGACAACCTGGTCTATAGACCACCAAGAGAGCATTCAGTTGACCGATGGTTGTCAAATTTTTACTCCAATAAAATTGGATTAAAAATCAATAAAACATCAATAATTTTAGGAAAATAACAACGGACTATGCATCTCCGTAATCAAAACCTCAAATACTATATCATGTACGAGGGCTTTCTAAAAAGTTTATAGATAGATATTGGATACCGAAATGCTTGTCATAAAACTCAAAAATCAAACTTGAGTTGTTTTGAATGCTTCTCCCTAAAATCAAACAAACTGGTTTCTGCATTAAAAGGGTCCCAGAGGTTATGCACAACCGAGTGTAGATATTGTCCAAACTTCATAGAATTCCTTTAAGTTATGATTATATACAGTTTTTTCTTTAAAAAAGTTGTCAAAACTTCATTATCTTCAAAAGAGATGCAAGTAGCATTGTGTTCGTCATCTTCATGCGTCAGCGCGCCAAGATAAAATTCTGTGTCGACTTGGCTAAACATTGATAGACACGATACAATTGATGGATACAACAGGAAAGCATCGTGATATTTCGAGATCACTAATCCACAAGCGGCACCAACTATTTTTATGGAGCGTGGGGTTATACGGCTGGCCAATCGAATAAATGCGGCTTATTACTCTAAGGTAACCGATGGACAACGAGGTTATAAAAACGTCATTAAAATTTAACGTCAGCTTGGGTTGTGCAGCCTGTAAAGGCAATGTACATGTATATATAATACTTTCATGAAAATAAGGTAGTTATATAGAATGACATAACATGTGTCTACGAACCTTTTAGACAACCCTCGTAGATATACAACAGTATATATTGTTAAAAATGTTATGAAATATTAAAAAAAAATAATCAATTTGCTTTTGTATAATAATTTTGTATTTTTCTATTCAAATCTTAAACATGTAAAATTACGGAATACAATCACCAATAGTTGAAATGTTTGATTCTGTCACTTCCGGGATTTTGTTTTTCCCCGTTCAAACTTTTTGGCACATTTATTAGATGTAAAGTTATTTCTATGGGCTATATTCACAATGATATCATTCATTGTAACTATCTATAATTATTTACTTTAAACTAATTGAAACCAAGCTTTGCTTAGACGAGCTCACTATTGGTCTTGATCTTTCGTTTCTATTTTTATTAAAGTGAGAATTTAAGTAAGCTTGTATAATTGAGAAAAAAAAATTAAAATTTAGTTTATGCATTCACTTTTACATATGGCATTGATTATATTGTCTCTTTCATAAAAACAATCATTTGAAGGACAACTGCCGTACAGCGTAATAATAATTAGAGGTAATTTAAACAAATAGAAAATACAACAACATTTTTTCTCGTGTACAAGTTGTATAATTTCTAAGTCTTCTAATATTTGTTTTTACTTTTACCTAATGTGGTAGCATTGTTTGTCAGGAAGTATATGGTGATGTGATGGATGCTGTGGGTGCTTGTAAGGTTGACCCACCAGGTGGCGGTTTGTTTGTAATCAGCCGATACAGCACATTGACCTCCCCACAAATTCAGGTCAGATTTACGTCCGTCTACAGCGTTACTGGCGTCGCATCTATCGTCGCCTGATCTGTATGGGTACAGTTGATGTGCTGGTTTGTTTAGAGCAACATTAACTGTAAATTCAAATAAAGTATTATCATATTTTTTTAACTTCCTGTTGCATGTGCGTTTCTGTCAGAACTTTAGTATTTGAATTTAATTTGATAACTATATATCCCCTAATTTGTTTGATATAAAAATCAGTTAAATTAAGACAGTGAGATTTGTTAAACAGAAAACTATTAAAAATTACCCCAACCACCTAAAAAAAATGGAAATTAACGCATCAATCTGTAACCCACATTAGTACATTAACATCAATATACATGTATTGGCACTGATCAGATATATTATATGGTCGAGTTCTTTAAAAAAATGTATATTTTTATTTTTTTTCTTTATAAGGACCACTGCAGTTAATAGAGATAAAAAGCAGAATTAAAAAAAAACTAAACCTTTCAGTGATTTTGGTTAAAATAAATTTAAAATAATGTTGATCACTAATATGAACTACATTATAAAATACACACTTATGTTGCTTGACATTTCAATTTCTGTATAATATTATATGATGGAAGTACCGAAATGCCATTTCTTAAACGTTTCTTAGCTAATATTTGTCGATCTTTAATGAATCGAGAGGGTCGGAGAGTCGTATATGTTAAAACTAAACTTCTTTAAAAAGACATGTTGCATGATAATATAGAAACAAATATCGAATTCAAAAGGTTTTACATATGGAATTTTTCTATACTTAATGATAATTTCTAGCAATACAACTCATATATAAAACCAATCTAATGGATAATTTGTTGATTACCCAGCCTTCTCAAACCACACTTATTTAACTATATTAATCTAAAAAATATATTACCAAAACCGTTTGTGATTTCCAAAAATCCGAAGAACAAGCACATCAAAGCCATGACTAGAACAAAACACGCAAGGACTGAAGTTGTATTATTATACAAAATTAATAGGATTTTAGCTTACTTCCGTAATTATACAGGAAACAATTCCATCTTGATAGAGCAATTCACTATTTAACATGTATTATTTCAATGTACTATAGCATATCATATTGTTTCTTAGTTTTGGGGAAAAAAAGATGTTTCAAGCGTTTTCGCAAGTGCAATATATCAGCTATTGATATTTTAAGCCAAAATTATTGTGTATATTTTATATCTTGAAATACATTATCTTGAATGATATGGGCCATTTTGCCTTTCTGTATGAAGAGCAATGACGATGACACTTTTTGTATAATGTATATACTCTTGTATTTCCCAAACTGGTTCTATTTTTATTTTAAGAATGTTTTTGTTGATAAAAGTTTATAAAAGTATTACTATGTTTGGTTTAGGATTAATGATTAGCGATGAAAAATTGAATAGAACACATTTGTGAAGCATTTTTGGTCACTCTGATAACTCTTTATAGCTTTATTGGTTTAGAAGACTAAGTGGTCAATAAATTAGCCATAGGATCTACCGTAATCTTTCTTCTTTTTTAAAACTATACACGATCTTCAAGTACAGGAGAAACAAGTATTCCTTTTAAAGGAATGATCGGCAATAATGATATATTGATAGCTAGTTTGGTGTAAAATAATTAAAAAAGTACTGTATTTTTTACAAAATATAGAATATTTTGAATCTGTACACCATAATTTCATCATTATAAACCGTCAACAAATTTAATTTTGAAATAAATTTGGGGAAAGTCGTTCGTAAACTCCTTGTCTAGTTTTATATTTTTAACGTAATTATTAAATGTTAATGTATATTCTTCTTCTTATTATTCTTATTCTTCTTCAGAATACTGAGTAGGGCTCTTCAAAGAGCATTAACAAGTATACAAAGGAAGAGTTGTATTAAAATAATTTAATGCGACTGAAAAACATTGAATGCCATCATAACTTGCTATTGAGGTCGCATTATAACGTAACCTTGTTTATAAATCAAATCGTCTTCCTAGCTACTATTATGTAACATCAATAGAGCGAGGTCAGTTCATGGATTCTTATGATTGAGGGCAGTTCATCGAGGTCAACTGCATTACTGAATGAATCTTTCAATCGAAATTCTTACGCGTGAGACAAAACGTGCATTCTTGAATTAACAGGTCGAACCGTATTTTATGTATGTTTGCATCTCTTAAGGTCAATGAATTGAAATAAAACTGAGTAAAATGTTATATAAATACTAAAACAAACTTCAAGCTTTTATAAGAACTACTTATGCAAGCGGAATGTGTGCGCACGTGGAAGCATTTGCCGGATGCCTAATATGGACACAATAGTAATCGTCCGAAGCTGATCACAAAAATTACTTGTTAGTTTTAAGGATGACGTTTACTCAGAATGAAAAAAGAAATCTACTGATGATAATGAAAAACCAACTATTGCGTGTTAAAGACCTTACATGGTAGTGTTATTCTTTACTTTCAAAAAAGTAGGTCAATGACCTACTTTTTGAGTTAATGGCCATTGAATATTTTTTGAAAATTTAAGAAAAATCCATAAAAATTTTACACTATGATTGAGATTTTCTTAATTGTGAAAATAATACAAATTGCTTAACTCTTTTACAAATGAAATACAGTTTATGAATGGTAGTGACATTAGATAGATACAAAGCATTAAGTTTTCATTCACAATTTTTATAGATATTCTAGTCCGAATTTCCTCTATCAGTTTTCAAATTACTACCCATTTTTGATTCAATATAACAAAAAAATTAATGATGATAATGCTAAAATATTTATAGCATTAAACTAAGTATATTGACCTTTCTCTGCTGGCATGACATTTTTATGAGGTCAATGATAAAAATTTTGAGATATGGTGTCTTTTATCATTTTTAAGCATTTTCAATATTATTGTGTGTGCCATACGATTATCTAAACGAAAATGCAAGAGAAAACAGAAAATATGCAAAATTATGTTGACTAACAAATAAAATCTTAACTTTAAATATTATAGTACTACCAAAAATATTTCAGTGGAAAACAAAATTTGAAAAATTTAGTCCAAATTTCCTCTGTTTTGCTAAAAGTCCAACTTTGTCAGAGCCTAATTCCATAATTTAGTTCAAATATCGATTGTTATTCCAATAATAACTCATTTCATAAATACTTTTTGTATTTAAAACAATTTTTACTCATGAAATTAAACTTTTTGACAATCCGGATTTGAGAACTCAAACCCTGAGTAAACGACGTCCTTAATATATGATTATTTCTATATCTATATTCAGTCGTTTCTTTATGGAGATCTATAAAGTATAAATAGGGCCACGAGTATTCATTTTCTTTGCATTAAATTTTATGGTAGATAGTTTGTTGACCATCCAAGCTCCTTAACTATAAATTGTTAAATTAAATAGTTTTCTTTATTACGTAATCTTATAACGATTTTTTAAACTGACTCCTGTAACATGGAATGAATTCGATGCATATATAAGTCATGGTCTTAAGTGTTACCTGTAGCAATTATAATTATTTTGTTTATACTAAATATGTTTGCTGCATGTCTGTAGTTCCTAGTATGCAATAAAAAAATGGATTGACGCTTTGGGAGCGAGAGTGTTTTACTTGCGCTATTGTTTGGCTTATCAATCTTATTCATTCACATTCTGTACGATATTTGATTCCAGTAAACTCTTCAGACATTTTACTCCTTACTTAATCTGGCTCTGATATTGTTTAAATTACTAATACCAGCCCCGCAAAGTGAAGTAGTGTAATTTGCTTATATGTAAAATAGGCGACTCTCGATGTTACTGACCGTGTGTCTTGCACGATTCAAAAATTGTAATGTGGAATTTCATTCACTGTTAAATATCGTTGTTAAATTGTAATGTCGAGACTATTTTGCGTAATGTTGGAATTAAAGATTGTTCGTGTAATTAATTCTTACTTCGTCCTTAAGGTCAATTGAGAATTTTTTATACAATAGGTAAAAGTTAAAAACTTTAAGTGAAAACAGACTTTAAAACATTCTAGAACTGTATGTTTGTTGTTTCAAACAAAAATTGCATTATATTTATAAAAATTCATATATTAATATAAGAGGTCTTCTATAGAGGTTTGAAAAATGATAAATGTTCACCAGACTTAAAAGATAAGAAAAGCAATTAGTGAATTACAATTTGAAAAGTTTATATATGTATTATTGTGTCCTATCTACTAAGTGTTTTCCCCATTTGAAAATAGTAATTGTCTTGGTGTTAGGGTGTGTACTTGTTATGTCATGGAAATGACAGATGTCATGTTGTTGATTGGAATTGGCATTAATGTCAGAGAAAATCGAGATTTTGTACGATTATTCAGAAAGAGTATGTCCCGATCTAAGATGCAAAGGGACAAAGCCTCCCACCCCTTAAGTATTTTTAGGGCATTGGGAGTAGTGACTTAAGTTGGCTATCGGCAATTACATCTTCTTAATGAATGGGTGCCATGTAGGAGGAAGTCAGTCATGAGGACCCAAAACTGTAGAGTCCAGGAACAGTGTAGTTCTTAATGTGAGGTAGTTAAGGGGAGAAAGCTAGTTATTTTACCCCGGACTTTACAGTTTTATGGAAGGCTATATGAACGCAGATACCAACCCAACAGTGACACAGGAACACCAGAAGGAGAATACGTCGCAAATGATGCGTTTACTCTGATGAATTTAATGACTTATACAGCTACATCCCAAACTGGACTTAAAGCGACAGGAAGTGCTCCAATGGAAGGAGATTAAAAATAATTTTAAAATAATCTGAAGCCTTAAAGGAGCATGGTCCCGATTTTGGTAAAACATTATTTTTTTCGATTTTAATGTTTACAATGCTTAAGTAAGGCATTTTTAATAGGCAACCAAAATTTGGTTGTCATTTGTTGTGTTATAAGCGAGCTTACAATTCTTCGCTACGTAAACAAAACTTTTGTTTACATTTTGAATGTTGAAGTAAAAATTCCATTTTTAGACCTAACATGAATGTGTTAATCATTAGTAACTGTTTATGTATGCTTAAAATGAATAAAAAGATAGACAAATCAGCTTGAAAAAGATGTTTACTGGTATATTGAACCTATGTAAACAAAAACAGGGCACGAGCCTTGTTTACATAGCGAAGAATTGTGAGCCCTGTATATCTTGCTTAAAACTCATCGACTTGCATCCAAATTTCATTTGATCGTTAGAAATTCATTCTAAAGCATTGTAAATAATAAAAACAGAAAAATAAAATTTGACCAAAATCGTGACCATGCCGCTTTAATGTAACATTGTAGTTCTTCTTGTTGGGCAACATATTTTAAACAGGTTACTATATATTTAAATTTTGAAACTTTAAACTCCTTTTGGGAAGGCTCAGTTTTCCCTATGTGTCCGACTTTATCGGCTTAGAATATACTATCTGAGGATGATTGCATAGTAATCTTAAAATTTTACTTTCTCTATATATTTGTATGTTAAACGTTAAACCGCTCTTAGGGCCCCTATATTAGTCCAAGATCACAATTTCCTCAATCCAAATTTTATACCATCAGATCACAATTTTAAAAATTCAAAATTTACACCATCTGAGGATATTTGCATAGTAATATCACACATTGCAGAATTGTAGTTCTTGAAAAGGTATATGAATATTTTCGCAAAATAATTCTATATTGAAATTTGTTACCCTCTTGGGGCCCCTACGATCCCAACTTTTTCAATTCAGATTCTTCACTATAAATACAAGCTGTGGATTTAAATATTGGCATTTCTGGTGCAGTGGTTTTCGACAAGAAGATTTTTTGAGACACAAAGGTTATTTTTACTGTTTCGTTATTGTCTCTCTTTTAACAAAGGTATCTCTCATGATTTTAACAATTCTGAACTTTCTATACAAATTTGTTTTACTAGGTTGGGTTATATTATGCCTGACTTTTCCTCAGATGAAGCAAAACTAAGAAAAATTCACAAACGGAAGGACGGACATACAATCCGACAAACGGATAGCAGCTGATCGAAAAAGCTCATGTCAACCTCTGGTTCAGGTGAGCTGAAAGAGCTCAAGGAATTTCAACAAAATCAAGAGGTTCTATTTCCTCTATGATGAACACACTTCAAACAATAAGCAGTAGTAGTGAACCAACCAGGCCAAGGATACAGATGGTCTAATATATTTGAAGCTGTTTGATACACATGTGTTTCACTTATGAGACATACCGGATATCCTTTTTTCCCCCGTGTCACGAAATTTACGGAAATAGGTAAATTGTAGAGCATTTTTTTTTTATTTCCGTCAGTCTTTTTTGCGATTGTTAAAGTTTGTTATATACAATTATCAGAATACGTTTCTGCGTTTTCTATATTTTGCACTCGAAACGACATCACAGATATCCGCTAGTTTTACAAGTTTTATCTATTATGAAATGTATTGTTTAACTATACACACATGATAAACAAATATTTACTTCAACGAAACCATGGCAAAATGTTTTTCAAAATTGATATTGAATGCATATCAGAAATTCATGTGTAGCTGTATAAAACAGAAACAGTTTTTAAAGTTCTTTTTTCCCTGTAATTATGCAGAAAAACATTGCCAAATCTTTTAACATAACAAATGTATAACACTATTTGATTTTAAGATTTAGTTGCACCAAGTTTGGTTGAATTATTCTTGGTAGCTCCAGAGAAGAATAAAAAAGACAAAATTCTTAGACGGACGGACATACATACAGACAAATTAACAGACGGACGGGGGGCAACAGATGATCGATAAGCTCTCGTGAATCTATGATTCCGTGGGGCTGAATGAAATCAGATAAAACCAAAAGTTTATATTTACATTATACGTAAACAAATTTCAAACAAAAGGAAGCAGAAACAGACCCATCAGATCAAAGATTCCTCACGTATGAAAGCCAGAAAGAAATGAAAATGGTAAACTAGACCAATATTACAACACGTATTTACTTGACAGATATCAATAGGAATTTCAAACTTGATATTGAATGAATATAAGAGATCAATGTTAAAGTCAATACCTATTATCTAGTAAAAGAAAGGTGCTTTCATGTTTTTGAAATTTAAGATATAAAAACGTTTATTATTTTCCGACTTATGTCATTTATTTTTAATGAGACATAGATATTGAGGTTTTGTCATGTATTTTTTGGGGGGAGGATTTTTTTTAAAGAAGCTCATATGTAAGTAGCATTTGCAAATCATTGAAATAAGAACACTTGTTAAGACGAAATATTTGAATATTTGTGATAACAAAATAGATTCGTGATGTGTTTTATTCAAATACATTATAACGTTCATACTAACAGTACAGGTTTATTTCAAAAAAGAACATTTAATTCAAGCTAAAAAAATGTACAGAAAATTAATTTGCCGTATGTTTATGGTAAATATGAACCTAAGTGTGTTTATTTAGGCACCGAATGTGAAGTTTCGCATGTCATCGGTCCTTTAACACGCTTATGCGCGGTATTCAATTTGTCTACACAGCCTTTTTGTGTTAAAGAAGCGCACTGAAGCTTTTGTAGTAAACTAAAGCTGATTTGAAATTTGGTTATGATTACTTGAAGTTCCCATTATATGCAATGCTAAACGAATTATCAAAAATGATCTTATTAGATATCAGTTTGTTTCCTTTTACCATCAGTATACGAATGTCTCTTAAGATGAATTCTTTACACAGCTAATTGTGCCACATACGTTTCACATATGTTTGAACTTAACACACGTACAACATACGTTAAACATACGTTACACACGTGAAGTCAAACCGTACGTTACACATATGTTGAGAAACGCATGGTTAACATACGTGTGATTACATACGTTCAACATCACATATGTTTAACATACGTTAGATTTTACATATGTTAAACAGATGTGAACCATATGTTTTACATATGTAGATCTCAACCACATGTTACACATTTGTTAATAATCACATGGTTAACATGAGTTCTAAAAACCATATGTTACACGTGCGTTAATAATATATATGTTTTACATATGTGTGACGGCATGCATTTGAATAACTTTACATTAAGATTTAAGGGGGCGGGGGGGGGGGGGGGGTCGGAGGGATACCAGCCCCCCCCCCCTTCCCGAAAATGAAAGTTAATGAAATTTACACAGTAAAATTATCGCAAATATGCCTTGGACCCCCCCCCCCCGGGCAAACACAATTATTCTTCTGAACCCCCCCCCCCCCGGAAAAAACTTCTGGATCCGCGCATGATCTGCATGTACATGTCTGATGTTGCTTTATTGGTTTAAATTTTATATGTAGTTATGCATAAATAAAGTTGTTTCATTAACAGAAGCCTCGTGTCTTCTTAAAATTAATTCGATAACGAATCCGGATTTAATACGAATTGGTTTTAGTTTTGTCGATGACAAAATATACGTCACATTTTTACGTCACGGAGGCAGAAGATCGAACTGCAGGATGAATTTAGCAGAGGTAATGATTGTCAAGCATTCGTTTTTATTTACTTGCATTTGAAAATTATATCGTACAATTACCTTTGTCAAAAGAGTAAACATGTAGCACGGAGCTGTAACTGTGTTCTCCGGGAAAATTTGGGTTGAATTAATGACGATAAAAATGATGTTTCCCCAGAGAGCTACAACTAAGCAGCTAGGCTATTTGGTTTAGTTAATTAAGAAGAATCATTACTTATTAAAACCCATAAAATATATGTCGATCTTGGATAATACGCAGTTGAAAACTGAAATATTTGATAGTAAAGAAAAACTAGAGCAAAGCCTGTACAAAGTAACGAGTAGGTCTACCATTGCAACTAAGTGAAATGATTATTGAATTGCCTCTATTAAGTTGTATTCTTATTGCATGGTAATTGAAATTTTTTATAGGCATGCATTGGCTGCTTGACATATCCCTAGAAGAGGACATCAACTAGCTAACACAGTCAATGACAGATGTCTCTTTGAATTGATAAAATTATAATGTAAGTACACATAGCATTGCATTTCACAATTTAAACATGTTTTAAGGGTCATCAACACCGATGGGAAATTTTTTTCCATACAAATCCAACTTAATAAATAACTCTAAGGTATGGACTTCTATGACATACTTCATTAAAAGTAGAAGTCATTGGGTGTTCAGGATCATTAATGATAATCTGTTGCATGACACCTACATGTAAATTTGTATTTCTTCGTAAGTAAGTGTAAAATTTTGATATATCTATTTATCTAATGCATGTATTATAGTTTGTAGCAAATGGATATAATACAGAAGTTTCAAAGATCTGATGTGATGTAGCCTGAAGATTTTGTAATGAATGATCCAGGATCCAAAAGATCTTCGCGGAGTTCAAAGACAGTTGCATTGTGGTTGCTAATTTAGTGACAGATTGAGGTAATTCAATTTAGATAAGGCTTAATACATACATGTATCCAGTCACCCCCCCCCCCCAACCTTATACCCCCCTATTATTTCCTTTTGTTTCAGCAAAGATTTTTTTTTAAATTTTCATATAAAAAGGGAATTATCAAGGAGTTGCCCCTCCCCCCCCCCCCCCCCAATGCATGCACACACACACACACACGCACACACACACACTTTTCTGGGGACTATGTGAAACTATGTGTAAGTGTACTTTAGAATATCATTTCACCTAAATGATTCAAATTATTTGCATAAAAAAATATTTACATGTATACGTTGTTTTCCGCTCACATGTATAAATTCTATTTTTTATCATTGTCATGGGAAAACATTAAAAAGGAAGAAGTTGGAGGTGGACAAAAATCAGGATGAATATACTAGAGGTAAAGTATTAATTTTTCAAATTAATACTTGTGATTGACCTATTTTGCCCTCTCTATCTCTCTCTCTCTCTCTCTCTTTCTCTCTCTCTCTCTCTCTCTCTCTCTCTCTCTCTCTCTGAGAGCTTGCAAATAAAAGAAAAAAATATTAACAATTGTAAACTTTCTTCATGTTGTATTTGCAATAAAATCTAAATGGATCCTGTTTTTCTTTAACAATATTGTTGAATAAAAAAGCAACCGAGGCATTTGTAAATTTTACTTTATCATAAAATGAAATTTAATGTAAAATTCTTTGTTTTTTTCCAGAAACTATTAAAGCACAGAAGAATGACAACAATATAAATCTAAATGTAATCATTCAAAGAATTAAATTCATTTTTAATCTCAAAACCGTCTTTCTTCTGAAACTCTAGTTTAAATTAACAAGTAGCTGGAAATGCAAAATGAATGTTTCCAAAGATCCACTGAAGTTACTGAGTAATCAATTGAAATGATTCAAGCAGCAAGATGAAGTATATCAAGAATGAACTGAAAAATTAGAAATATTCAAGTAATTTAATTTTAAGCAATTTACATGTGATATGTATGTAATTCATGTGAAAAACGTACGTTGGATCCACATACGTAAAACGTATGGAATGTATCACGTATGTCTAACACACGTGTAACATACGTTTCACATATGTTCATTAACGTACGTTAAACACACATGGTACTTAAATCACGTTAAACGTACGTGAGGTCACATACGTATCACACATGTTAAACTTATGTGAAACGTATGTGGCACATTTTGCTGTGTACATTTGCACAATTGTCATCAACTCTTAAACATTCATTGCAAATCTAATCTCTACTAAATTATGAATAGGACCATTACAAAACTTCCTTATGCTCAATACTTGATATATTCGATAGTAATTTCATAGGATTACGAAGATTCGGATACCGATATAACATTAAATTTTAAATAGTCAAATCCGGATTATGAATAATATTCGAATCTTCCGTTGTTCATTAAGTGAAGAAGTTAACTTCCTGTTTGGTAAACAATGACCCTTAGTTTTTTTTTCAAGCAGATTTAGCGTATAATTATAATGTTGTTCAATGTCTTGTACATTTGAGTTATTCATTAAAAAGTATAACTTATCATTTTCATTAAAATCTTCAAAGTTTACTTCAATGTTTTTAGGCTTTGCAAATAAATCAAAGCGAAAAATCACTGTTAAATTCACAATGTATTAAAAAGTTTTTTCATCCTCTAAAACATTATTGGCACAAAATTTTCATGTTCTAAAAATCAATGGAGTTACAGGCTTGGTTTGGCCAACTTCTTTTAGATTTACAAATCTTTAATGAAAGAAAGGGTTCAACTGTGTATATATATATATATATATATATATATATATATATATATATATATATATATATATATATATATATATATATATATATATATATATATATATATATATATATATATATATATATTTAAATTCACTATATTATCTGAACAAGAACGCGTGTGCAACAAACCCAAATTTATTATTTTAATATGATTTAAAAACAAATTTTTAACACAAATTTTTCTTAACATTTAAATATACCATTAACCTGTTTAGTCACAAAGTATTTTGAATAATAAAATCAACATATTGCAAATGCCATAAAAAGATTTCATAAAAACCATCACAAAGGTGATTTGTTTTTATTTTCTTTGAGAACATTATTAATAAATTTAACATTTGACACACTATAATAACCAAATTGAAAATAATATATGAATAAACACAAATATCAAATTCATTACTATTCTTAAATTTATAGGCAGTTTGCCTAATAAAACAACTTTGCTATACAACATATAATTATAAATGAATCTGCTAAGCTTCATGAAAGAAGACATGAACTACACTTGCTTGTTTAAAAATCAGCCTGATTTTTCCTTTGCTACGATTAGCTTCTGAGTCTCGATATCGTAAGATAAATGTGCTTGACCAGTGTGTGTTTCATCGTTTTGGTTCGTCATTTATCAGCACTTATTGATATTTCACAAGATGACTGGAATTGAAATATCAAGCTCCTGTCGTCCTGACCAATGAACAGTATTATTTTCCTTATAGTGCAAATGCTGACATGGGGCATGTGAACATGAATATCAGAAACTTGAATATACTTTTTGTTCTAAATTTTATATGAAGACGTTTGTTACCACCATCTTGTAATAAGAATAACTAGTAGTAGGAATTATGAAAACCATGAACGTATTATTGATTGATTGAGATATTGAAAGTAAAGTATTTCGTGGAAAAAAGAAACTATTGTATGCGTGTTAACACATTTTATCACAATGAATAAGTGGATTAGATTCAAGTTAATGTTTATCACCACCTATGTTTATTTACCTTGATAACTGTCCTGTTTTAATTTAAGCAAGGTAAATATAACTTACCGATGATGTCGTACTTTGCGGTTGAGTTGTTTATTCTATTTCTAGGCTTAAAAGAAGTAACATCTTATGGTAAGTATTTGAACTATTCATTTTTCACGTCATCTGAGTCACTGAAATAAAAATGTTCTACAATAGTGTCCGTCGTCTGTAAACGACGATTAAAACTTGGGAGATTGTTCAGCTACTTTTTCTTTCTTTTTCTTTGCTGTCCACACTTGGTCAATGTTTGTTGTGCGTATTGTTTCGTTAACAAGTTAAGTCGGGCGTTAACAACAGAGGGCTCTTTCAACTTCTTCTTTGACCATACGATTATAATACCAGTCCGATACAATTAGGATTTGGACCGCCATTGGGTGATGGAAGGACAATTGTTTTGATAATTATTTGCTTTTTAACTTTTAGTTAATCTGGTTCACGACCAAGGGTTACGCGGAGTGGCGACAATGAGCTCAGTTCCGGTCAATCCGGTCTGGTCCGCCACTAAGGCAATAGATTGGGATACAAACCAGAACGGCAACTTCTTGTGCTATATCCGATATCTCTCACCAGAACAACTCAGCCTGGTGGTAGGTGTGGTTACAGCGACCGTTTAATGTAGTCAGAGAATGAAGTTAGAGAAAGAAAGTGAGGGGAATAACGAGAGAGAAAGAGAGAAAGAGAAAGAAAGAAATAGGAAGAGAAAGAGAGAGAGAGAGATATGTTAAACATGTAAAAGGCAACTTAAACATATATGATAACAAAGACATATTATAAGAATCATATATGGCAAAAAATATGGTCCACATATATGTGGGTATGTTTCTCATATGATCTGCATCATATGATTTGATATAAATATGCACAAATGATTACTACATGATCCTAACTTAATGCAACACATATGGAAATCATATGTGGCGAAATTGTCTATGAACACGAAATTAAAAGGTTTTTAAGAAGGAAATAGTTAATTTCAATTCATACTTTGCCCCAAACTGTTAGGATAGTTTAATTAGTCGCTCTTCTGTAATCCAAACTACCTACGATTTGTTTAATAATAACATATTCAAAGTTTTAAAAACATGTCTTATAGAATGATTTTTTTTAAGCTTATAGGAATGCAACGGGTTTCTCAATATACACCTACAATAAACAGGTCGTTAACCCGCTGAATGACCCCTAACACCTGGTGTATTACCACGACGCTCTGTCCGGGTGTCCGGCATCGGTGATGAATATTACAGTCAACATGGTGACACAAGGGGTGGTGTTTATGAACCTGCGACACCCGGGGTTTACTTCTACTTGTAAAGATGCTAGTTCCTCATACACTTCGATTGATATATGCGAGGTTAAAGCCATGGGTAAGCCTTGTGTCATATGTTAAATAAACAGCATGATTTCCATGATTAAAGAAGCTGAATAGGCACGGCAATTTTAAGAATATATTTATCTCCTTTAAAGAGAGAGCTTTGTATGATGACATTGGAACATATCTTAACTTTTCAGCTATAATAATACGAATTTTTCTTTATTAGATAATAGTTTAGTGGTAAAAAAAAATCATAATCAGAATTAAGATTGTTAAGTAGATTTAATGAATGATTTGATGACCATCCAACCTCTTTAAATATGAAATTGAACGCTCAAAATGTAATAAAAAAGTTTCTCGAATTGTTTCATTTCACTTACTTAAGCTTGTCTATTCATTTATATTTCTTAGGCTGTGATGACAGTAGATATGGTGTTCGATGCGGTCGTGAATGTTTGAATAAATGACCGACACTGTGACGCTTTCAATGGCTCCTGTATACATGGGTGTACTGATCCTAATGCTTTAACTTCTGACTGTATAGGTGATTTATACTGATATTTTAAGACAAATTTTCAATAAAATAAATCGAATCATAGAAATGATTATTACACAAGCTGAATTAAAAATTCTGACAGTAAAAACAAAGCCTACAAAATGTATATATATTTATTTATTGTGCACACGATTTATCGCACATGATTTGGTTTTAACTATGACTTGCTGTTGCTGTCAATGTTATTCGACAAAAGCCGATCTGTTGGACGTTAACTTGCATTGTACGTTAGATACGCAACGTAAACAATATACTGTGTTTTGTTTTAGTGTGCAGTGACGGGACATACATTTCTAGTGGGATGTGTGTCAGGTGCCCGGGGAGATGTAAGAACGATTCCCCCTGTAATAAGTTGACGGGTCGATGTGTCCAGGGATGTGATAAAAACTGGACCGGACAGTTCTGTGAAGGTACTTCATAATAGGAGATAATGATTGTATATACATATGACAGTTCGGTTTTAAAAGTGCGCTAACTACTACACTTAAATTCAACGATCAAACGTTGTTTTGTTAGCAAAAGGAATAACATCTTGATAGGTCCTGTATGCTTTTTCTGCCTTTCATAGGTCTCTCTCTCTCTCTCTCTCTCTCTCTCTCTCTCTCTCTCTCTCTCTCTCTCTCTCTCTCTCTCTCTCTCTCTCTCTCTGCATTTATTTCTTAAGCGCACTAACATGAATAAACTAAGTAAACAAATATTGATGGCGAAATTCAAATTGGATTCTAGAATGCGTAGACGGATTCTACAACAGAGGCTGTAGTGGGACATGCGGTTCCTGTGTCCATGGACAATTCTGTGAGAAAATTAATGGACACTGTACAAATGGATGTAAGGCAAATTATCAACAACCGTTGTGTAAAGGTATTTGAAACAATGTGGTGTAATAATGAATCATTATAACAACGGATTTGTTGTATATGTTTTTTGCTAAAAAGTTTGTATGTATGCATTTGACCATTGCCGAGATGAATAATACTATGCACAACTTTGGTTTTTATAGCAAAATATAGCGATAACGATATATATTTTTAATAAATTTTCTGAACTTTGCTACCGACATCCCCTTGCAGATATATATTACTGCAAATCAATTGTCCATTTCTATATGCAAAAGGAAATAAATACAGAGGGAAAATTCCTTGTAAATATGACGCTGATGTTCTGGATTTAACAATTATCTTTCTTTATATTCTATATTGAAAACTCTGAAGCATGTGTTCTAAACATGTACACTGTACTGTTTATGGACTACAAGTACTGTGTCAAAAATAAATGATCACGTGTTTGATAAAATATATTTTATCATTTATATACAATTAAAGTATTATTTGTAACTTTATATTGCGATTGTACTATTCATGAAAGACAACTTTAGATCAGTTGTGTGAAAGATCGACGAGGCAGCCAAAGATCATTTTACTTTTATAATACAGTAGGTTGGCGTGTTTCTGTGTAGGATTATAGATTTAATATACGATGTATAATGTATTCATACTTTCCTTGGACTGTGCTCCTGGTTTCTATGGAGACGACTGTCAGGAAGAGTGTGGGAAATGTAAAGATGTCGCAGGCTGCAATTGGACTTCCGGTACGGTCCAAATTTCTGCAAAGAACACTGGGTACCACCACTGTGCAAAGGTAAAAAGTTGTGATCATGATAGTTAATGACAAAAACCCTACCATGTCATATTCTATATCCTTTTTCCTGGCATGCTTTCTTACAAATAAGTTTCCCGCCATGTGCCTACCTGGAAACAGAGAGAATTGGGCACTACCGTCATGCGCAGGCAGAATGCTGGGATATTGTTATCTATTATATGTGGGTTTTTTCCTACGTGTATTTCGACGAATGCATATACAAGTTCATGTTCATTTATTTTAAAACTGTGTTCGTGGTATTTCGTGGTAAAGTAATCTGAACTGTTTTTTGGCAGCATTCAATTTCGGTTTATTATTTAACATTCTCTAGTTTTACATGTATCCGCTTTAAAGCTCGTGTTGCTTGCTTTTTGATTTGCTACGTGCGTCAATCATGCTGGGACCAATTGCCCGAACTGGATTTAATATCCTGTTTGGGATGTATTACGTTAAATGGGGGCATAAATTTACAGTGCAAAATTTGGCAATTTTTCTTATAAGGAACATTTGTAATAAATCCTGATGATACTGCAAATTATTTAATTTCGTGGTGGCAACATTTTTGTGTAATTCATGGGTACATTCACAAATAAATTTCCTCCAAAAATCAATAAATAAAGGCAATAAAGTTATAATTCAATCTATAGGTATTATAGGAAATTAGTCCTTAGGAACCAGTAAAAATAAAGCAATCCCCGAAAATTGGCCCCCACAAATGTTTCTGATTTCACGGTATCCATAAAAAAAACTTTGCTGAACAAGTTTTACCGTAAACTTACAGATTAATTAGATTTGAATGTACTGAGGGATCGATTTCCAAAACAGTAGTCATGAAGAAAACTTATCTACCAGAAGATCTTATATATGAAGGATTTTTATCCGGATTTACAAAATTTTAGTCAAATGAAATTTTTTTTCGGCACTGTTTTTTAAATTCATATAGAGTATTTTATCCGAAATGAGCTATTGGACCTGTTTGGGAGGAAGAAGGTTCAGTTTCCTGCAATATATGCCATAACATTAAACAGTTGTTTAAATCTCATGAAAATACTACTATACCGTTTTGAAAACGTAGGTGTCTAAAGGTTTAACTTTTTTCTGTTTTTAAAAGGTAAAACTGATTTCATTAATAAACCTTATTTCTCAGAATATGCCGAAAATGATGAATAATGGCACATTTTCTGGTAGTTTTTTAAAGAGAAAAATGCATCCAAAGCCGTCACTCACAATGAAATGAATATATTCTATGCAATATCACGTTAATTTAATTGTGGGCGAGGGCTGCACATACAATGTATAGTTTTCTACAAAAAAAAAACTACGGAAGAAATTGTGTCTGCTGCTAAGTTTAAAAAAAATATATGAGGAAATGCACTTCTTGTGACATTTGAACCTCTAATCTGGTAAATTTTATACGGTCTGAATGTTCAGGTATTCATGTGCATATAAATGTTGCATTTTCATTTTTGGTGATATTTTGAAAACTGTAAAACATGGTACAATATTACTGAAAGTGTACCTACTCTTAATTCCCGGATCTTAAATCCAAAGTCCGATTACTTTAACTCGACACAATCAACTTAAATACTGCAGATCTATCGCTCTACGGAAAATTGAGGTTGTGAAAAATAAAATTAACTAATGAATCCAAAACTAGCTCAAGTTTTGAGTACGGTGAATTGTAAAGATTTAGGGCGAAAAACACTGTAGTTCCCGATTGTCAAATCGATTGTTCTCAGATTGGGTGCTACAGATCTGCAGCTATAATCATCTAACTCAAGTAGAGAACGGCATTTAACTGACTATTAACTATATATAACCTTGATAGCCATTGAATAAGTAAATAATACATATTACAGCACACCATGTGTTAAAGAAGTACACTATGCCAACCATCACATCAATCATTGAATACTGAAGAATAGGCTCTAATAAATGCATATGCTTAATGTTCGCAATGATTCTGGTAAAGGGAATTTCAAATATATATTCAAATTGAAAAAAAGAAGATATATGTATTTTCTTTGGCCTACCCATTAGAATGTGAACCTTATAAATACGGTCCTTACTGTGCGTTTGACGCACCTACTTTATTTGTTTCCTTACAACTCCATATATGTTTCACAATAATCTGTGTATTTTTGTCTTTTCAGAACCTAGTTTTTCACCTGCATTATACTGATCTATAAAATAAATATTACTATAGTAATATCAAATGCCGGAAAACAAATACAATAATTTATGTGGTTTTCATTATTAATGACTAAAAACGTTGTAAAAGATGTAAACAATTTTTCTCATGTCTATATTATAAAGAAATAAAAACAATCGGATAAATACTGGTATTTTGAATACAAAGTAAACAACGTTTCAAACAAAAGGCCCAGGGGCCACATCGCTCACCTGAGCAACAATTGTCTTAATTCTGATCAAATTAGCATTACAGTATCAAAATATCTTGCCAAACTGAATACAGTAGATCTTGCTAAAAAAAATTGAAAATCTGCCAATTTTTATCCACCTCTTATTTTTTGGTAAATACCAAGCCCCTTTTGTTGTTGTACCTGTAAGAAGATTTTTCTCTTTTCCTATAACCCCCCCCCCCTCCCCATTTCGTGGCCCCATTATTCTCTAGGGAATCATGGTTTCATCAAACTTAAATCTACCTTTAATCTCATAACCTGTGCTTTCACACTAAGTACTGAGTTTTGGACCGAAAACTTTCCCAGAATATGTTTAAAGATTGTAAAACTTGATCCCCAATTGTGGCCTCACCCTACCCCTGGGGACCATGATTTGAACAAACTTAAATCAACACTTCCTGAGGATGCTTCAATTTTAATTTGAGTTTTTCTGGCCTAATAGTTTTTGAGAAGAAAATTTTTAAAGATTTTCTCTATATATTCCTATGTAAAACTTGATCCCCCAATTGTGGCCCCGCCCTACCCCCGGGAACCATGATTTGAACAAAATTGAATCTACACTTCCTGAGGATGCTTCCACTCAAATTTGAGCTTTTCTGGCCTAATAGTTTTTGAGAAGAAAATTTTTAAAGATTTTCTCTATATATTCCTATGTAAAACTTGATCCCCCAATTGTGGCCCCACCCTACCCCCGGGGACCATGATTTGAACAAACTTGAATCTACACTTCCTGAGGATGCTTCAATTTTAATTTGAGCTTTTCTGGCCAAATAGTTTTTGAGATGATTTTTAAAGATTTTCTCTATATATCTACACTACCTGATGATGCCTCCACACAAGTTTAAGCTTTACCGGCCTAATAGTTTTTGAAAAGAAGATTTTTGAAAAATACCAACAAATTTTCAATAATTCTCAATTATCTCCCCTTTAAAAAGGGCGTGGCGCTTCATTTGAACAAACTTGAATCCCCTTCACCTAGTGGTGCTTTGTGCCAAATTTGGTTGAAATCTGCCCAGTGGTTCTTGAGAAGAAGATGAAAATGTGAAAAGTTTACAACGACGACGACGACAACGACAACGACGACAGACAACGGATAAAATTGTGATCAGAAAAGCTCACTTGAGCCTTTGCCTCAGGTGAGCTAAAAAGCATTGGTTGTGTATTAATATGTTTTGAATTTTTTCCCAAAACTGTCAACGTACTATGTTTGATATGGCGAAAATGTGTTTTGACCTTCACCATTCATGTTTTGTATAAGATTATCGATGTTCGTAATCAAACCACTTTTTAGTTCACCTGACTCAAAGGTTTATGTGAACTTTTTAAAATAACAATCTCTGCCCCTTGTGTGCAAGTTATTTTTTTCTATTAATTATGTAATTACGCAAGATAAATATGCTGACATGCACGATAGTTTTGTCAACATGCAACATAACTATATGGACATGCAAGAAAACTGCAATTTAATAAGAATTATACAAATCTCAAATATCGCCAACATGTGACATCCAATATGCTAGATACGTTACCTGTTGATGTCAACATGCAACTTATTTATGTTAACATGCAACTTCTTTATGTTGATATGCAACTTATTTATGTAGTCATGGAACTTAGTAATGTTTGCATGCAGTATAAATATGTTGACATGCAACTTAGTTATGTTGACACACAACTTATATATAAGTTGCATGTCAATATATTTATCTCGCATGTAATCATAACTAAGTTGCATGTTTACGTATTTATCTTGCATGTTCAACAAAAGTAAGTTGCATGTCGACATAAATACGTTGCATGTCGACATAGATAAGATGCATGTCGACATAAATAAGTTGCATGTTGAGATAAATAAGTTGCCTGTTAGCATACTTATCTTGCATGTTAACATAAATAAATTGCATAAAAATGTAGCTTCTAGCATTTTGGATGTGAGAGGGGGGCGATATTTGAGATTTTTTGAGATTTTGTATAACTCTTATCTGGTTGCAATTTTCTTGAATGTCAACTAAATTTTGTTGCATGTTGGCAAAATTATGTTGTATGTTGACATATTTATCTTGCATATCGACGTATTGGATAAAAAAATAACTTGCACACAATGGACAAAATTAACAAAATCAGCAGATTTCACAGTTTTGTTTTTATAAAGTTTTATGTATGTCGGATCAACTTATAAAAAAATTTAAAGATGTATAATTCTTTAAAATTTAGAAAGTGATACAAGAACTATTGTTCAGGCGAGCTATGTGGCACAAAGGCATAGAATTGCAGATCTTTGAGAACAAAAAGCAAAAAGAAATGCCGTTCAATGAAATAAAACTTTGTTTTTAAGGAACAAATATTTTCGTGTTTTACTTGACATAAGTAATATCAGGATATGATTAGATTAAAAAAAGTTACAACGTTATTATTTTATAATTTGTATGCTTGGACTATTGCATTAGGCATTCTTTCTGATGATTTTAGATACATTGTATCATATAATGAAATATATTAAGAACTAGCATTTCAATAATAGTTTATTAAAAGGATATAATGATTAATGAAAATATGAGTAAAAATCAACATATCATCTCAATGTGCATTGCATTCTTTTCTTGTACAAACATTATCAAGAAAGATATGGTCTGTGATTGAAAAATGAAAGATGCATTAAGTCGTGTTTTTTTTGTACATGCTATGACAATGAAAGCATATGTAATGTTTGATGTAATTATATACGTCAATTAAGAGGTTTTGTTAGTCATGACCATATTTTGACTGTGTTGATCTCCTTTCAAAGAAGAACTCTATATGAAAATATTAAAAAAATACCCAAATTTAAAAGATGAAATATCTGATTTGTTTCTTTACCAAACAAAAGTTTATAGTTAAAAAAATATATTTTGAAATTTAAGGCAGACCTGATAGTTAAATTGTTAACCATCCAGCCTTATTTGAATTATTTAAAAATTGATAAAAAGAACGACAAGTCTGGTTGTTTTTTTTAGCATCATATAACCATAAAGACGACATTTACAATTTGTATGGAATCCAAATAGTTCTACGATGCAAACCTTCTTTTCTAAAAGAGCTAACAACATTCAAATTTACTTCAAACTTATTACAACTAACTTTTAAAGTCTAACGTTTCTTGAATTTATCTTGTAAATCTAGTACTACGGCTTTGTTGAGTCAATGCTTTCTCTTTTTTTTTAACAGCTCAGGGAAGTATTGATTCATTATAAAACGCAATAAAAAAGTAGTAACAACCAATTATTTCCTTTTTATTTGTGTGTATATTCCTTCAACACGTTTTGATTTATTAAGATTCAACTAATTCGGCTCGAAGTGTAGTTCTTAATCAACTTTGATGTTCAATAAATGATTAATCGAATATGCGTTTAATACGGTTTTTATTTAAAACGGTGCTTATATACGAGTGATTATTTGTACACATACATGTGTTATACATGTTTCGACTATGATCTACCTGTCAAACATCGCGTTGTCGTATACCAATGTCGTCATTTTGTTTCTCCATTTGACTGAAACGTCACATTCCTATGGTGAGTGAAGAATTAATATGCTTTTATTATGTCATTTGGCTTTTGTGTAGGAAATATTAAGTACGAATATCTTAAACCTACTTTTATTTTAATGATTGTATGTATCGCTTTTTTTAATCAATTCGACATAGTTTATCGTATTGTTTGTTTGACTGCAAATGGTAGTATATAATCCTATTTATATCATATATAGTAATGTGTACAGAGTAATTTTCACCACCGTTTATTTTCACCCCTTTCAACCTCACTGCCAGCGAATTTAAGACTTGACGAATTACAATGTATCATATTATTTTTTTAAACAGAAGTCTATCTGGGCGAATTCTAGGCGAAATTTTGTACAAGTGTAAAAGAGCGAAAATGACACGGGGTGAAATTTACCCTGTATGTAAAAGATTGCATTGCACTGCATCAAACAATATTCTAATGTTATTTGTTGATACATGAATATATATATAAGTTAATCTACATTGAAATAATGACAATTAATGACAACGAACAGTGTCTAAAATCAAAATTTAAAGGGGCATGGTCACGATTTTGGTCAATTTTTTTTCTTTAGATTTTAATATTTACAATGAATTAGTAAGGCATATTTAATAGACAACCAAAATTTTAGTGTCATTTGATAAGTTATAAGCGAGTCATAGAGCTTACCATTCTTCGCTATGTAAACAAAGCGTTTGTTTACATATCGAATTTCCAGTTTTAGACCCAAAATAAATGTGTTAATCGTTAGGAAATATTTATCTATGCTTTAAATGAATAATAAGATAGACAAAGCAGCTTTAAAAAGATATTTTCCTGGTATATTGAACCTATGTAAACAAAAACAGGGCACGAGCGTTGTTTACATGACGAAGAATTGTGAACCCTGTATCTTGCTTAAAACTCAACGACTGGCACCATAATTTCATTTAATCATTAGAAATGCATTCCTAAAGCATTCCAAATAATAAAAACAGAAAAATAAAATTTGACCAAATTCGTGACCATGCCCCTTTAAAAGGAGAAATGCAAAACAGGTGCAGGGCAAACACTGACTACTAAAGTATTAAAGAAAGGATCAGGTGCCATGGAGGAGTAAGCATTCTCTGTTGATCGTCCACACCCCCTGGTTGTCGTAATCGGGAAAAACGGAAAAATCCGTAGACAATTAAGTGATAAATTGTGTTCCAACATTAAGTATGAAAAAACGTCAGTCAGCATGCCACCCTTTGGAAAATTGTATTTGCTGAT
Organism: Magallana gigas; assembly: GCF_963853765.1. NCBI lineage: Eukaryota > Metazoa > Mollusca > Bivalvia > Ostreida > Ostreidae > Magallana > Magallana gigas. The sequence goes on from NC_088861.1 coordinate 49,254,834, forward strand.
AAGTCAATTACAACAGAAAAACGTTTGCAGAAATAATATTAGATTGCATAAATGGTTACTTGACATTGAACCATTGTAAAATGGCTGGACTCTGTATGCAAAATGATATTGTACATACAACAAAAGCAAACAGCAAAATAATCACTATAGCCAAGTCTAAAATTGTTTTGTCTAAATAATTGTTAAAGTTTACTTAAAGTTTTGTTATCGAATAACATACGGAAAATTCTATATTACTTAAGTTCATCATAACACTGGGATTGTTTAAGTCATATTAAACGAGAATTATAACATTGTCAAACGATGTACATGTATAAAAACGAATATTCAAAAGATATACATTAGTAACACGATGCGAAAGTATAACATTGTGGTAATGCATTACATCAATTTAAATAAAAATATGATCTTGCATGAAATGTATTTACTTTAAATGATACTAATTGGTAATTCTCAATTCAGAATACATAACTGATCTTTGTTTTGATATCATAACATTTTGCTTGTTTTCTATCTTAGAAGCAATGACACAAATGCTACAAATTCAATGTTACAAAAAATAAGATTAAAAGAAATCATCAACTTTAAGAATACAAGTTGTTTAACTAAGGAACATCTCGCAAATAAATGTTATACAGAACGACAATAATGTAAGGCCTTTTACACAAAAATATGACTGACCGAAATTAATAAATACTCTTTTTAATCATTTAAGTAAAAAATCAAAATATCAAAATAAATTTTCTCCATAATAATTTCAATTCATATTGCTTGAACTTCTCATGGTTGACTTTATTTTACTTTTTTTATAAAAAAAAGGTAAACAACGAACATGCAAATAATTTATTGTATTTGTTTTACAGCACAATGTCAAAAATGAGTAGGGGTTAATCTATTGCTAGGTTTGAAATTTAATAAGTCCGTTTGCACTGTCTAATATGAATATTTCCGCAGAGAGATATTCAGCACGCTATGTTAAACATCCACAGTGAAAGGAAACAAAACCGCAAATATTGTTTAAAGAAGTTTCATAACATTAAGTCATTTTAATTGAAAGTAATGTCAAGTGCAATGGGGAAACCTTTGCTTCTCATACGTTTTGTTTAAGATGGTCACCCGGAATAGTTCAGAGTATCTGATTTTTATAAGGACGTATTTTCTTTTTACACGAAATACAATATAATTCAAAAACGCTTAACAACACTCATCTATTGATACTTTTGAATACTCATTTTATCTTTAACATTTTTATTACGCACTTTTTATACATATTGTACAAATTATTAAAACTACGCATTTCTTGTTTGAGGTCAATGAATGAACTCAGATATCTTTTTTGCCAGTCGTAAGGTGCAATCTTTTAAAAAATGCAGTTTATTTTATCGAAATATTTAGCAATTCATATATCATCTTTCTTTATTTGAATTATACATATGAAATAGAGAGAGACACTTAAAACTTCTCGACGCCGTCCTAAATAGGAGTGAGAGGGAGTTAGCTATAAAATTAATGGAATTTAAAATTGTACCTTTAATATGCATATCTAATGAAAAACATAAACGGATATTCTCAATGATTAAAGGTGCTTCAATTATAATTGTAGTTGTTATGGCCCAACAGCTTCTAGTGCTAAAGCGTGAATCGAAAGTCCTTCTTTTAAAAATGGTATTGCTCTTTTTTTTAATATGTAATCATTGTAACATTTTATTTAGAAATGGATATAACAGTTATGTTCTAAAAAATCTTCACCATGGCGTATGGATTAAAGGTGTAACAGAGAGAGAGAGAGAGAGAGAGAGAGAGAGAGAGAGAGAGAGAGAGAGAGAGAGAGAGGTTTGATAGCTAAAAAGAAAATTTATAACATGCGTAGGTTGAACAAGAGAGATAGATTCATAGTTACGAATTGTATGAAACATTGCTCTTTTGTTAAAGCTATTACCTTTGATTCTACGTAGAATCACTCCATATTTAGATGTTTCTAAATAAGGACTGGTTAATAGGTGCGTTGGATTCATTTTTTCTTACATTTGCATTTGCGCTACCAGTTCCCTAACTCATATTGCCAAACATTCACATTTATATTCATCCACCTTTTTAGGATACATTTATGCATTGTTAAAATGCATAAATAATTGTCCTTGCTGATTTATTAACAACCCACCAAAAATGAAGATAAAAAATCCCTTTAACTACTAAACTAAACTAAAATGTATCTCACAGATACTAGTAGTGACTACCTCTATTTTAACCAAAAAAACCACAGTATCATTTAATAGCCATAAGGCATTATTATATGATGTAGTCACACAAAGTTGATTGTTGCCCACTCTGCTTAGTCAAAGATGTGATAAATAAAACCTATTAAAAGATGTCTATGCAGTGCGTCTTCTTTTTGCAGTTAATGTTGCCTTGTATAAACCAGCATACCAAAAGCACCCCGCGTACCCTGGCTATGACAAATATGACGCCAGTAACGCCGTAGATGGACTTAGATCTGACCTCAGATGGAATGGAGGACAATGTGTCAAGTCAGATGGTTCTGATACCGCCACATGGTGGGTCAACCTGACCAGCATCTATAGCATCCATCACATCACGATTTACTACAGAACGGAAGGCTCCACGTGGGGTATTCTGAACTTCATTGAATATTTGCCTATGCAGTCTGTGGAAAACAAATTCTAATTAGCATTTACTGAATATGTTTAACAAGTGACTCTTTATACATGTAGCATTTTCGGTGGAAAGTTGTTTTCACTAAGTTATGTTCATTTCTAAATAGCTTGAATATATAAACATGAATTGGTACTTTCTGAAATAAGCTCATACTACGTAAACTTCTTGAAAAATCACTTGCCGCTTAATATCGTACATGCTAAATATACTTTGTCTACTGCATTATTTCTTTTTGCCCACCCAAAAGCAAAACATGTGTTAAATATGTAAGCTATTTTATATATTTCAGTCATGTTTTTGCAAAAAAAAAATGACAGCAACAATTTCTGATAACAATTCTGCATATTGTATTTTATGCGATATTTAATTGATCGCTAAATACCCTAATGATAATTAGATTAATAATTTGATATTAATGAGATATCATATTTTTTATTCAATATACCTGAAATTGTTATTTTACGCTATAAATCAAAAACAATTCGATGCATAGTTTTGATTGTCAAACATGCGTTTGAATAATATTAATTTTATCATGCATTGTTCTGAATTTCATAGTTGATTTTTTTTTCAGGTAGCGATTCATTTTTACCGGCAAGCTTTTTAGGATTTTCGATCTATATCTCGAACACAACAGACATTCTTCAGGGAAAGTTGTGTTTCAAGGACAGGGACTTTACACTTTACACAATACCTGCCGTCATAACAGTTAATTGTCCTGTACATGGACAATATGTCATATATTACAACGAGAGGCTCCCACGGGTTTTTCACCCGGACGGCTATTCTGTGAACGCCTACAATGATCTTTGTGAAGTGGAGGTGTTCGGTAATTAGTCTGTAAAGGGATAGATAGTCGTGGTCATCCTTACAGTATAGTAACCTCACATTAAAAAGAGTTCTGTTTAGAAATATAAGAATTTTTATCAAAGGACTATGTGCGGTCTTTTGCATTTTTTGCTCCTAAAATTTAAGTTTTTATAAAACTCTTTAAAAATAAGGTGAAAAATAGTTGAAATCAAATGAAAAATAAGTGTGTAAGAGGTTATTACTACAGTGACGTCATGATGTAAAAATAACGTCATGAAGAGAGTCTTATTTTGAAAAAGGGATGTTTTGTAGCAAAATATGGGTGTTTCCCGATAGTTTTTCGACTGGAAAACATCAAGCGCAGGCTTGCTCAAGCATCATTTTTAAGTATGTGTATAATATTATTTATAAAAACATGTTGAATTTGTACTTGAGCAGACCTGCGCTCTATACTTTCGAATGCAAAATATAAAGATAAATGACAATATTTTCATGTTTACAAATTTGCGGGAATTAGGTAATTTATATTACATCATAGACAAACAGCGAATGAGCAACGAAGACTTAAATTAAGATTAAAATGAAAGGCATCCTCCTTACTATGATTTATACAGATTTGTTTTTTTTTACGATATTATTTAAAAATTTGAAAAAAAACCCCAAATTAGAGCAGATATTTGACCATACCGAATATAGTCCTTTTTATAGAAGATCTATTTTGATTTCTTTTTACTAAATATTAAGGTGTAAAGTCATATCAACGATGTAATGTTATCTAAAAGGTATATTTTTAGGACTAAACAGCCTTCAATTATATTTACAATTTATATAAACTAAAAATAGAAAAAAAATTAAATAAAATATAAACTGCTATCTTAGGTTGCCCTACAAGTGGATATTATGGATCCAACTGCTCCATCCCCTGTCCAGACGTAAACTGTCGGTACTGTCACATAGAGACGGGCACCTGCCAAGGCTGTAAACCTGGATATCAAGGTCAACATTGTGAATTAGGTAAACTAATACACTGTCACCATCAAATAACGATACAAACACAATGTTATTTCGTTACATATGTGCTTTCATGAAACAACAATATCAAAAAACGTTTGCTTTGCACATTTATGACAGTTTGATTAATTTAAAAACAACATGGATACTCACCAAACCCTGCTTTTTAGCCGTTGTAAGAAAAACATTTCAATTGCTTTAGTAATGAAAGAAAATTCACATATTCATGACATTGTTTTTAAATTATTCGAAAAGAAAAACTAAATTTAAATATCACTGTCTAATAAAAATTTGATTTGTAATATTGATTTTACAGAATGTTCAAATGTTAAGTTCGAGGACGGTTGTCACCGAGATTGCGGATATTGTAGAAATATGTCACTTTGTCACCACGAAAACGGAGCATGCCCAAACGGATGTGAACCCGGATATATACAATACGATTGTAAACAACGTAAGTCGGAATATCCTCATATCATTTTCATTTTAAGATGCATTAACTTTTGTGTTGATATAAGCAATACTTCCAACTCCCCAAAAAAGGAAGACTGAATCGTAAAGATATTTCAGTAAAATTAAGTACTGCAGGTGAAAGGTAGCAATGCAATTAAATAAAGTATCAAGCTATCTAGTACATTTTTTAAAACATAATTAATAAATTATAAACAATCTTGCTCAATGTATGTGTACATAAAAGTATTGGAAAATCGGGCAAAACAGACCCCCCCCCCCCTCCCATAATAAAAAAAATAAAAAAAAAACCAAAAAACCTCCCAAAAGAAGACAAAACGTGAAACACACTTGTAGCATCAGTAATGTCCCTTACAAAATTACTTATTTATTTAATTTTCTATATAAAACATAAATTTTAAGAGAGTGTCATATTGTAAGGGGATAAAAAGTCCAGGCGAGATGTACAGACGACTTTACTAAAAATTAAAATGAAAGAACTAATGTGGCAATTAAATAATGAAGAAGTTTCTGTGTATCTTAGTTCATCAATGAAAATAAATGAATATAATTTAAGTTTTGCAATAAATATGATATAAGCATGTGGTAACATTACATAAATAGAAAAAAATCCCACACAAAATGTGTTAATTGTCTTTAGATTTTTTATAACACATGTAGCTTGTGACAAAGGATTCTACGGGGTTGATTGCAATGAAACGTGTGGTAGTTGCCTCGATGTCAGCCAATGTTTCCACGTAAATGGGACGTGTTTGACTTGATGTTCTGCTGGTTATCAAGGGGAATTTTGTAAAACACGTGAGTATATTTATATTGATATAGAATTCATAAAACATTTCATATACTTTTATAAATCATTTCAGCCCTATTTTGTTACGTTGTTGCAGCTTTAAACAATTATTAAACAAAACAATAACTGAATATTATCAATTTGACAGCTTGTACCAGAGGATCGTACGGCATTCACTGCAACGAAACTTGTGGTCACTGTTTCAATGGGAGCCAGTGTTCATCAATAAATGGGTCGTGTCTACGTGGGTGTGATACTGGTTATACCGGGGACCTGTGTACAACAAGTAAGTACCAGGGATCTGTGTACAACAAGTAAGTACCGGGGACCTGTGTACAACAAGTAAGTACCGGTGACCAGTGTACAACAAGTAAGTACCGGGGACCTGTGTACAACGAGTAAGTACCGGGGACTTGTGTACAACGAGTAAGTACCGGGGACCTGTGTACAACAAGTAAGTACCGAGGACCTGTGTACAACAAGTAAGTACCGGGGACCTGTGTACAACAAGTAAGTACCGGGGACCTGTGTACAACAAGTAAGTACCGGTGACCTGTGTACAGCAAGTAAGTACCGGGGACCTGTGTACAGCAATTTAGTACCGGGGACCTGTGTACAAAAAGTAAGTACCGGGGACCTGTGTACAACAAGTACCGGGGACCTGTGTACAAAAAGTAAGTACCGGGGACCTGTGAACAACAAGTAAGTACCGGGGACCTGTGTACAACAAGTAAGTACCGGGGATCTGTGTACAACAAGTTAGTACCAGGGACAAGTGTACAACAAGGAAGTAGATAGGAAATCTACATAGGATAACTATGTCATACATTTTTGTCTAACTGTAAACAAACTTATTTTTGCGACAACAATATTTCGCAATTGAAGGAGATAAACTGTCTGATGGTACCTAGCTTTAGCAAAATATTTGAACTTTAGTATACAAAAGATATTGAATGAATGGTGTCAGCGATAAGTGTTGGCGCTGACGATTTTAACGCATATCTTGCAAAAATTGCTCGCACCTAAAAAAAAAGTTTGGTTTGCAGTATCTAACCATTTGTAAAATGTGAAATCTTATAACTGGTATTATTTTGGGGTTATGATAGGATGTGGCGACGGAAAGTATGGCAATGAATGCAAGGAAGAGTGTGGACATTGCCGTGATGTGAGACAGTGTGTCTATAGCAACGGTTCGTGTCTCACCGGATGTAGTGATGGTTTCCAGGGGAGACTGTGTAAAACACGTGCGTACACTTAAACCAAATTTTTCATTAAATGTTTGGACATCCATTCTTTAAAGTTAAAACACATTGAGTTAACAAATGCAAATATTTGATGAATCGTATATCCGGTTATTTTTGCATAATCTAATTTTCGCTTCTAGAAATTTCTCGAATCGCTAAATTGACTTACGCAAAAAGGAGTATAAATTGTTACTCCTTTTTGGAAAATTTTGTGACACACGAATAAAAAGCCGGGTATACAGTATATACATGTAAATAAAAGTATAATCAAATGTAATAATTCAAATTAAAGGCTGCGACAAAGGAAGTTACGGGGTTAACTGCTCAGGAAATTGTGCAGACATGAGCAAGTGCTTCCATGTAAATGGCACGTGTTTGACAGGCTGTGAGGCCGGATTTCAGGGTGAACTTTGTAAAACAAGTAAGTATAAACCAACTAGAACTCAAGTTTTTAAATGTATAAAGGAATATCATAATGATAAAAAAAATGGTTTAACTTATACTTGAGCATGTTTACTGTCCGGTAATGTCAGAGGATATATGTATGATTATATTAACACAAGGCTGTGATAGCAACCTATACGGAATTAATTGCAATGAAACCTGTGGGAACTGTCGTAACGACGACCAATGTCTGAATACAAACGGAACGTGCTTATATGGATGTGCCGATGGTTATAAAGGCGACCTGTGTAAAATTCGTGAGTACATGATATTGTTATTCATGCTTATGTCCACATATAGATATATGATATATTGTCCTGCTTTATTTTTGTTGTATATGTCTTTTTAACTTGAAAGGTTGTCAGATTGTACGGTATGGGGATCAGTATATTTTTGAATGAGAAAGAAACGTTGTTAATTCTGTAAAGGGCTACATGTAAATATATATTCTCCCACTTATTCTTGTCATGTTTGATATGACAGCCTGTGCAGATGGACGGTATGGGGATCAGTGTAGTGAAACATGTGGACACTGTCGCGACGTTACTAATGTTCTCACATTAACGGAACCTGCTTAACCGGATGTAAGCCTGGTTACCAAGGAAAACTATGTAAACCACGTGAGTAGGATAAAAAAAAGTAACGCTTTGTAAGCAAAGAAGATGTAAAGTTATGAATAGATACATTGTAGGTGAACAGTTAGGTTAGACTGCTGGACAACCAGTAAGCTAAACAGAAAAACTGAAAATATGTTGAAAAAAAGATGAACGTTGATGTTATGGAGACTTTCTGTTTTGTTCCAAATGAAAAACATAAAGATGTCTCTCTTCACATAAACAAACATGTATTTTATGTATCATATGCGCCTATTCATATTAAAGCACAATTTTTGCTTTTTGCATTTAAATATTTCATTTTATTACCAATCTTCAGTGTGTAGTTTTACGTCCAATACATCAAAAGAAGAGTGCGTATTTTGCCTCGGTAATTGCAAAGATGATTTACCTTGCAACAACTTGACAGGGATATGTGCGAACGGATGTAAGAACTATTGGACTGGGGAATTCTGTCAAGGTGTGCGGTTTGTATCCTCTGTGTTTTTATTTTTATTTTTAAGTTAAAACTATTACGCAAATTGTCTTCTGATTACTTATGCTATAAATAAAAAAAATCTTTAAAATTGCAAAATAAGAGCTTGGTCTTTGTTTGAACATAAAGAAAACAATTACCAAAAATATATATTAAAAAGGTTTTATGTTTCATAATAAAGTCCAAACGCTTACATGTAATCTGACCAATCCATATTATAAATGCAATTAAATGTACCCATCATAAGGAAATCTCAGTTGAATTTTCTGATATTTATTTTATTTTATTTTTTGTATGTGTTTTTTTTTATTTTGTTACCTATAGATTGCACAGTTGGTTTTCATGGAGAAGACTGTGATAAGAAATGTGGACAGTGTGTGGATCGAATGCCATGTAATGTTTCATCTGGTGTTTGTCCATCGGGGTGCCAAAACTACTGGGTAGGACATATGTGTACAGGTAAATAAAAATATAATGACCAATATGTTTATCAACAAATAAGATAACATTAATTTTAATTTAATTTAATTTTGATCTCTGTATATTTTAATGGTTTTCAGTGTTTTTCTTCTTGGTTTTGCATTAGCTGTTAGGCAATTTACAGTGTAAACGGTTAGGTAAAGAAGGGTGCCGATGTTTTAATTCACGTGTTTATACGCCAAAATGTAACCAATACCATAGTAGATAAAGCGCACGTAAAAAAACCAACAGACGATTGATATCTTTTTGCAAATCGGAACTAATAGCTAGAAAACAGACTACTGAAAACAAAAATCAATCGAAATTTAATTATTTCTCTTTTTATATGAAAAAAATCAATTGTAAGGTTAAACCTTTTAGAATGTCTGCCTTACAAGTACGGTCCAAATTGTTCGTTGGACTGTGGTCATTGTAAACATGCTAGACCATGTTCCGGGATGACTGGAAAATGTGCAGATGGATGTCAACAAGGTTGGACTGATGATTTTTGTTTAACAGGTATGAGTACATGTTAGACCGTTTCCGTTTCAAACAGTTAGAAATTAGCTTTGGACAAATCTTATATATTAAATTTGGATATATCTATATTTTTAGCGATTTCAACAGACATTTTAGTAACAAAAAATAAGTTATATTTGCAATTCAAGAAAGTAAGATCTTACAAAGTTTCTTTACACCTTGGGGGAAGGTCACTATTGCGGTCGAAATTTATTTTTCCAATTTTAATGTTTACAGTGCTTCGGTAATGATAATTCTAATAGTCTACCAAAATGTTATTGTCAGTTGTTAGTTTTTTTTATTTGCTATGTAATCAAAGTCAAGGACATTTTTGGTTTAAGTTTTTAATGCTTAAAAGTGAAAAACACTGTGAACTTTTTTTTGGAAACGAATTAGAAGATAAAAAATAAGCTTGAAAAAGAACTCTGACCTGTACATCAAACCAACGAAAAATGAAAAACATGACACGAACCTTGTTTACATAGGTCTGTATCTTGCTGATGACTCTACGGCTGACCCAATATTTGGTTGATAGCTGGAAATGTATTACTAAAGCATTGCAACCGATTAAAATAGAGAAACAAAATTTGACCCCAAAAAAAGTCAAGATCATGTCCCTTTAAATTCACGATGTCAATATCCTTACTGTTCTTTATTTTAGGCGAAGGTATATCGACCCTATATCTCTATGCCATCATAGGTGCTCTCGCCATGTTTCTATTGGTAGCCATTGTTGTCATTTTCCTCAAGGTAGGACGGAAGTCTACAAATCCTTACCATAAACATCCCACTGACGACGCCAAGCCAAACCTTCAGAACGCTTCAAACAATTATGACAGCTTAAAACGACCCGGGGGAATGAATATTTACTTCTCATTGGAACCGAAAAAACAAGAGTCGCATTATGAAGACATTAACATATCCATATGAGATCACATTTATATAAACATCGAAGTTCAAACACTTCCATTAACAATAGTTAGTTACCTATTTTAGTTACATATTTTAGGATAAAACTTAACTGTACTTGATATGGTGTCAATCATTGGCATTGTGACTAAATTACTGCCACGTTCTAAAAGAAAATGATATTTTGTTTGCTAAAGATCTGATTCTGCATCAGTAACAAAATTTGCCAAAAAGAATCCTTTTTGTAATTATATTTTTGGTACTTTTTCTTAAATTATTTTCTTTATTGAAAAGCGAGTTTGGAAGAAAAGACCGTTTAAGAATAATCATTTTTGAATTTTTAAAAGAGACATTTCCTGCTTAATATCATTAAATGAATACGTACACATTCAGCACTTTATGCTTGATGGGATTCTGATGTTTGATATTTCGTGTTAAAAAGCAACCATAAAAGACAAATTTCAACAAAGTATTTGACTATTATTTGCCAAGTAAATGAAATGTAGTTTTTTTTAGTTTTACACATAATAACAGGAAGGGTGGGCCTTTTTTTTAGAATAAGACTTAATTTCAAAATGAAATCAGTCTCTGTAGATTGGAAAGATTTGGACTTAAATGCATTAAAATCGAATTTAAAGATTTCAAAAAAAAAAACAAAAAAAATTGGCAAAATATCAAAATATATATCGGGAGTGAAAATGTCCATGAATTAGATAAACGTGCCTGCATAGCAATTAAGGTGAATCCCTACTCGAGTGACATCATCATCGGTATGCAATGAATTGAAAATTATTTTATGTAATGATCAATTTTGGATAATCACATACCTAATGTTTAGACGTTGTATTATTAACATATACTAAATAAAAGTATCTTATCAATATTTGCTCTTTAACCATTTTTACACTATTAAATGTTATATATTGTTTCTAATGTACAAACATTAATCATTAGTACATATGTAATGCTCAACACTAACATGCTTTATTTTGGGGCTTTACTCCTAAAAAAGAAGATTGTTACATTTTAGAATAGAAACAATCAGCGTTTGTCGACAGAAATATTTTAATGTCATTAAAAGTGACATAGATAGAACGTGTTCATGTTTTATAGAAGTTGTTAAAAGAAAACAAGCCAGTTAACAACTTAATGATTTTATCTTTTATATGACATCATATATAAATCTAAATATAGAATATATAAATGTATGAATATAGAATAATTCTTTATAACGAGTGTGTGAAAAGAAAATTCTATCTCGGGGTTTTAGACGAGGACCTGCCATGTTCTAAAGCGTGAACCTTAGAGGTGGAGTTCCACTATACCACACGAATATGTTATTAAGAAATATAGTACGAGTTTTCATGAATGTTGCAGAATAACCTCCGAGGTCGAGAAATCTTGTTTAGATATATAAAAGCCGAGGCGAAGCCGAGCTTATTATATTTCTAAACAACATTTCGATGCCGACTTATGCCCATTTATTAAATATTGATAAGACAATAACAGCAAAACAAAGGGTGCTTAAAATAGATTAATTATGGAAAAAATTTTCATTTATCAAACCCAAATCTGCCGATCAAGTGTTAAAACATATCAGTTAATAGAATACTAGTATTTTCCTGTCCTTTTTCGGTCGCTATTGTTTTTAAAAAGTATGTTGTAATTAGACTTATAAATAAATATATATATATATATATATGTGTGTGTGTGTGTGTGTGTGTGTGTGTGTGTGTGTGTGTGTGTGTGTGTGTGTGTGTAAATTGTTCGAACTTAGGTCTTCGGGAAATCAAACAATCAATATTTTTCTATGATACGTTAAAAGGGCATACCGTTCATTAGAAACAAAAAACTTCTCGTCATTGTTTTAAGTTAGATAAATCTTGGCAAATAAGAATAAAAAATGAATAAACGCAAATATGTTTACGAACACACACGCTAACGCAGGTGAAGATTGCAACTATTTTTTTCTAGTACACGTAGTAACACACAGGATGCACAAACGATCATTCAGATTACATGACTGGCTTGTCAACAGTAACTGTGTTAGCACTTTACGCATTTAATGTGAAATAAGAACATTATCGACATATATCATGACAATGATCAGACAATATCTTATAAACTTAAATTCTTTGTTATTTAGTCTATATGTAAGCAAATTCTTAAAGTTTAGTTCACAACTTTGCTTCTTGTGTCATAAAAGCATTGACTCCAACATGTCCTTTTAAGAGGAGTCAATGCAAGCAATATTGAAATGTTTAGATTCGTATATTTTATAATTGGTTTCCTAGTGTTCTCTGACTGCTCTAATGCATGACCACACTTGATATAAGAGATAGTAATGTAACATCTCTCTCTAAATATATTTCATTCATTGCAGTTTAATATATGTCGAAAAGGGAACAACACCCTAACTTAAGCATGCGTATTTTTTTCAACACAGGAATTCGCCAAAATGTCGAGTACACTTTTGACCTATATTGCGTACTAAATTACACGCGTATCCAGCTCATAAACAAACACTTATCTTTACTTTTTAAATTGAGCAATTCGTATTTAATTTTGACAATGCAGCCTAACTTACGAATACAATGAAGTGGTTTTAACAAGGCTGTATTAGCTTGTTAAATGTTTTGACAAATCAAGAATAAATTACACCCTTGAACCTGCCAAAATTGCAATTACTAGATAATTATAACAGCATCTTACACAGCAGGAAGTTTTTTAAACCATCAAAATGAAAACCACTTGAAAATTGGCAGTACATAACCTTTGTAAAATATTATATTTATTCTATAACCTCTATTCTGACCGAATGGCATTATTTATAAACTACGATTTGATAGGATAGTGTGAAGGGTTGGTATTTTCAGAGCGATTCTAGAACGAAATCACTGATGCTATAGTTGGTGTTTTATTCCTACCCAACTTAATTTGTTATTAAAGTTGTAATTCTATATTACGTAAACATTCAGTACTGTTAAGAAATAATAAATATATTGTGATGACATATAATTTTATATAATGCAAGAGTACACCGAATTTAGTAATTCCCATCTCTATCTGAATTTACTGTCATTTAACGAGCTGATGAACACTTATGTCATCTGAAACTTAAAACATTGTCAAAATCGACTGTACTTTCGCCTTTTCTTATGATTTTGTGTTTATTTGAATGTCTTTATAATTTACAGATATATTATACAATGTACCTACTATACGAAAAACCTGGTTTTTAGTGAATAAACTAAAATGAGTGATATGTTTGTTTATTCATATATAACACCAAGCCTTCTTGTAATTGAGATAACAACTATAATATATCCCGAGTTTCTGCTTCTACAACGTTTAGCTCAATATTTTGACAATTATAAATGCATTTGTGCCTAAACTGCTTTTTTCAACAAGAACAAAAATGTCCATATCTAAAACGCCCTATCCACCGCCCCTTGTTTCAATACACAACCAACAATAGACAGTATAGGGGGATTTTGCATTGCAAACAAATAAAATTTGCCCAGATGATACCGTTGAAAAATTGTGCGAGATGTCCTGAGTATTTCTGAGTGAAAAATATGTATACATTTCCCATTATGATTCCCATTAGGCATTTGTTCATGTTAAATGATTTAAAAGATTTTTTTCTTACATGGATCTTAACTCCACTTCATGGACAAGTATGTGTATTTCCATAAACTTTAGTCGATAAGTGACGAAAACAGTTACCTGGGACAGACTGTAATAACTATTTTGACCTTATTAATACGCTGTTGTCTCAACAATATGTTATAATCTAAACATTTATCGCCAACACCAAAATATGTCTGATAATTTCAAAAGCATATCAATTTACGTTTATATAATTTAGCTTTCACATTTAATTCTTAAAGGAAATATAAACCACAATCAGAGGAAACTTCAGGGCAAAATAAAAATTCTAAGCATGTTGTACATCTTAATTTGATTAAGCTTATAGTTCTGATATTTATTGTTCAATGAGATATGCAGTATCCATTGTCCTAAAGATTATGTCGTTTTTACATTGGTTGCATTACGTGTTTTTTTTTCTTCTCAAAAATCTAATCGATTTCTTTATGATATATCAGTTTATGAATTTGTAAATACATCTAAACAGAATGAACGACAGACAAACTCTATATTTTAAAAGAATCAAGTACGCATGTAGACCCGCCTTGCCATTGGTGTTTTAACTTCCTTTTCACTCAACAAGATATTATTGCGTTTGTGCATTTTCAATTTGAAAGTTTATTATTTGTCAAGACTCCCAAGCAGCTCACTTGACTTTGAGTTCAAAAAAAAATAATATTCTATCTAAATGCGCTTTAAAAGAATGGTCTTCATCATACAAGATGCTAATCATGTTGTTACCGCTCGGTGACACTTCTTATAAAATCATCGTTTGCCTAAGTATCCTGGCCGTATCCGGTGCATTTGGTGAGTATTATTTAAAGATTGATAACACATTGTATGATTAACTTAAGAAATAATTTTTTTCCAAAGAAAAACAATTATTTGAGGTTATGAAAAGTCTGAACACATTTCACCTCTTAAAGTTATTTAAGAGCTAACAGAGATTTTTTTTTAAAGAAAGCGTTCATGGTTTGAAAATGCATTAGTAAAGGCTTGTAGTTTATGACTTATATCAATGCAAACGGTATATTTTAAAGCGTTTTCTTAGTTAAGAGATGGCAAATTAACAGTAACGAATACAACCATGAAGCACCAACGAAAATTTGAGTTATTTTATTGTAATCAAGAATAAGTGATGTATGTGGTTGTTTTTGGCAGTCAATATTGCACTGAATAAACCGGCATATCAGAGTAGAGTATGGCATGACGAAGACGCTCAAAATGCCGTAGACGGTCGTAAATCAAACCAAACGGGGAAAGCTGGAGAGTGTTCTAAAACGTATGGGGATCAAAACGCCACCTGGTGGGCGAACCTGACCAGCATCCACAGAATCCATCACATAGTGGTCTATTACATGAAGTACTATGGACATTGGGGTTAAGCTAACACTTTAAATCTGTTTTTACATATCTTTCTTTTTGTATTTTTTAAACGTTTCCTAAATTATACTATTATCTGAATATAACAATATTTCGCCATGAACACATGTACACGTATGTAGATAAAACATAATTAGGCCTATATTGTACGTGTACATTAAAGGAATGTTTTTTTTCTGCGTTTTATGTAGTTGGTACCAATTTTTCATAAGTTTCCTTTGTTGCTGTATATGAGTGATGCAAAATTAACGAGAGAGTTAAAGGGGCATGGTCACGATTTTGGTCAATTTTTTTTTTCGATTTTAATGTTTACAGTGCTTCAGTAAAGGAATTTTAATAGGCAACCAAAATTTGAGTGTCATTTGATGAGTTATTAGCGAGTTACAGAGCTTACAATTCTTCGCTTTGTTTACAAAACGTTTGTTTACATTTTGAATGTTAAAGTGAAAATTCCAGTTTTAGACATAAAATGAATGTGTTAATCGTTAGGAACTGTTTATTTATGCTTAAAATGAATAATTAGATAGACAAACCAGCTTTAAACAGATTTTTACTGGTATATTGAACCTATATAAACAAAAACAGGACACGAGCCTTGCTTACATGACGAAGAATTGTAAGCCCTGAATCTTGCTTAAAATTCAACGACTTGCACCCAAATTTCGTTTGATCATTAGAAATGCAATCCTTAAGCATTGCAAATAATAAAAACAGAACAATAAAATTGACCAAAATCGTGACCATGCCCCTTTAAGATATTTAAAAAATAAATTATATTATGTAATAGATTTATACTGACATCGCCGTAAGTCACTTGTAAGCAGTCGGTTATTCACTATATTAAACAAATTAAATGATAACAGCTTATATAACTTATTGATGATTGCTTGTTTAAACAGGCAGTGTTGGATCATCTGTTTATGTATCCAATACAACCAATATATCAGATGGATTTATGTGCTTCAGCGACAGTAACTATACAGTTTTCACTGTACCTGCTATTGTTAACATTTCATGCTCGACAAAAGCACAATATGTTATATACTACAACGAGATACGACCAGGTGTCAAGTATCCTGATTATAAATCTACATATGCAAAAAACATGCTTTGTGAAGTAGAAGTCTATGGTAAGCTATTGAATTTATTATGCCTTATCAAATATTTATGTCAAAAACACCTTTTCTCTATATAAATATTTTTTTTTTATTTTTCTGACAGCTCATTATCTACTTGTTGACATTTTTTCGAAATGAATTATATTGTCGATTAATTTATTATAATTTATTTCCTTTTAGTACACATATTAATTTTACGCTAAGTTTAATCAATTTCATATTTCTAATAATCTTGACAGAATTAAATGCATTTAATCTTCCCTTTAAAGTTTTTGGGATTAATGCTAAAAAACTAATAAGTTACGATATGTTACCTTTAAAGATTGAACGGATTTTCGATTAGCATTATCTTTTTAAAGCAACTCCATACTCGTAAAATTCTCTGATGAAAGTTAAATTAAAAAGAGAACTGATTCCAACTCAAAAATGTCAAAACATTTTTTGAGATGTTAGAAAAACATAAACTACAGCATATTTTAGAATAAAACCGTATTTTTTTGTTGATGTAAAATCTTTGATCTTGTTTAGATGTATTGTTAACTGTGTCAGAAAACCACAAATTATTTTAAGATTAATCGCTAGGATAAAAAAATTAAAGAATTTAGACATGAAACTGAAATAAAATAAAAGTCAGACAACGAGATATAACCCCTTAGCATAGATAAAATTAATAACAATTGGAAATTAAGGATAACATTGAGTTGTGAAAAATATCTTGAACTTAACATTTATTCTAATTTCTGTAAGTTCCTAAATAATCGCGAGGAATTAATATCCGAGTTAAATCGCGAGAATCCCGTCTCGCGAATTCTAAATCTCGCTTTTAATTTTGGGAGACATGTAAAATACGTGAAACTATGATGAAATTTCGGCATTTGCGATTTTATGTTCTCTCGAAATGATGGTAGATCGTTGAATCGCGGAATTAAGTGCTCGCGTAAAATAAGGAATCCACAGTAAATCCATGTGATTATATTCACGTAGAATATATACAACTCTCCTGCACAAATTTTTAAGAAATCAAAATCTCACAAAAAAGTATGACATCACAGAACACTGGATCTATTTTATTTTTTTTCTTATTGAATAAGATACAAATATTATATTAACAATCACCATTTAGAGCTTTTCGTTCATTTTATAGCACGTGAATTTTTCAACACTTCAATCCAAATTTATTGATTGCTTTGACATGTGAAATAATCAATAAAAATAGCATGACCTGTTTTGTAAAGTAACCGGCGTTTAATTGTTAAAAAAATTAATTCATTGATACACACAGCAAATGTATGTATGGGGATACGAATGATTAGAAATGAAGAAGAATTCCTAATATTAAGCTTTTGGTAACCATCAGTTGTTTTTTAAGGATGTCCTAACACTGGGTTGTACTATGGAGCAGACTGTTGCTCAAATGTCAATTGTCAATACTGTTACATGGAAACAGGCGCCTGTTTGGACTGTAAACCTGGTTACAAAGACGAAAGGTGTCGATCAGGTAATCAAAGACTAGTTTGTCTGCTATATATCTCAATGTTAAACTCAGGAAATCAATTCTTTATATTTTTTCAAACATTCATCATTCCACATTTTATGACATGAACAACCTTTCAAACTCATACTAAGAATCCAATTAGCACACTTACAATCTATTAGATCTGAAATACGATCAGTTATTTTCATATAAAATGGGATCAACAAAGTAAGCACACGCATAAAAAATGTTAGATAATTTTTGAAAATAATATTTTCATAAAAAACTATTTTTGCAAACCTTAAGAAGCATTTATTATGTAAACTGTTGCATTGCTATGATTTTGATTAATATGCAAGTACTTCCGTCGTATGTATAGTACGAAGTAACAAAAAGTTCAGATACATAAAAACACACTTTGTTTTTTGTTTTTTTGAATTATTGACAACTCATATCTAACTCAAAAAATGCAAAAACATATTATTTTGTCTTTAAAAATTTATTTAATTTTTTTATTTAAACCTTTAAAATTTTTTCCCAGAATACTAATGGCAACCATGTAAATAATTTCGTTGAAACGTTCTTGAGTAGTGTTGACATATTGTTTTTAGAATGCACAAATGGGAAATATGGAGAACATTGCCAGAATGATTGTGGACATTGCAGATATGTATCCCAGTGCAATCACATTAACGGGACATGTGTACATGGATGTAAGTGGGGGTATAAACAACCAACGTGTACACAAAGTACGTATATTAATTATGATTCATAATTTTTTAAAGGACAAATTTAAATGTTGTGCAAGTTTAATATAAAGATTGAAAGAGAGTTTGTCTCCGTTTGAATGTTCTAACCATTTGTCTATATTTAATTTTATCGTAGTTTATACAGTCATATTATTCATAGAAATTGTTATTATATTATGATTGATACAAACACATTATCATAATTATTATTGTTCGTGATTGGAGAGTGTGAAATAGGTTCATATGGGGTGGATTGCAGTGAAACCTGTGGACACTGTCTAGATATCCGCCAGTGTTCCAATAGCAATGGAATATGTCTAAATGGGTGTGATGCTGGGTATCAAGGTGCATTCTGCAAAATACGTGAGTACATGTGTTTCATATGCTATAAATCAAATTTGATTCGATATGAGAATGTTCTACGTTCCTCTAGTCACAAACAGTTCTCTTATATAAAAAAAATCCAATCGCTTACCTGTTTGTTAACGTTATAGTGTTTTGTAGTACTACATTAGTTGATAAAATCATTTGTTCCTCTACTTTCGTTCTGTTTAACTTTTATTTCTATATTTTGATGAAATGGGATAGGATAAAACAAGATTAAGCTTATTTTCAGGATAGGAAGCAGGATACATGATATAAAATAGAGTATTATTGTTTTATTAACATTTTCGATAGCAGCACTGTAAACTACATATTAATCGCAAACTAGTTAAGCTTAAATAATTCTCGAAATAAAGTCACTAAGATATGTATAGTAAAACGCATAGATATGTCAAGTTTATTTCAATTATGACTATGCTTCTTTATCGTATGAAAAATATGACAATATTTCTTAAAACGTATTTCGTCATTGATGTTAGTAAAATCATTTCGTACAGAATGCACTGCAGGAAAGTATGGAAAGGACTGTCAGCTTGATTGCGGGCACTGCAAAAACATGATGCAGTGCCACCACGTGGATGGAACGTGTGTAACCGGATGTGAACCAGGTTTCATAGGAGATAGGTGCAAAACAGGTACATCAGAAATGTTACCGAACACATTGTTTCTAAACAGTGGCACTCATCTTTCGAAAGCAGTTCTTTAGAGCACATTTTCAATTTTGTTTTATTTGCATCACATTTTCTCTTTTTTATAATAGAGAAAATGACACTCTAACTAGATATACCACGAGGTTATGCAAATATCAATATACAATGATGTTTTATTTGTCACTTATTTGGTAGAGTCAATTAAATAATTCATAAACATATAACATTAATATTTTGTTTATTTTTATGTTTATATTTATGTTATAATTGAAAATAAAGTCTGCGACAAGGGATGGTATGGTGATCGATGCAGAGAACAATGTGGACATTGTCGTGATGCAAACCAATGTCTACATACAAACGGAACATGCATAACGGGGTGTATGACTGGGTATTACGGGGATTTATGTAAAACACGTGAGTAGAGGATTTATTTTACTAAAATCACCAACATGTAGACACATTTATGCTTTTAACTTGCATATTGTACATGATATTAGTATCATTTTCATTTTAACATGTTTACCTTGCATAATATAATATCTTGTATTTATATCAACTGAGGTATTTAAAAAAAAATCCAAAAAAATATGCCATTCAAACACAAAGTATCTTCCAGTTGCAGTTACAGAATTGACAACTTATATTTCTATCTATATAAATTTCGTTACGGATTGCCTAAACTTTTAAACAATATTGAGGGTGAAATAAACATGTATGTAAATAATAAATAAATAAATAAATATTTAAATTGAATACAGCCTGTTGCAAGAACAGAAAAAGAGATACCAAAGGCTCTTGGTTTTTCCTGTAATCTACATTTTAGGTGTTTTTCATTGGATACTCTTACTAAGATCAATATCTAATACAAAACGTTGCCAGGAATATAACGTACATGCTGAAAACGCCTGCATCTTTCTGGTGTGAGCTTTTGTCACGAATAATTGAAATTATATAGTGTTGATTGTGTTATTGTGTTATTTCCCAAATATTTTTTTATCAGGTTGAGCACTTCGGAGTTTAGTACACAGCCCTGATTGACAACGCCTCCTTCTACGATGGTCTTTGAGTAAACAAACAATTAATTTGGTGACGCGTGCTGAAATATTTCTTTACAGATTGTATTGCTAGCACTGAATACTAGAACAATGAGTGTAAAATAATGATGTTAATTTAAAAAAAAATGTTTTAAAAAATCAATGAAAGATGACGCTTTTATGTTACAGAATGTACACACAGGAAGTACGGTGATGGTTGTCAGACTGATTGTGGACACTGTAAAGATATGGTGCCGTGTAACCACGTGGATGGGGCTTGTCCAAACGGATGTGAACCCGGATATACACAAGACAATTGTACACAACGTACGACAATGATTCGCTATCAACTTCATGTTCTGGTCAAACGAAGCAAATCAAAATATTTCTATATATCCTTTTTACTTTCATGCATAGAAAAATAATGATATGCAAGCAAATAAATGATTTAACAAACAATACATTGCAACTAAAGAGTCAATTAAAAAAAATATCCAAATCACAAGTTTAGTAATACATTAAAAATCATAGAAAAATGAATATTCAACATACCCATATTAATGTTAACCAAGATTATTTTTTATTGAGACTGTCTTCAAAACACGAAACTCTTGCAGATTGTGAGATAGGAACGTATGGAGTTGATTGTAATGAGACCTGTGGACACTGTCGTGATTTAAACCAGTGTTCCTTCACCAATGGAACATGCTTCACTGGATGTAATGCTGGTTACCATGGTGACCAATGCAAAACAGGTGAGTACATAGACTAATTGTGTGAGCAATATAAATCATGATCTATTAGAATAATGAGGTGTACTTCTTTTTATTTTAAATTTCATATATATATATATATATATACATGTATATCTGTTTAATTAAATTACATGTTCTAAGTATTTGTAAAATAAAAAAAAAAATAAAAAACACCTATTGGCAAAGTAAACTGTCGTATCTTATTCAATGGTCTGCAAATGATGAGATTTTTGTGTAATATAATGAATACTGATGATACCAATAAAAGAATATTTTATATTTCTTTTTTCATGAACATTGTTTCATCAATTTGCTCTGGTAAATATGTTGACATTATATGAACTTTACGTTTCAGTTGACGAGCTGTCTAGAAGAACCCTTCTCTTTTTTATCTTTTCGTTATGTTCCATATTGGGACTGACATGGATTTGTTGGATAATCTCCACAATTTGTAATAGAAGAGGACGGTGTGGACAACAAAATTTTAAACGATGCAAAAAAGAAGTCCAAGCTGAAGATGTACATATGAAAGCTGAAAGTGAGATAATGGCGCGAATATACGACGATACAAAGTGTAAGAGTCCGGTGGAAAATCAGACGTGTTTCAATGTTCCTGAAGACAACACTTATGTTGAAATGGAACATATTTATCAAAATTAAATAACTCTACGGAGCTTGACAGCAAAGTACAACTTAACTATTCAATAATTTATGAGCTCCTTTCCAGGTGATCAATGGCGATCAATAAGGAGGTTCAGATTTTGGTTTTAGTTTTTTTTTTATTTAAAAATCCTTTGAAATATGGAAAACATAAATTCCCTATCGTCGCAGGGTAATTTTCCTTATAGATTAGAGATAAAATTTGGAGAGGCTATATAGAAAAACGACAAATTTATAGTTGCATCAGCCGGAGCCTTTATAGTTAAGACAATGTCATGTAAAATGCACATCACTTAAATGGGTTCCTTAGTTAGAGTTACCTTAATACCAGTTGGATAGGAAAAACTGGATAGGAACATTTCTCAGGATGAAACGTATAAATACAACAGTGAATACTCAGGGAAATTTGATCAATCTACAATCAATGTAATAAAAATTATTTAACATCCGTGGATGCCTAATATAAAGGTGGGAAGTATACCCCCCCCCCCCTAAAAAATGAAAATAAAAAAAGGGGTGTAAAAGTCATAACAATAATGATAATACTAATATTTTTTTTTTTAGCTATGAATTTGCAGGGCTTCGTGTCAGTGAAAGCAAATACATTGCAAAGAATTTTGTTGTACAAAGTGAATGTAAATTTCATTGACTTGATATTTGTTTTCGTTTTAAGTAGCTTGTTTTTTTTATGTTTGACATTGTTTGTATTAGGTTCAATGTTTAAAGGGACTTGGACACAATTTGAGATCAAACATTTTATTTTTATTTTTTATGCATAAAATGGTTAACTGGTGCATTTTAAATGATTGACCAAAATATTAAATGTTGAAGTCAAGTTACAAGCGAGATACAGAGGTAAGAATTGATAGTTATGTAAACAAAGCTCGAGTCTTATAGTTGTTTACAAAAAATGTAATGAAGAATTTTAACATTTCTTAGACAAAATGACATGTAAAAAACAATTTAAACTAATTCAATATCTTCATAAATACTATTATCAACAAAACTAAGTTATATTTGATCGAAACTTACACCAATACAACACATATGTAAAAATGACAATATTCGAGCTCTGTTTACAAAACAAAGAATTATGAACTCCGTATCTTGCTTATTACTTGATATTTGAGTTTCAAATTTTGACATAGTATTATAAATTTCTATATTTATCAGTATAAACATTAAAAATGGAAAAACAAAATTTGAAAATTTTAAGTCAAATCGGTTAAAGTCCCTTTGATGTACTATTTTTGTGTTTCATATGTAAATAGAATAATGTTGTGTTTTTGTATTTGTAGCATTACATGACCGCATAAGTTTTTATTCTTGTAATCTAATCCGTGTCAGTACAGCATAAAATTAGACGGACGTGACATATATTATCGTATTTATAATAAATCACAAATATGTATTTGAAACAAAAAAATTGATAAAATTTTGATAGTAAAAAACATTGGTTATAGTTTTGTACCTTTCTTACCATAAGAAGTATAACGTTGGAAAATATATAGCATGATATCATGATATACACATTTACTAATGACGTCGTAATCCAACCTTCTATTTTTCAATAGAGAGTTGTAAAGCTCCATGTAGATAATCAAAATCAACAATAACCTCCAAACTTATATCAGTTTGAAAAAGCTCATTTAAAATTTGTTTTTAAAAATATAGTTTCGCGAATATTTAATATGTATTATTTAATCTTAAAAAACAAAACGGCAACTAGACCTTAAATATCGACGCAGCGATATTTTATATTTATCACGTTTTGAACTAATGTATTATTTTAATTTTGCAACGAAGGTTTATAACTTTTTAAATTCTTAAAAAAATAATGATTGTGATTTCATAATAATACATAAGTCCTTGGTATTTTATAACACCAGCAAATCTTTTATCTGTCTTATTTACTCTGAAATAAAAACGTTAACTAGACTTTAAATTTTGACATAGCGATATATCATATTTTCTAATTTTACAACAAGGTTTATAACTTTTTAAATCCTTATCAAAATAATGATTGTAATTACATCATGATATTTAATAAACAGAAGTCCTTGGTATCTTACAACAATGTGATGAAATCTTCTTTGTGGGTTCTGACCACGAGATATATTAATCTTTCTTATATCACATTATGTTAAAGTTCATAATAATGAAAATAAACTGAAATCTTTGTACTTTGATCTCAAATATGATTAAATATATATTCCTTTTTTCCCCATGTGTTTGAGCCCCTGTCCTTAGGTCAAATGTGTCTTAGCCTTTACGTTACAGCAAGTGTGCTCAACCAAAACTACACAAATATGAGTCTGGAACAAATGGTTATGAACAGCCTTTTGATTATTTTATATTGACATAGCAATTCACGAATATATATTGATCTCAAATGGTCAGACTGCATTGATTTGAGACATTGCGATCGACATCTAAACTTCTCACTCCTTACTGTTCTGTTTAATATGTTTGTGAGCTATCTGCCGTTTAAACCTCATTAAGCAGAACGACTGCCTTGGATACACTATTAAATCAGATGACCAGGTATCATCATAATTTGATAAAACCAAACACAAAGAATATTTCAAGGCTGAAGATCGAAGCAACGATAACCAATTTACCAGGGAAGGCACTCTCTAACTGGTTAACTGGTTACCCGGTCAGAACAATGGTAACTGATTACAAAATCAGAAATTGGTTATTCGTTTATGATATAAAAGTTGTATATATTAATTCAATTTCATCAAATATTCAATTTCATGTATCTGTCAGTGAATAGTTATGGTAATGAATGATAACTGTTAAAACAACATGTCTGTTAAGCTTTTATTCAGTTATTAATGATTATAATGATTACTTAAAAACAATATTGAGTACCATTAGTGTATTTTTTTCAATATGTTTTCAGGTATTATTTTAATCAATAATTTTATTAATCAGATAGTACATACATTTGTCTATATTGAACACATGCGTATCATAACTACGATCATACAGGGATGTTTTTTACGCTTTTGTGTCTTCTATGTGCCTGTGTAATTAGTAAATCAGATCACGTTACATCTCTGACTTTACAAAAACATAGGTATTCACAGATTACAAAGCTCAACGAGGCATCACCTTAATGAATAATCACCTTTATGATACAACCTTTATCATATAATACGAAAATCATTGTTAATGGTATTGGATATAAATTAATACTGTTTTGACGCAATATCGTATTGATTTATCATATGGTAACAAAATTGTATGATATTCATATGTTTATTTCATACTGTATTATATAGAATTTAATGTGATTTAATAATTTATAATGTAAACAATATTATGATTATTATATTATATTATACAATGTCGTATCATATGATAAAATATTATATATTACAATATCATATGAAACATTATCATGTATAAAATAGTATATTTTACAATAATACAATATACAATATTGTATTATAATATACTATACAATTATTTAATGCTTGAGCAGTCAATAGACCCGAATATTTTCCCGAGGTGCAGGGAACAGCTCAGTATGATCTATTGCCTGATGCCAACGGCCGAGGGCAATAGATCAAACTGAGCTGTTCCCTGCACCACGGGAAAAAAATCAAGTCTATTGACTGTTCAGGCATTAAATAATTGTTTTATTACCTATTTCCGTCTTTAGTAACTTGTGTTCACATTTATGAGTTACAGGTTTTCATACCATTATGTATTCTGGTCATTATTAATCCATACTTAGATGACACAAAAGATATATTTAAAGAACAATAGTAAAATAAACATAAGAAAGTTATATTTTAATCTTGTAGCAATTAAACTTTTTAGATAGCAGTCTATTGACTGGCGGTCGAATACATGTAGATCACAGTCTATTGACCGGCGGTCGTATAGGTCGCAGTCTATAGACCGGCAGTTCAATAGATCACTTTCAAATTTGTATACACATACAAAATAGACGAAAATATTTAATCTGTAATAAAACAACAAAATCTCTTTGATAAGGTAATAAATTACAATATAATGATACAAAATCATATTATGATGTATTCAAAAAAGTATATCGAGCTGTATCTCGCCTATATTTTCACATGAATTGTCTTTAAAACCTCGAATATTGCTCTTTTATAATCCCCTTTTACCACATTAACTGTTTTTGCAACGAAATCATTACCACTTTTAACATCACGTTTGAAAAAAAAATCGCTGTATATGGTCGCCATGTTAATGAGAAAATCCGAGAAAGTTCGAGTGCAATGTCCAACAAAATGGCAGGCAAATTCAAACTGGCAGTTTAGGCATGTTTAAACACAGGCATATAGTGTATAATGGCAATTTTAAATGATATATAATTGTATTACAGTATTGATTTTGGTACAGACGATGACACTATCCAAAACCCGATTATTGCTCAATATATTAAGACAGTATGGGACTCACGGTTTTTAAACTACTGCGCAACTCCGAATGACGTAAACCAATTCGCGATCGTTGAATATGTTGGCAATCGCAACTTCTCGGGCCTTTTAGGCCGGCTCGGAAAAACACCTCGAATATATCAACATTACCGGATGTTCGAATTTTATTTTTTAAAAAATGGAGTCGCTTCCAATTAAAATAAGTATCGGTTAAACAGCCTTATAAGTCGCTTCTTTGTTATATTTTAGGGTATATCATTTACTTTAATGAAGTCTAGCTTATATCTCAATAGATCATAAAATGTGTTGTATTTATATCAAGTTTTATAAAAAGGGGGGTTGTCATGGACGCCTAGGTAATACATTTCGAGGTGTTTTTCTGAGCCTGTCAAAATTTATTGTGGAAAGGATTTCATAGTTTCTTTTTAAAATAAAACGTAAACATAAATGAAAATAAAAGTTTATTTAACCCAACAATCTTATTTTACGACATAAATATCGTTTGAACGCTGAAAAGACATAAAGGTTGCTAAAGCTCAGAAAAAGGATGGTCTAGTCACATAGTGAAAACGTAGACGCTCTCTTGGGCAGACCAATCACATATTTTGATATTACAGCTGATAATTCTCATCACAGATGGAGGAAGATGACTCGAAGCCAGCAATAAGCGATCTGTCCAGGTTTGACCTACATTCATTGATAGAGTAAAAGTTCGTCAAGACTGAACATTTTTGACACATGTATCTTCAGTTTTTCAGTTTTGGCGAATCTTGCTGAGATTAGAGTAAAAGTAAAATTGGTATGGGCATCATCGAATTTTTCTAATGCTTTGCCGGTGTAATGCATTGGTGCTTGCATGCATTCATTGGTCTCTGCTCATGAATGTGTAAGATACCTATACCTATATAAGTAGGTATCGTACATATTCGTTAGTAAAGACCCAAACACCTGAGGTGTAATTTCATAATAAAAAAAATAATTATAATCATGTATACAAGTTTTTGACAGTATGGTTCAATATACATATCAGAACCCAGTAGACTTCTTAATGTCTTTCATTATTAATAGTAAATCTAAAATATATCAGAATTTGTATCATGTTGTCACATGTTTCAGAAAATCAGATGTTTCGAGTAATCGATTTTCAATGCATGATTTCATTCCAAAATGATGTTAAACCACACATACGAAATCTCCTGTCGTCTCTGTGATAGCCATTAGTCGAATTATGTGGCATCAAGTTTATATTTTAGCTACAAGGAGAAACTGCTATGATGACAACTAACTTTGATTTTGTATCAGTAATTTCAGATGCTATGTCTGAGTGAGGTCAAAAATGATTCAGTTTAGATAAAAATTGTTACCTGACAGCCAATATGTGTGGCGTTAGGTGTTAAACTATTGGAAACCCATGGCGTCAGGAGATGTATTTTAAAATAGGAAGACAGATTGCACACTTTGGGTAATGATATTTGTTATGGTATACACATATTGACAGCAAAATAAATTTCAAATAGGTGTGAAATAGGTGTCAAGTACAATGTTTTTTATTTAAAACTCAACCTCAGATGGTGTTTTTTTTTCCAGTTAAAACAGTGTCTGGAGCTTTTGTGTGACTTTCAGTCTTTTCACAATAATGGCCCCTCAAAATTTACTTTTTACAGCCCCATGTCCGTCTTCATGTAAAAGATTTGCATGTACATATGTATGTATCTGATTGGAGAACAACTAATTTAAAAGTGAAGATTTTAGAAGTCAGTGCCTAATAATAACTATCCATCTTCCAGTAAATATTAATATGTTTGTTACATCTGAGTTAACCTCTGTTTATGTCTTTATAATTTCAAGTAAATATGCATATATTTTTTTTTACTTATCAACTTGGCAACCGATTGGTGTTCCATTTAATTAATTTTCTCTCATTGTGCAAACATTCCTGATTATGTAACTTAATATTACAGATGTTGACCATGAAGAGGTTGTCAACATGTCTGATTGTGGTTGGAAACAGTGGAGGAGTTTGGTGGAATTAGGGATGTATACAGATATGCATTTAAGAGAGCTCGATGGTCGTGGCCATTTTGAAACTGTATTGATCTCCTAAGGAAGAAGAGCTATATATAAAAATATGCTGGTTGGCAGAATAGATAGAGAGTAGGAAGTCATTACAGTTTGTCAGGTATTTGATAAATTACATAAATTACTTTCGATTGGTATCTCTGTGATTGGTTTAATTGTAATGGATTTCAGGGGTATACTCTTTCATATGAACAAATAGAAAAACCCACAAAAAACCCTAACCCCCCCCCCCCCCAAAAAAAAAAAAAATCTTCATTCACTGTGCAAAATAATCCATGAAATTGCATCCCAATGAACCTTTAATGATAGTATGGGAACCAATGTCGCCAATACTCATGTCAGCCAGGTTCAACTCAAAGGGAAGGAAGATCACACTCATTCAGTGTTATGCCCCAATAAATGCAGCAGAGGAGCAGGAGAAGGACGAATTTTACGCTTCACTACAGTCAATGATAGACTGTGCACCTCGCAGAGACATAATAGTTGTGATGGGAGATCTGAATGCCAAAGTTGGAGAGGACAACACCAACAAAGAACTCATCATGGGAAAGCACGGCATTGTCAACATAAATGAAAATGGAGAACTTTTTACAGACTTCTCCAATCTCAATGACCTAGTCATAGGTGGCACCATCTTTCCACATAAGAAGATACATAAAACAACCTGGTCTTCTCCAGATGGAAAGACAGAAAATCAAATAGACCATATTACCATCATGCGAAAATGGAGAAGAAGTTTGCTTGATGTTAGGACAAGACGAGGAGCAGATGCAGCCTCAGATCATCAAATTGTTACAGCTACGCTTAGATTGAAACTCAGAGCATTTAAAGATAAATCAAAAATACCTCACTACAAATTTAATGTCCACCTTCTTAAAAACAAAGAAAAAAATATGAGTTTTACATCGCAGTAAGCAACAAGTTCGATGCACTAGAGGGATTGACAGCAACAACTATTGAGGACCATTGGGTTAAGCTTCAAGACATCTGGAAAACTGCATGCAGTAAAGTTTTAGGAAAGAGAAAGAGGGAGCACAAAGATTGGATAACAGCAGAAATATGGGACAAAGAGTTGAAGCAGAAAATTAACCAGTGTAAAGATGCTCAACAAAAAGAGGAACTGAAAAAAGAATATAGGGAAGCCAACACACAAGTAAAAAAGAATGCTAGAAAAGACAAGAGACAGTTTGTCCACGATATGACTGAAGAGGCAGAGACAGCAGCCAGGCAGAACAACATGAACAAGCTATATGAAATAAGCAGAACTCAGTCAGGAAATAATGTGAACACTAACACCCCAGTAAGAGACAAGCAGGAAAAGATCATCAGTAGTGATATAGGACAAAGAGCTAGATGGGTAGAGCACTTCAAGGAAGTTCTAAATCGGCCACCACCGCCCAGTACTGCAAACATACCAACAATGATGAATGAACTTCAAATCATTACTGGACCCCCATCTAGAGTAGAAATTACCAAAGCAATTAAAACACTGAAAAACGGAAAAGCAGCTGGTCCAGATGACATTCCCCAAGAGGTTCTTAAAGCTACCCCAACAAATTCTGCACAGATGTTACAACCTCTACTACAAAAGATATGGGAAGAAGAAAAAGTTCCAGATGCTTGGAAAACAGGATACCTAGTTAAACTACCAAAGAAAGGTGACCTGTCGCTATGTGAAAATTGGCGAGGTATCATGCTTTTATCCATTGCCAGCAAAGTTCTAACAAGAGTAATCTTGGAAAGAATGAAAGAAGCATTGGACAAGGAACTAAGACCAGAGCAAGCAGGGTTTCGCCAACACAGATCATGCACATACCAATTTGCCACCCTTCGAATCATCATAGAGCAGTCTATTGAGTGACAGTCTCCACTATATTCAACATTTGTGGACTTTGAAAAAGCTTTTTACAGTGTGGATAGGTCAACCATCTGAAAACTAATGGAACATTATGGAATACCACCGAAGAACATTAGCATCATTAGAAACATGTACGACGATGCCTCGTGTCAGATAATCCACAATGGGAAATTAACACATCCATTTAAAGTAGAAACAGGAGTAAGACAGGGCTGCATTCTTTCACCAACAATTTTTTTAATTGTTATTGATAGGATCATGAAGGAAACAACGCAAGGCAACAATACTGGAATCCAATGGACCTTCACCAAACACCTCGATGACCTGGTTTTTGCAGATGACATTGACCTGCTATCCTGCAAACAACAACATGCGCAGGAGAAATTGTCACGCCTCGTAGCAGAAGCAGAAAAGACTGGCCTAAAAATAAACATTAAAAAGACAGAGGTGATGAGAATGAACAACAAACAGAATACAACAATCCAGTTAAATGGAGAGAATACCAGAGAAACCGACAAATTCACCTATCTTGGGAGCACAGTCAGCAAGGACGGGGCGCTGACAACGACGTTAAAGTCGTACCAACAAGGCAAAACATGCATTCAACACCCTCCGTCAAATTTGGAATTCAAAAGCACTCTCCATCAACACAACACTAAAATAAGAATCTTTAATACAAACGTAAAATCAGTCCTGTTGTAACTTGTATGTCTCGGAGACCTGGAAGGTAACATAAACGATCAATAACAATCTCCAGTCTTTTGTCAACAAATGTCTCCGCCATATTCTTAACATCAGATGGCCAAACACCATATCAAACACAAGCCTATGGGAAAATACCAAACAAGATCCCATCCACATTGAAATAAAAAAGAGGAAATGGGGATGGATAGGCCACACTGTACGTAAATCCCCAGAAAACATCAGAAGACAGGCACGGGATTGGAATCCACGGGGAAAGAGGAAGGTGGGAAGACCTAGGCAAACCTGGAGAAGATCACTAGAGTCAGAGGCAAAAGAGGCAGGCTTCCCCTTGGCCCAGTTAAAGAAAGTCGCCCAAAACAGAGTCCGCTTGCGAGGAGTGGTTGCGGCCATATGCTCCCCAAGGAGCGAACAAGGAATAATGTAATGTAATGTAATGAACCCTTAATGAATGATAACAATTCCCAAAAATTATACCTCACAAAATTCAATAATTTGACATCACTGTAAAAGTTAACTGTTATATTCCATATATTGTAAACTGAAATCTATAGTCCCAGAGATTATCACTGTGCCATTTATTTTCATTGATTTTATAATGTTTAATACTATAAGCATGAGTGTGCCAATTGAAAATCTGTCATTTATTAAAAATGGCTGTTTATTAGTCCCCTACCGGTTTTCACCGGAGGGGACTATAGCTTTCCTCTGCGTCCGTCAGTCCGTCTGTCCGTCCGTCTGTCTGTCCCACTTCAGTTTTCCACACTTTTTTTCTTTATGCGTTTGAGGAATAATATGAAATTTGCTGAACAGCTTCAAAATGTCAAACTACAGATCAAGTTAACACCTTTGTAGCGTCTGGTTGACATATTTTCGAGAAAATTAATTTTCTATATTCCAATTTTTTAATGTTCGGGTTCGTTATCGGGCTCGGTGTGTATCAAATAAACGAGGAGAGTATGTTGTCAGTAATAATATCGTGCATTTCTTGGACCATTCCTTTTATTGTTTCTAACAAACAGATAAAATCTGTAAAATAGTGTCAAGAATTGTGTTATAAATTTAATCGACAGGGTTTTATGTATTAATATTACAATCGGGTTCGTTATCGGGTTGGTCTGTTTAGACGGTAAGAAATGATATTCTGCATAACAGTGCATTTTTTTCACAAATTTCTACAAACCGGTAGGGGACGTGTATTGCTTATGCAATACTCTCAGAATGCTTGTTTTATAAGTAAATTCTAAATTATGTATATTTTATGAATGTTTTGTTTGTTATCCTTAGGTAAAGGAATGTACAAGATAAAAGATCGGTATTTCATTTATAATGAGAAATATTAAGGCTTATCTATATTTAATCAAATCGAAAAAAATATAATGAATTGTAGCATTTTGAATAGAAATCTAACAAATTGAATAAACCCTGAATTGTCCCAGCCCTAATATTTATGAACCATAAATTGTCCATCCTAGGAAATCATTGTGTTTGAATGTCACAACAGTTTTTGTTTAGATATTTCTCTATGTATAAGTATTTTAGGTGATGCTATTTCCCATCGTTCAGGTCATTTATCTATGATCAGGACATTTTCTGGAAAAATAGAAAACTTTTCAACAAGATCGAAATCCTGTCGCACATGTACTTTGTCTCTTAATTCCAAATCAACACCTCTTCCACGATTGCAGTATCAACTGGAACGGAACTACGAAGGCCATGGAGAGTGACATGATAGAAGAGATGGGAAAGATGTGAATGATGGATCTGTACTTATAAAGACAATAGTTGTTGATGAAGATAGCACAATAATTTCCAAACTTTGGACAAACATTGACACAAATATTGGTAAAACATTGGATGCTAATCATGTGAAAGAAATCTTAAGGAACCATCTATACTTTGTGAAAAATAACTCAAAACTAACTTTCAACGTCATACAGTATCTCAAAAGATGTTTATACTACATCCTTGCCCAAGGAAAAAGAGGTGTTGCAAGGATTAGCCAAGGATTTGTGCTCTTGTCCGCTTCAATATTTATGTTAGATATGTAATAAATGCTGAAAGGGTTGTTCTTTTGGAGCGATAATTACCAGCTTCATTATTGATGCTAGATTGGTAACACATGTAATAATGTTGAAAGGCTTTTGATTTGGGTGCATTATTTGTATAAGTCTGTTGATTTATTACATACACATGTGAGGAGTTAAATGTGCAGTATAAAGTTGATTAGTATAAAAAAAAAACATACCATCATAGTTATATGGTTGTAATAGTAATGGATGTTGCTCTACCGAATGGCTTGAAATTAAATTCGCCCTTTGTACTTTGCATATTGTGCATGATGTAATGCTGATTTTTATCCTTTTATATGTTTCAGTGTTGAAAAAATAATTATGAGATACATGCAGCAAATCATAAATTAAATATTTATTTGTTTATTCCTATTAGAATTATTTTGTTCCTACATAGTATCTTGTTATAAGGTGCAAATAGTTTAAAAATTTGTACTTTAACAAAAGAATTTCAAGTTAAACAGAGGAAATTTGGGATTTAAATAAATATTGTTGTACTTTTTTGGTGAATTTTATAAAGTACTAGCATTGTAATAAAGATATTATTAATTGACTGAGTGTTTATTGAACAAAAAGTTGGTATTGATTTTTTTATCTACATTAATGTTTAAGTGAAATTGGCGCGAAATTGAAAAAAACAGACCAGAGGAAATTCAGACTGCAATATCTTTTTATCTAAGTCATTTACATATGAGTTTCTCCTTTTCGAGTGAAAGCATAACGTTTGAACATTTAATTTCAGTTCAAAAATAAGACTTTTAATTATATTTAAATATTGACCATTTTGCAATAAAGGTCAACACAAAAAGCAACAAATTAGAACTATGCAGAGGAAATTCGGTTGCAGTCTGTAAAATACTGAGTAGGCTTTGACAAAATATTTTTGTAAAAACTCATTCTTCTGTTAATGTGTTATGCATAGCATATAAGAAAAATGAAATCGAAAAACTGCAAACTATGTAGCATTGCTTCATTTCTGTTGCAAGCGGTGTATTTTAATGAGCTGGAGTATCTCCAACAAGAGTATGTTTGGGTACCGTTACCATAGAAACAAACATATTAACCTTCATTTTTTTTGTTTTATGTTCTGTTCGAGGAAATACAGTGCTAACTGTTGAACCACGTTTTATAATTTTTTAGTTACTTTGGTGTCAGTCCCATACTTCCTTAAGTTGGCATTTTAACTCAAAGATATGTTTACAATAATCGGTATAAAACTGTATAAATGTACAATGCCATGCTGCTTTGAGTGAACCCAATAGCTTAGAGGCATAGTAAATAACACAATAAAACAGTCATAGTAATGTTTTAGGATGAAACAAAATACATGGTTTTTTGTTTTTTTTTATATTTTTGTCCATGCAAATAGTGCATTTTTTCCTTACTACGCAAGTTGTTTTTAGCTCTTTAGAACTAAACTGAAGTTAAAAGTGCTTAGATAGGCTAACTGATGTACAATTTCAAGCCTACATGTTTACCATAAATATACCATTTTTCACATTCTTTCACCTTTTGACCTTATTTTAAAATTCTAAAATTATAAAAAAAAGAAACCTTGACGTCAACATAATTGTGCAGTTTTCATGTTTTACAACAACATCTTAACTGATCAAAATACATTGAAGATCATCAACTGTTTTTTTAAATTATCGCCTTGCCATCAGTATATAAAAGAAAAATTAAAACATTTAATTTCAATTTCAAGATGTAGATATCCAGAATTTAAAACAAAATAAATTTCATACAAACTTTATAAAATGGACAAAAGAACTTAACCTTGCAATAAACAAAGACTACTGACAGAAATAATCTCACAAAAAATCATCAGATTGTTTTTCAACACGTTAATATATATCATTTAATTACACGAGGAAGTGTACCAATTTTAGAAATGCCCAAGTTAAGACTTATCAACAATCAAATGCTTTTTGGAATTAATAAAGGCATGGCAGAGATTTATCTTATTTGCAAACTATAAACGATGAAGTTTTTAAAGTATGTGGGACAAAATCTGCATAACTTGTTTTACAATTAGATTTAGAACCAAATTGTGCAGCAGTAGCGACATTAACGACATTATTTTTATTTATTTATGTTATACGTTGTTAAGATAGAAGTATTCCTTTTAAAGGAACGATCGGCATGTAATATTTGTCAGCTCTGTTAATGAAATGCAAATGCATTACGGTACTTCCAACAAACATAATAGATAAGATATAAAGCAGCGGTTTGTTCATTTCCGAAGTAGCAAGCCAGAAAAAATGCTTTACTTTTAGCAAAATTGTTTTCCTTGTTAATTTACATTAACTCCAGAGACATTTGGATAATTTCTATATCAGTTCTGTTTTATCCTCCTTGTCTTACACAACAACAAATTGACAGAAGCAACTCAACGTGTAACAACACTGTGCAACGAAAAACCAAATTTGTGTGTATCCAACAACAGCTAGAAAAATATACCTAAAATAAAAAAAACCCAGAAAAATGCCAAACTTAAAATTGATTAACAATAGCCCAAATTAAAATTAAACCTTCTCGATTGCCCCCTGGTCGTATAGAAATTGATTGAAATTTTATGTAGCCGGACATGACTTAATACTGCATGTAGGTAAACAATACATACTACTTTAATTATGGATTTGTAAAAGACTTAATACTGCATGGGATTAGACAAGACTTGATGCTGCGTGAAATTTGACACGACTTGATGCTGCATGGAATTGGACAATACTTGATACATAATAAATATAGACAAGTTTTAATACTGCATGTAATCGGATAAGATTTGATACTGCATGTAATTAAACTAGACTTAATATTTAATATATTTGTACAAGACGTGATACTGCATGGGACTGAACACGACTTGATACCATGTAATTTGACAAAGCTTGATAATGCATTGAACTGGACGATACCTGACACTGCAAGGAATTCGACAAGACGTGATACTACATAAAATTGAAAAAAAAACCTTAATACTGAATAGGACAAGAAGCTCGTGGGGCCACATCGCTTACCTGAGCAACAATAGGCGTTTAAAAGATATTGTGCCATATGGTCCATCGGTAGAATACAAAAAAATATATTGTAAAGTACTCGAATTTTACACTTATTTTTGCATACACGTAATCTTTGACATTGTACCTTCATGAAATACTATTTTTTTACCAGAATAAAAAAATCCTACGTAAGATATAAAACTAAACATTTGGAAGGGAAACACTGTTAAGTGTTAAGTTGTTAACTTCCAATTCCCTATATTTTCGTTATACCCCCCTCCCCCCCCCACTTTGTAAAGCGATCAAAATATATGAGAGCATATAGGTACATTTTTTTCACCAACTACTTACTAGTTATTGTATTTAAATAAAATATAATAGTTATTGTTTTTTATTTTAAAAAATCCTACATGTATAGATGTGAAGAAGAAAATTGTACCTCAATGAGCTCAATTCTTCAAATTAAAAACATTCAAAAAATGTATTTGTCTTCTCCATAATAATTAAATGACTGTTATTTACTTCGCGTACAAACCAGGATAGTTTTCCGCTGTGCTATTTTCTTAGGAATAGCGATAATTACTTTATCCCCGCAACAGAAATGTGTCAGAACTATGGAAACTTTTTTATAGATGTCTTTTTTTTTATTTACTCGTGTTTGAAAAACTATCAAAATTGATGTAGATTTCATATTATTTATTGTATAAAGAGGGGGCCCAAGAGAGTAGGAATATCATTCTTTTATTTTGTTTGTACAAGTATTTAACATACTCTAATTCATATAGAATTTCGAATGTTCAACCAATATTTCAGCGTCAATCGTAGAATTATAAGCAAGATACAGAGCTCACAGTTCGCCTAGGTTTGAGTTATATTTTGTTCACATGAGTTTATAACATTCAGCTTAAGATTTTTAACTTGGTATTTCCAATTCAGCATTTAAAATGGAAAAGAAGAATGGCCTAAGATTTTAAATTCTTTTATTCACTCAAGACCAGTTCACTGGTATTTGAGGTTCAAAATCAGTTTATACAAATGTACACAACCACAGTCAAGGATCACAAGTACAGTAGGAGTAATAATGACGAAGAAAGGTTAAGTTTACAATACAATAAGTTGTTAAAGTTGATTTCTGGAAGAACAGAGTTTGAAAATTTTCTTAATAAATATTGACATTTTGTTGTGTTAACCTTTAGTTTTTAAGATCTGTGTACAAACATAGAATTGTGAGCAAATGTCTGTATCTTGCTTATAATTCGAAGCTTAACACTCAAATATGGTTAGTAAATAGAAATTTTAAACAATTAAACACAAGAAACATGCACTATAACAAATATAGAACACACTTTATTTTTTCTAAATGAATCATATATATACATGTATATACCTACATATTTTCGTCAGCGATTTCAAACTCTATTTAAACTGAATAAACTCGAGAAAATGCCGAGCATCTCAACAAAGTCTACTGCATTAATCTACCATTACGCAAAAGATAATGCCGAATTACCGATAGAATGAATTGTATTTCAGTACTTTTTTGATACATCAGATTTTGCTTAATTTGCACAGGTAAACAGTTAACTGTTTGATTTACCGAAGTCTCTGTTTGAATTGATACGTAAAAATCACGAAATACAGACGATAGTTCCCAGGTTACAAAGCATAAATAATGAAAACGAAACGAAAACAGAACAAGCTAACACCAACGTCATGTGTGAAAACTGTCAACGCATTGAAATATATAGCCTCAGATTACTTCACAAAGTCGGCACCAATATATTTTGCATGTTTCAAAAATGTCCCTTCATACGCGAACTGTTGCACAACAAGCAAATTCATCATAGTCAGATCGACCCTTTTTCGTATAATGTCATGGCTGCTTCAAACAATGAACCTCGTTTTAAAAGTATGGAATACGAGTCTTGGTAAAATGGGTATGCAAACCTGGGCCGTGGTAAAATAAAAGCCGGGGCAGATCGGCAATCGTCATTTCCAAATACGCATTATTTTGCAGCAATATTTACAGCGAATACAAATATACTGGTCCATCAAATGTCCTGAAATTTTAATGAGATTGACAGATTAATAGCTGCCAATCTTTTGTTTTGCCCTGGCCAAGTCTTGCCTACCCATTTTACCGGATGCCGAACCCGAAGCTATTAAACTGATTGAAACACTCCTTCCCTTTATTATTAGTTTCGTAATAACTCAGATTTGAAACAGAATTAGCCCTTACATTTTGCAATTTATATTTTCCTTCCCATAAGGATAATTTATGCTAAACTACGTTGAATTGGATTCAGTAGTTCTTGAGAAGAAGATTTTTAAAAATGCACCCCCTTTTTCTACAGTTTCAAGTTTTTCTCCGCTTTGAATACAGATCGGACTTTTATTTGTGCAATTCATATTCGACATCCCATAAGGATGCTTTGTGCCAAATGTGGTTGAAATTAGATAAGCGGTTTTAGAGAAGAAGTTCAAAATGTGAAAAGTTTACAGACGGACAGACAGACGGACGGACGAACATACGGACGGACAGACGGACAGAAGGACGGACAGACGGACGACGGACAAAATGTGATCAGAATAGCTCACTTGAGCTTTCAGCTCAGGTGAGATAATAAAAAAAAAACCTTATTACTGCATAGAATTGAACAACATGTGATACTGCATAGAAGTGGACAAAGACATGCTATTGCATAGAATTGGACAAGACTTGATACTGCATGGAATTGGACAATACTTCATACTGCACGTAGTTATTCAAGATTTAATACTGCATTGAATTGGACAAGCAAGATACTGCGTGAAAATATTCAAAAATTAATACTGCATAGAATTAGACAAGATTTGATACTGCATAGAATTGGACAAGATTTCACACTGCATTAAATTGGACATGACTTAATATTGCATAGAATTGGACAATACCTGATGCTGCATAGAATTACGCAAGATTTGATACTGCATGGAATTGGACACGACATGATACTGCATTAAATTGGACAATGCTAGATATTGCATGAAATTGGACAATACTTTATACTGAATAAATTTAGACAAGTTTTAATACTGCATGTAACCGGATAAGATTTGATATTGCATGTAATTAAACACGATTTACAAGTTTGTTTATTTTTACAAGACTTCATACTGCATTGCATTGAACACGACTTGATATTGCATGGAATAAGACAAGACGTGATACTGAATAAAAATGGAAAAGACTTAATACTGCATAGAATCCAAAATACTTAATACTGCATAAAAATGGACAAGATGTAATACTGCATTGAATTGGACAAGATGTTTTAATGAATATAATTGGAAAAGACTTGAATAAGACTTGATACTGCATGGAATTGGGCAATCATTGATACTGAATGATTTTCACAGGATGACAGACCCTCTTTAAGTTCTCCTTAAAAGGGGCTTAAAGATGCTTAAAGGTAGCTTAAAGACGATCTTTTAGCCACCTTTAAGCTACCTTTAAGTTTCAATGTGGCTTAAATGTGGCTTAAAGATGGCTTACAGGCGCTTAAAGACTGTCTTTAAGCCACCTTTAAGGAAAACTTAATGTCTTAACTTTTTAAAGCCACCGTTAGGCCACTTTTAAGCCATTTAAAAAAAAACCTTTATTAAATATTTTGCTTAATTTACCGACAAAATGTATTAACTTTATGATAATTTAATCAGCTGTGATCAAAAGATAAATATATATTCATAGTATTCATATATATGCATAGTATTTATTTTAAAAAGGCATTACAAGCGTCTGGACAAAACACACACCTGTTGTGTCTATCCTGTATATTTTGTGTTAGTTCAAGGGTTTTTCTGAGGTTTATCAAACACTAGATCTTTAATAAGATATATACAAAGAAATAAAAGCATGTCTAGACACACAACACAGCAATTTTAACAAGTGGATTTGATTATACAAGAACATGTAAACATGTACAATAAATAAAAAATGAACTTTTGCTTATTGACGTTACTACGTTACATATTAGTCATTTGTACATAACTGCCTGAAGATCCAGGAATGGCGAAAACGTTTGCGGTTAATATGATCAATTTGTGATTTTATTCTGGATATTAATTATTTTTAAATTATTTGAAACTGTGCCGATTTATTTTTTGTTGTATTGGGAAATTATATATATATAATTACGTCATAGTTTTAACGACTGTAAAACGTCTGAAGATTTTTAACAATGAAAGCGCTTATGTTTTGCAGTTAGTGTTGCTTTTTTTCTTTAGTATATTTTTACCGGACACTGAGAAAATACTTTTGTGATTTGGATATATATATATATATATATATATATATATATATATATATATATATATATATATATATATATATATATATATATATATATATATATATATATATATATATATATATATATATATAGTGGCGGATCAAAAGATACACGGTCAAAAGATGATATATTATACTAGAGACGAGCTCGTTGCAAGCAAAGATTAGGTCTTCCGTCGTAGCTGCGTCATACGTGTGACGTAATAAAAAAATTGATAGCTAACCATAGGACAATATTAGATTTATAAACACTGAGAAACAAAGTATTATACTAAAGTGACCGCGTAGATTTTACGGTGCTAGAGAATTCGTCTGGATCTGCATCGGTCGTGTGCAGTACGAACCGGGTGAGGGAATGTTGGCGTAAAGTGAATAAGGTATAAGGTTGTGGCGCGCTGTGGGCCGTAAGCTAAAACGAAGGGTAGGTTTGCCGTATTCCTGAAGGTCCACCAGTAAACAGTTCCAGAGAAAAAAACAGGCAATTGATTCAGGATTTCACATTTATTGGACGAGACTCAACGATGGCAACATTATAACAATTTAACAGACAGACATGTTACAAACAAGTCGGATATGGCCAGTAGTGGCCTCCGGACTCAAGACTCTGGATGAGTCGGACGTGGCCGGGGCTGGCCGCCGTATTCCCGACTGCGCATTGACAATAGTACATAACTATATATAAGAATCTTAACAATGAGTATAAATTGACAGGTAATGATATAAGTAAGCTGAGTGAAAGTTTCACAGATATAAATTAATTAAATAAACTCAATGAGTCTTTGATGTCCAAGAAATGAAAATCTGATAATTGCACAATGTTGTTTTAAGAGATTAACAGTCCTTGAGACATGACACTCTGTCTCTTTGAAATCACATAATATAGAGTCTGAAAAGTGTCAATCACTAAAAAAAAAAGTAACTTTGTAAGAAATAAACTGTAAGAAAAAATGACGAAACAGATGTTGAATTTTACAAGTAAAGTCCAAAAAAATTATAACTGAACAGTGAATGTTGCACGGTGATACTACATGTTTATAAGCAGTACAGATCTTAACACGTTGTCTCTAGTTTGATTCGCAGCATTTTATTCACAGAGTGGGACTGTGGTTATGCCCGGTACGATGGTAAAAAGACCATTGGTAAACGTTTTACACGCATGTTTATCGAACGCAAGCGCCAATGAATCTTTTAGTATATATGCGGAGATCCTGGAAATTTTACAGGGGGTTTTGAAGAATAATTTTGTATTTCGAGGAGGGGGAACATGCGCGGATCAGAATTTTTTCCGCGGTGGGGGTTGAAAAGTCAGACGGTTATTTGAGTTTGTTAAGGGATGTCCGAGGCATAGTTTTGGTAAGTTTATAATGTACACGTAATTGAAAGAAATTTCGCTGGGGGGAGGGGGGGGGTCTGGAACCCTTCCCCTTCTAGATCCGCGCATGGAGAAGACCAATGCCGGTAATTTTACTGTAATTTTGACTATTCATATTATATGAGTCTTTATTTAATTATTCATGTTCATAATTATCAGAAAACCAATGTTACCTTTCAAAGCAGTTAAAACTTAAGATACGAACTATTTAGTCTCGGTGAGTATTGCGTCCGCGTACTAAAGAAATAGCAATTTTCAAGAAATTCGGATGGACGATCTGGGTCCTAGGTCGTCCATCCGATTCTTTTTAAGACTAAAAGCTACAGACCTGCAGTTAGAGAATGTCAAACTCTTATTGATTATGTCAATTTTTTTGTCTCAAAGAATCATTTTTTAAATCAATAATTATTTTTAAAATCAATAAAGTTTTACCTTAAAAAAAAGA
This sequence comes from Magallana gigas, assembly GCF_963853765.1. Taxonomy (NCBI): domain Eukaryota; kingdom Metazoa; phylum Mollusca; class Bivalvia; order Ostreida; family Ostreidae; genus Magallana; species Magallana gigas. The sequence goes on from NC_088861.1 coordinate 49,297,401, forward strand.
AAGAAATCGGGCACAATTTTCAATGTTAGCATTTTACAATCTTATGGTCTAATAAAACTTCAAGAAACAACTCTTCATTGCTTTATCCAAAATATTGCATGAAAAAAATATTCACATCGCATTTTTTAAATTACAAAAGAATATTCAAAATGAAATTGGATTAACCGCTAACAAACAGGCATAAAGAGAGACTGAGAACCAATTTCTTCTCTATTTTTTACATCAAAAGAAATTCAAAAATAAATCAAAATATATTTTTTCTTTGTATGCGTTAATGAAAATATAGATCAGCAAGGGGTTCTTTGTCGTGCAAGCACCTACTTAACATATTGTTACACGGGTCTACTACAATGAAAAATATCGAAAAGGCAATATTGTGGGTGAAGGATGAATGTGTAGTTTGCTTTTGAAGTTTATTTTTGATTCATGTAATTATATTTATCTGGATCGGTTTTGTTTGTTGGTTTGTTTTGTTTATTAAAGAGGAAATAAAGAAATGAGTAATTTCCAGGCACGTAGCATCGTTTTGGAAAGAGGGGGGGGGGGGCAAACGCATCCAACAAATCTTGACAAGCAAAAAAAAAGAAGGGAAAACAAGAAGAATTTTGAATTTTCCAAAATTTTCAAAATTTCACTCCTAATTCCATGATTTTCATACCATTTCTTTTACATGCTACCAAATTAAAATAGGGGGGGGGGACTCCATGATAAATCATTTTTTTAATGTGAATTAAAAAAAAACCAGCTGCTGCGAGAAAAGTGGGGAAGGGTCTTTATGTAATATAACATGTGAAACTGATTTCATTCCACCCACAAGTTTGAAATAATGAAATAATTTTAATGAAAACAATATAAATAGACGTCATAGATCCCATATCAAACGACATATTACCACTTGATTCTGCGCGTCTTTTTAATGAATTTATAAACAAATTCTAAAATGTATTTTTAAAGGTAATGTTAGCTGCAAGTCTGTAGCTCTTGTATGAAACATTTCGGATGGTAGTCAATTTTTCCGGGATACAGACCGAGCGGTACATATATGTAGCTAAGGTTACTAAGAATGCTTCCAATAAAATACTTTCAATTGTTGTATAATGCAACCTTTAAAGAAAGCAATACTTATATTTGTTTGAAATATAACACCCCACTACTTCGTCTTACATTCGCTATTTGTAGAACAAGCAGAACCAGTATCAGTCCGACCGGCCTCACCATATACATAGTTCGAATTTAATTGCCCTAGCATTACATTGCTGTACACAATTTCTTTTAAAAATTCACCACTTAAAGTGTTCATCTATATTGGCTGCTAATCTATTTGTACGCACAACGTACACACGGGATTCAAAATAACCGAGACGGAAAACGGTAAAGAATTCAGTCATTGAGTCTACATTTTATAGATATTGTAAAAAAAACACATTGCGGGTCTGAATTTTTGTTGATATGTCGGCTTGATTTATAAACAAGGTTACGTTATAATGCGACCTCAATAGCAACTTATGATGGCATTCAATTAAAACGTTTGGGAATTTTATGTGGAGTTATTTTTGCACGCTGCATGTATCAGTTAGTGCATTAAAAGAAGCCCTTTCATTTCCTCCTAAACGTGCGCACTACCACAATAATGGACCGAACTTACAACAATTGTTCCTGCAAATACGGACTATAATTACGAAAACATTAAATTGAATACTATGGAAGGGTTCAAAATTAATTTCTTTACAACTTTGCTTCAATAATGCATTAAAATTTTTTATTCTTTTACAAGTTATTGACAAGAAACTTTTGACGCCTCTAACTCCGTAATTATAGAGGCCAGCCCCTTTTTCTGTATACCGAATGAAAGGTCTTGGTAGGACCAAGAATCTTTAAAATACATGTTATAACAAATTTTTTTCAGGTAAAAAAGGAACACGAAAAATACGCGATTTAAAAAAAAAATTCTTACCTTTGTTTCAACATCTATACCATCCCTTTTATTTGCATTTTAAAAATAAATAAAATATGTCTCGCACAAATTCAATGTATTAGCTTCCAAACCAGCCCATCTTTGAGACTCTGCCAGTCATCGTTAAAGCTAAACCCCCCCTGGACAAAAGAAGTCGTTAAATTTCAATAAAAGGGAAATAACTCAAAACCGGATAGGGATTTTCCTCAACTAAAATATGCAACGACAACATCACGCGGCATGTTATCAGTCTTGAAAATTTCATAACAATCCGTGAACAAACGAGCGAGATATTAGGGAACAATGTTGGCGTCTAGAAGAAAAAAAAATAAGAAATTTGAAAATTTTTCAGAATAATAGTAAGGTATTCCGCTCCCAGCGGAAGACCTTAAAAAGCACTAAAAATAACAAACGTCACAAACAATGAAATAAAATACATGTATTGTCACATTTTCGGAACAACCCGTCCCTTCGTCAGGACAAGATAAAAACTACGCATGAAAGAAGAAAAACATCTACAAAACTACCCCCAAACTAAAAACTAAATATCTACGAACCTTCATTACGAATCATCTAATTAGTACATCTAAATTAACAGCAACCCCCCATTAGCATATTTATTCGTTCATGTTATCTTTCAGCACTTCTACACAGACCTTCCGCTGCGTCGGACGGGATTTTTTTTTTCTCGGGTTATGATCTTTAAAACAAAAATGTAGTTGCCACGTTCCGATCCGGTGTTTTATATATTATTTAGTTTTCAGTTTGGGGCTAGTTTTTATATGTTTTTCTTCTTTCATATGTAGGTGTATATTGTATATGTACAATATGGAAAGCTTGGAAAATCGTCGCCAGTAATAAGAATTTCAAATGAAAGTATGTTTTGATAGATTTGGAGAGTGTACGCCACCACACCTTCCTGATGCACCATCTTTTTGGATGCGTATTTTAGGGATATTGTTGTTATCATCATTTATAATGGTTAATAAATCGATATGTAAGGTTTAAAAAAATTTGTCAGTGGTATGAGAAATGTATGTAATCTGAAAACGTTATTTATATTGTTTTTTTTTTTTTTTAATTTTTAACTATACTTGCCTGATCCAAGTGATTTGCTTGATGCATGATGAACTCGTCCTATACTTTTGGCCAAGTTGTTAATTAGTAAAACGCGTTCTTGGTTACCCTGTTCGAAAAATGCGCATTCAAGAAAGAAATTGGCTCGTTTCATTAATTCAACACTTTTTCTAGTGTTAAAATCAAGTATATCCTAAGCAAATCACTGGCAAATACATTCATTCTCTACGTTATTAATTAACGTTGTTTCAGTGCATTTATATATTTGATGCAAACTCCAACTAACTAAGATCCGCCAAAACATGTCCACTACAATAATCTAATCTTTACTTTAATGGGCTTGGTTTTTTAATAAAAAGGGACAGTGTATGTTTTAATTTATTTTCCAAAAATGACCAGATACAATTTAATACCAATGATGTATATGTATGCAGTCACTAAGGTATAAACAGTAGTTTGGCAAAATGTTTTCATTAATAAGTATAAATATATGACCTATGCAGAACTTGTGCATTTTAACTGTAACTTTAAACTTGCACATACGACCTTTGGCTATATGTATAACCAACCCTCAGATCACAGGCAATCTTTATATGAAGCAGGAATTTCCAACGTTTCTCCTTACTCTAGTTATTGTATATTTATCCAGATTCCTATAAAATATTAACAAAATGGCCACAAAGAGGCAAATCTTCTTTATTTTTTTAACGACTTTTTAAGTTTCACATGCATGGTACAAACAAACAACAATTTGCTCTTATCTTTTAAAAAGAACCACCACGTTTAGCAATGCAATTTACTTTTATGATTGATAATTTGTAAAAAGTTTGTCAGTTATGGAGAAATATTTAGGAAAAAGAAGGAAGGAAAACAGAAAAAAACAGGCAGGCAATAACATCATGTACATGTAATTCATACAAAAAACATCTATATAACTTCATATCATAGCTTGTTATGTAAATTAGAAATTAAAAATACATTACTATTAATATTGTATGTACCTACAGTAGTATAGGCATTTTATAAAATATCATCGGAATCGATTAAGAGATAAACTGAAATCAATTGTCAATGACTTAACAGTATAAAAAGTCAAATTATGAAAGAAAAGTGCGTGCCCTATGTGATATTGCTGCTCTACAAATTGGACACCGGTCACACCGAGATGCACATGTCTGACAACAACAGAGGTGTCCACATGGTTCCAACACGACCTCCAAATCAGATTCCTGGCAGAACTTACATTTTATTCTCTGCCTTAAATCACTTATCTCCTGGGACAAATCTAACAATAAACAACATAGAAAATATTGGTATAAAAAGATTATCAAAAAAACAAAAACAAACCCGTATCAAATCAGATGTATATGATTTCAAAAAAGATGTATACTTACTATCATGCCTTACAATCCATTTTTTGGAAAAGTTGTTATTAGAGCACTCACGAGCTTTAGAATGAATTTCATATTTTTATTTACTGTTTTGAAATTGAAAATGCGTTAAAGGTCTCCATTATTCGTTCTAAGTGTTGTAATATAATTCCAGTCGCGTGGCCTTGGGGTATATGACAATATTTCTTAGAATAGGATGGGTAAGGGTGAGTTATTGAAATAACAAAATATGAATCGGCAAACATTATCAAGTGACATAATTTGTATACAATTAATACTTTTGACAAAAGAAAGCAAATATTTGATTGTAACTAATACCAACACAACACATAATAAACAATAACAACATTATAGCTTTGTTTACAATCAAAAATATTCAAACCGTGTATTTGGTTCGTTACTCAATATTTAACTTTCAAATTTGAATAAATTATTTCAAAATACCAATATCAATCTTTGTAGACATTATAAATGGAAAATTACAGTTTGAAATTAGATAACATATTACGTCCAGGTCTCCTTATTATCAGAAAAGTGCAAACTACATTTGACTTTTCTAATGGTTTTTTTTAGTTCATCTTGTTTGATTTAATTGATTGATTGTTTCTAAAAACACTTGCGGGACGCATATTTTTAAAAAAAATCTTTGATACCCTACTGTGGTCTTTTAATTGCATACCAACCAAAAACATTTTTAAAATTATATTTTTAAACATTTGAATTTAAAAAACGTTGCAATAAAAGTAAGGTCGGATAGGTGATCAAATTTGAATAAGGCCCCTAGGGTTTAATAATAGATTACAGTTAAAACTTTAACGATTTTTATTCAATGCAGAATGTGAATTAAAATGCTACAGAAACTAAGTATTTTTACATAAACATCCAAACTATTGCTTCAACAATTATGTATTACAACACACACATTTTTGACCATTTAACAGTTCTTGGTTTTCTGGGGGAAAAGATATGTCATAGATTCATCATAAACACTAGAAAATGTGAGTATTGTACGATAATACATATTGACAAACTAAACGTCTAACCAATAAAAAAACTTAATTGTTGCAATTTTTATTGCAGTGATTTATTAAATTGAAATGTATTACATGTAACGACCAATGTCATTTTTGCCTTTAAAGTGAAATCATTTAAATAGGTTTACTAAACACAACTGAATAAAGACATCTATATATTACCCCTACCATCGATTTGCTTTTTCATATCTGCCTTCTGCGATTCGACATCTAAAAATAAAATAGCAAATTTAATATAACAATTGAAATAAAATGAAAGAAATATATGTTGAAAAATATTGATTTTGTTAACTTCTGACATTTCTTCAATCACACAAACTGATGATAACGATGCATTATAAATAATTTTTAATTTTGTACTTTAAACACGTTTCAAATTTCAGATGTTGCATATGTACCTAGGTCAAAATAATCAACACCATTTAAAGGATAAAGATAATATGTTTTACGGTGCAACAGTTTTGGTGAACGCAGTAGGACGTACACATAGCTTCCATTACGGTCAGCTGTGATATATTTTTACCATTACATATCAACTTCAGATATTTTTTCACAGAGAGAGAGAGATAGAGAGAGAGATAGAGAGAGAGAGAACACCGATATTTCTAAATTTAAAAAGTTTATAACAAAATACATTTCATAAACTTGTTCCGTGTAAAACCGTTATTTACTTTTGGATAAAAGTGATCCGTCTGTAATATGTAAAATGTGTTTAATTTGATCAAATCTGTCGGTGAACTATACATATTAATTTCCTTTTGTTCCTTGTTGTTACTTTTATTTGTTTTTCCTGGTTCATTTATTTCGTTTTTCTAATTTACTTACTTTGCATACTAAATGTACTTTGTAAACCTGCCCCCATCCCAAATTTTCAGGTATAATATTTCCCATTTAAAAATATGGAGCTTAAGTTAATAAATAAATCATTGCCCTATTTAAGCCAAAACAAAAAACCAAAAAAAAAATCATTTCAGGGATCGCAGTTTACATAGGAATAACGAATACACGAAACAAATGTCTAAATTTATCGCGGGAAATAAAGTACAAGATCACCGTGATATCACACAAAAACAATCATTTACTTGTTTTACGTATCTTGACACAACAGAAAGGAATGAGAGCGTGCAAAAAATATATTGGGTCTCACAAAAGCTTTTGCGATACTCAAAACGTTTTTTTTCAATCCTTAAGGAACCGTAAACTACGAATCAAATATCAGCCATTTTTGGTACAGCACTACAGGAATAAAATGACATGCTTGGCTGCGTCAACCATGTTTTTTGTTAATGGATCTCTAGATTTAGCTCGTTCTTTTTCCTGCGCAATGATTCTCTAAGATTATGGATAATTCTCCTTACGATTAATCCACAGTTTGCGCTGCTCAATTTCCTGTACGAGTTCTGAAAAAAAAATAAGTTCAAATAGTTCAAATAATTAAATTAACTGGAGCAAAACTCGTTGCAAAGCAAGGAGAGGGTCTTCCGTTGATGTCAAAAATAAAGATTGAGGTTCCTCTAAGAAGCAGAGTTCTTAAACCAATAAACATAAGTAACTAAAACAAAAAGAAAAAATCAAATAATTCTTGCTACGAGTTAACAAAATCCGAATAATTTTGAGTACGAATTAACAAACATCTCGTAGATTTTAAGAACGACTTAGCAAATAAAAATCCAAATATGTTTAACAATTTAACAATCATTGAATTTTATTAAGTACAAGTTAATTTAACTTTGAACATAACACAATTCTCTCAACCAAGAATGCGGAATCAAAATATCCAGAAAAATCAATTTCTAAAACCCAATATCTCCGTAGTGCATTAGATTTCAGTACTACACTAAGCTTACAAGGTGTTTTTTTTTTTTGCTTAAACATTAATTTAAAATTAATGCTCAGAAAAAAATTGAGGTATTATATTGTGAAGAACATTATTTTGAGCAACTTTTGTTCTACGTTGCTTTTCAAAATATTTCTCCTTTTTCAGATATTAATGATCAAAGTTTTGATCTTCTGGCCCCTTGAAACCCATATGTATGTGAAAAAAACAGAATAATTAAGAAAACGAAACCGTAGAATAACAAGAGGGTCATCTGTTGGAAACGGAAGACCCTTAAACCTATAAGATAGAAAATGTAGTTGTATGCGTTTCTGATATACAACTATATACTCTTGTTTCTATAAAAAATAAGTTCCTCCGTTCTTGTCAGCAAGTAAAATGTTTTTCTTGAACCTATCCTGACTCACGTTTTTATACTTGTTAGACCATTATTGATACACCGGACTGATTACGATTTCTTTCGTTTTTCATTATCTTGATAACGATCACACTGCGGATGCGACCGGTTGGCAGTGTATGCTTACTTCTTCCGGGTACCTGATCCCGAATCCATCTTTATAGAAGACCGTGTTGCTTTGCCTAAAATTCTATTTTGCTTCAGATATTTTTGAGATGGTTGACATTTTGTCCGTCATTTTTTATACATTTATATATCTGTAATAAACTGCTTTTTCATAAAGAAAACAAAATCATGTTTACATTTTTTATGGAAAGGAAATTTTCTTCAATATGATTTTGTTGAAAAATCTCAATCCCTCCTAGAGTGTTATCACACGGGTCTTAGAAACACGGTTGTGTGTATTGTACTTCATTAAATAAAATTCGTTTGAATGACAGTCTAAAGATTTTTGAGCGAGCTTTGTAAAGAGTTGCAGAATTGTTATCGAAATGAGTACGGTAATCTATTATGCATTTTATTATCAAAAAAAACCACACACTACAACTGCGGACGATCGAATCAGTTGGGCTTTTATTTTAAAAATTACAATTTGGGTGTTATTCTCCCGACCAAGATCTTTAAATATAAAGCCATATGAAAAATTAACATGCACAATATAAAAAATGAAATGAAGTCGCATAAGAAACCTGATGTGTGGTATTTTAAAGACATATCTGTTAGATAAAAGCATATATATATATATATATATATATATATATATATATATATATATATATATATATATATATATATATATATATATATATATATGCATTCGTTTTTCATTATAAATATATGTGTGTGTGCCAAGCATGCCACACACACACACACACACACACACACACACACACACATATATATATATATATATATATATATATATATATATATATATATATATATATATATATATATATATATATATATATATAAATATATATATCCAAATCACAAAAGTATTTTCTCAGTGTCCGGTAAAAATATAATAAAAGAAAAAAAGCAACACTAACTACAAAACATAAGCGCTTTCATTGTTAAAAATCTTCAGACGTTTTACAGTCGTTAACGACTGTAAAACGTCTGAAGATTTTTAACAATGAAAGCGCTTATGTTTTGCAGTTAGTGTTGCTTTTTTTCTTTTATTATATATATATATATATATATTTCTACTACAGTTATTGCCGAGATCAAAGAAATGCCGCGGACATTATTCTCCAATATACCACGAACGTCATCAGTAAATTATCAGATCACAAATACCTATTTGTCTCGCACTGACTATGAAAGTACAACTTCAAACCGTAAAAAGTTTTAAAACCATGTCAATTTCACGTGCTAGTTCCAGTCAAAACGATTTGTATTGCCTCAAATGTTTATTTTTAAGAGATCAATGCGGCTGTTCCTAGCACCTCCCTAGCATATTTTCACTGCATGTTTTTACATAAAATATATATCATGTAGTAGTAATAATCGTATTAAATTGCCCTGATAATATTAGGAACATGATTCAAAGATATTTTATAAATAAGATAAGAGTATTAAAAATCCAAAGAAAATTCTGTCGTCTGCATGTGATTCCTTTGATCGATTCACATGTATACACATTACCAACAAAACCATTGGGGTTACACGGAACAGCCGTCAAAATGACCTAGATCGTCTCTCTATAGGAGAAACGATCTGTAGAAATACTGGGCTGTTAGTAGAATAGAAATAAAGTTCTTGTTATCGTGAATGTTGCAGGATAACCTCCTCGGTCTCGAAATGTTGTTCAAAATATAAAAGCCTCGGCTAACGCCTCGGCTTTTATATTTCAAAACAACATTTCTCGACCTCGGAGGTTAATTTTGCAACATTCCCGAAAACTCGTACTTTATTTCTTAAATATATATATATATATCTATATAAGGTTTGTATAGTAGACTATTCTGGACTATTTTAAAGGGGTCAGTTTTCTTTTTAGAACATCAATGACTGTCCAGGTAGTTCATGTACCGTCTTGTTCACATAATTTCTAGAATTTGGTAGATTACTATATTAGTATAAATAACCTGTACACAGTTTATGAACAATCTTATTCGACTTTTGTTCGAAGAGATCAAAGTGTGCACAGTTACCTACTTACAGGAACAGTGTGATCTGTAATATCTATTCAGTAGACTGTAAAGGACACTCTTATGTTTGGACTCACAGTGTAAGTAACATTTTTGTATTTATATAATTATATTACTGGAAATAAATCATAACGTTTACAATTTAAACTTTGTGAGTGATCTTTTCTAAAGGTTTTAGGGTTATTCTGACCAATAACAGTGGTATTATATGCTGCAAATTATATCTTTATGTTTCTATTTTAATTGAAATTGAGGTAACAAAAAGACATTGCCATGGGATTTGTGGCATGTATAATTAGGATGTTTAAGGTAAGTGAAACTGAATCACTGTTTTCTGACCTGTCTGCAAACAAAATGGTTATGATTAGTTATAATTATACCATCTTCGTGAGATTGACCATTTAATTGTGTGATATTTTCAAATTCAATAAATAAGAAGGTTTTTCTATCCATCGTTTCTTGAATATTAATATAAAAAATGCAAAAGGTTACAAATTTAAGTCTTAAAACAACGAATCGTGTTGACCCTTATAAAACTTACGCTCCGTTTTGTCTGTCAATCTCTTATTCATGTGTTCGAGTACTAAATAAATAAAGCAAAAACAGTTATCAGTTTTATAGATACAATAAGTGACATAACATTTCAATGAAAACTGTGACAATACAAGTGAGACGTTTTAAAATGATAATAAACATTTAAAAATCATCTTTGGTTTATTCATATTATTTAAATGACAATATTCTTTAGGAATCATTTATAATGTCACGTGTTGTACGCGATATCAGATAACGTTGAGTCTGCGAATTGGGTAATAGACGGTGTTGTGACTGTTTTTCTAATATGTGGATGCGTGCTTTTGCTTTTAATAGTATATATCTAAGTAAAAAAATAGTAAACAAAAAGTAAACAATAAATTTGCAATTATTCAAAGGTTTCAATACAAACCACAATGCTGAACTAGTTTGTTGGCAAATTTATTAACTGAAATGTCATACATTTTTAGCTCTTAAAGATGTGATTACTGCAACTCAAAATGCCTTTTAACTACATATCATTTTTTTAACTTGAATATGATTAGGTTGAAAAATCTCAATCCCTCCTGGAGTGTTATGACACGAGTCTTAGATACACGGTTGTGTGTATTGTATTTCATTAAATAAAATTCGTTTGAATGACAGTCTAATTATTTTTGAGCGAGCTTTCTAAAGAGTTGCTGAATTGTTATCGAAATGAGTACGGAAATCTATTTTGCATTTAATTAATTAAAAAATAACACACTACAACTGCGGACGATCGAATCAGTTTGGGCTTTTATTTAAATAATTACAATTTGAAACACTTACCATCTTTACTATTTCTCAAGGTGTTATTCTCCCAACCAAGATCTTTAAATATAAAGCCATATGAAAAATAAACATGCACAATATAAAACATGAAATGAAGTCGCATAAGAAACCTGATGTGTGGTATTTTATTGACATATCTGTTAGATAAAAGCACAGGTAGTTTATGTACCTTCTTGTACACATAATTTTTAGAATTTGGTGGATTAATATATTAGTTTAAATAGCCTGTACACAGTTTATAATCAATCTTATTCGACTTTTGTTCGAAGAGATAAAAATGTGCACAGTTACAGTGTACCTACTTACAGGAACACCATGATCTGTAATAACTATTCAGTAGATTGTAAAGGACACTCTTATGTTTGGACTCACAGTGGCAGTACCATTTTTGTATATATGAACCCGTGTTATATATATATATATATATATATATATATATATATATATATATATATATATATATATATATATATATATATATATATATATATATATATATATATATATATATTCCCCTTTGTTAACTCGTACGGCATTTGTGATATAGACTCGAATTTTTGATTAAAAAGAGATAAAATTAAATGAAAATAAATAAATAAAACTAAGAAAAAAATGATTTACAAATAAAAGGTAGTAAAGAAACTAATGAATGGATGGATGAGGCGCAGCTGATAGATTTCATGAAACTACTATGTGGGTGAGGGTCAGGCGATGTATGGCTATGAGACGTTCATTTTAGTGAAGTCTATTTGTTTGTTCATGCCAGCAGGTCTGAATTATTTGAGTCTGTGCATCCAGAACTTTTCCTTGTTTTTCCTCTCCGCGTCTGTCCAATGAGGATTATGGTCAATAACCAATACTGTCATATCTTCCCATTTGTGGCCACTTGTATTGAAATGTTCTCCGACGGGCTCCTTGACAAGAAGTGTTGCCAAATATCTTGTAGGTGCGACACGTGATGGGGCTTTTAAAACTTTCTGCGTTGGTGTTGTGTTAACACAACAGGCATCTGGTATCGGAACATGTTTTAAAACCACCATTTGGCAACGGGTTGTCTAATCTTGTCCTCCTCACTACCATGTCCTTTAAGTTCCTCGGACGCTTAAACGCAGCCATTGGTGGATCCTTGAAAAGATCAGCCGTTGGTGTAAAGAATGGGCAGATTATTTCTAAGGATGCTGTTGAGGTTCTTAAGGGCGGGGTGATATGTAGTAACAAATGGAACCCTGCTTTTGTCTGTATTATCTTTTATTGTAAAAAGGTTTTCCTGTCTTTTGTAGTAATCTCATCAATTGCAAATTGAATTCTGTGGGCTTTATAGCCTCGATTACACAGATGGGATTTTAATATACTGCTCTGTTCTTCAACGATTTCATTAGAAGAACATATTCGTCTGATTCGGGTTGTTAATCCTTTAGGAATTCCTCTAAAAGTATGGGGAGGGTGGCAACTCGATGGCTTGAGGTAGAGGTGAGAATCAGTGGGTTTGGTATGGAAACTGAATTTATGTAGTAATCAAAAATACATTTTTGGAACTAGATATGTCCTCTGTGAATTTAATCGAATTGTGGAAGGAGTTGGCAAAGGTGATGAAGTCATTTAGGCAGTCTCGGTTTTCGACCCATTTCATCTCAATATCATCAAAGAACCGCAACCAGCTCAAAGGTTTGAAAGGAGCTCTGAGAAGCAGGTTGCGTTCCAATCTTCCTATAAATATATTGGCGTAAGAGGGTGTCATTTTGGTGCCCATAGCTGTACCACTTATTTGTATGTAATGTTTGCCATTAAACATGAAATTGTTCAGCTTGAGAACATGTTAAAGGAGCTTGAGTAGAGATTCGGTTGACGGCTGCTGAATTGTTCTACTGTCCCATACCTCGATGCAGGCCTCGATACCTTCATCGTGAGGAATATTCGTGTACAAGGACGTGACAAATCTTCTACATGTGAACGGCGATGTAAATCTATAAAGTCACATATTTTCTCTGTGGGGTGACCGATAGAACTGACTATAGGGCGCCTAGGCATTCCTTCCTTGTGGATTTTTGGACGCAGATAAAATTGACCCGGTCTACAGTTGGTTTGGCAAAGCGTTTCATAAACATTAACACAAATCTCATCATTTTTATACATATATTATTCTTGATTAACTGTATCTTTAGATCCACTAGCATCTTTTATCGGTACAGAGTCTCGTCCTACCATGGTAGGATTTGAATTTGTTCCATGTACATAGCTTTAACTTACCCGTCATTTATACTATTTATTTATTTTGATTTTCCCTCACTTTTTCTATTTGGTTTTTTTTCTATCCCCTATTTTCTTTGTTTGTGATTTCTAGTTCATACTTTCTAAATTTGACATAACACAGTCTCATTTCTGGTACGACCTACCACTTTTCATGTTTTGTGAAAAATATTAAGTCGTACCTGATATCATTATTTTTTGTATAAAGTTTGTCTTATACGTTACACATATTTCGGCTATTTAGTTTTTATTGAAATTAATTTATTTTCATGGCTCTTAAACAAAATAACATCGTTAAACTTCTGAAAAACAAAATAAGAAATGTATCAAAACCAAACACAGAATATCAAATTTAGAAACGTATATCAACTGTGACATTATACCAAAGGGCTTCCAGATATATGTCACTCCCAACGTAGGGTTAGTTTCTAAAAACTTCCAAAAACGCTGGGACTTCATATTAAGAAGATGCTCCAAAAAATTAATGTATCTCTGTCTGTTGTGGGATAACCACAGACTTCGACAACTGTAGAAAGATGTAGTTTCAGTTGAGTCTTCTCTTAACAAATCCACTTCCCATACAGATTTTGTTGAAGCAAAAAGAATTATTAAACATTCAATATAATATCTAATAACCTCAACAATACCCCAAAACAGGAAGTTCCTTCGGGATGGTGTTCCGGCAACAAACAGAACTAGGTCTAATATGTTGTCATCTCGTCCTTCTGCTAAAAAACGGCGCTCTATACGCTTCAAGCGCAAGAAGCAAACAAATGAAAAAGAGTCCTTGGCCGATACCAACACCTGCCCAGTTCTGAATACATCTAAGATTCCTCTCACAGACGTTGAGACATCGCTACTATATAAAGGTCTCAATATCTGTCCAACACCGCATGAGCTCGATGACAAAAAGGTTAGAGAGGACACCAGAGCATTTTTCCGAAGGCTAATATTAAGGAACACTTCTCGCGAAAAGACTCCAGCAATGATGACACAGACGAACCTCCTCCACCCTTGCACAACTTAGAGGAACATAGGTTGTACCGACCCAAACGTACTTGGGAACCGGCACCGGGCAAATGTGGAGCACTTGAGCCTTACATTGATGCTGTTGAGTCAGACATTGAGAAGCTCCTGACCAACCAAAAGATAGTCTCTGACAATCTGACGAAAGAAGAAAGATCTGCTCTACAAAGGTTGAAAAACAGGGACGACATAGTCATAAAGAAAGCAGACAAAGGATCTACAGTGGTTGTCCTAGACAAACAAGCGTATTTAGCCGAAGCCAACACACAACTGACAGACGATCGTTTCTACAAGAAACTGGACTCTGATCCTACTGAAGAGTTTTCAGCTCTCATTACTAACACCCTGGACAAAATGTATGAAAATGATGAGATTGGTGTTAATGTTTATGAAACGCTTCGCCCAACCAACTGTAGACCGGGTCAATATTATCTGCTTCCAAATATCCACAAGGAAGGAATGCCTGGGCGCCCTATAGTCAGTGCCATCGGTCACCCCACGGAGAATATATCTGAATTTATAGATTTACATCGCTGTCCACATGTAGAAGATTTGTCGCGTCCTTGTACACGAATATTCCTCACGATGAAGGTATCGAGGCCTGCATCGAGGTATGGGACAGTAGAACAATTCAGCAGCCGTCAACCGAATCTCTACTTAAGCTCCTTAAACATGTTATCAAGCTGAACAATTTCATGTTTAATGGCGAACATTACATACAAATAAGTGGTACAGCTATAGTACCGCGACTGCCTAAATGACTTCATCACCTTTGCCAACTCCTTCCACAATTCGATTAAATTCACAGAGGATACTACATCCACCTTGGAAGATGGTGAAATAAAATTCAGTCTCCATTCCAAACCCACTGATTCTCACCTCTACCTCAAGCCATCGTGTTGCCATCCTCCCCATACTTTTAGAGGAATTCCTAAAGGATTAACAACCCGAATCAGACAAATCTGTTCTTGTTATGACATCTTGGAAGAACAGAGCAGAATATTAAAATCCCATCTGTGTAATCGAGGCTATAAAGCCCACAGAATTCAATCTGCAATTGATGAGATTACTACAAAAGACAGGAAAACCCTTTAACAATACAAAGAGAAAACAGACAAAAGCAGGGTTCCATTTGTCACTACATATCACCCCGCCCTTAAGAACTTCAACAGCATCCTTAGAAATAATCTGCCCATTCTTTACACTAACGGCTGATCTTTTCAAGGATCCACCAATGGCTGCGTTTAAACGACCGAGGAACTTAAAGGACATAGTAGTGAGGGCAAAATTAGACACCTGTTGCCAAATGGTGGTTTTAAAACATGTTCCGATACCAGATGTCTGTTGTGCAAAGACAGCACCAACGCGGACAGTTTTAAAAGCCCCATCACGTGTCGCACCTACAATATATTTGGCAACACTTCTTGCCGCATAAACAACGTCATCTATCTCATCAGTTGCAAAGTCTGCTCTAAGCAATACGTTGGTGAAACAGGTGACCTCTGCAGAAGGATCAACAACCACCGCTCTAACATAAAGACCACAAAAGTCAAGGAGCTTATTGGAGAACATTTCAATACAAGTGGCCACAAATGGGAAGATATGACAGTATTGGTTATTGACCATAATCCTCATTGGACAGACGCGGAGAGGAAAAGCAAGGAAAAGTTCTGGATGCACAGACTCAAATCATTCAGACCTGATGGCATGAACAAACAAATGGACTTCACTAAAATGAACGTCTCATAGCCATACATCGCCTGACACCCACATAGTAATTTCATGAAATCTGTCAACTGCGCCTCTTCCATTCATTTATTAGTTTCTTTACTACCTTTTATTTGTAAATCATTTTTTTTCTTAACTTTATTAATTTATTTTCATTTAATTTTATCTCTTTTTAATCAAAAAGTCGAGTCTATATCTTAAGTGCCGTACGAGTTAACAACGGGGGTTCAAATTTTCATTTATTAACTCGGACGTCAATTTTAATGAGCTTATTAACTTAATCAGGCATGAAGTTGGCAGTCGATTGATTACTTTAGAGCGACCGGCGACAGAAGCAATACCTACTTTAATAATGTGAACAAATGTTTATAATGTAGCTGTTTTTATAGTTTCTTAAGTAGTTTAGTAGTAGCTTTAGATATTGTTTTCTTTGTTTTGTACTCATGTAATTTATTTTTTGGTCCTGAAGAAGGGACTGGTTGTCCCGAAAATTTTACAATTTCTATTGTACGTGTCGTTAGCCATTTTTAGTTCTTTATATATATATATATATATATATATATATATATATATATATATATATATATATATATATATATATATATATATATATATATATAATTATGTTTTTGGAAATAAATCATAAAGTTTACAATTTATTATTTGTGAGTGATCTTTTCTGGGATTTAGAGTTATTCTGACAAATAACAGTGGTATTATACAATACAAATTTTAACTTTATGTTTATATTTTAATTGAAATTGAGGAAACAAATAGACATTGCCATGGTATTTGTGGCATATGTATAATTAGGACGTTTTAGGTAAGTGAAACTGAATCACTGTTTTCTGACCTCTCTGCAAACAAAATGGTTATGATTAGTTATAATATTATAATAATACCATCCTTGTGAGATTGACCATTTATTTGCGTTATATTTTCAAACTTAATAAATATGAAGCTTTTTCTATCCATCGTTTCTTGAACATTACTATTAAAAATGCAAAAGGTTACAAATTCAAGTCTTACCACAACGAATCGTGTTCACCCTTATAAAACTTACGCTCCGTTTTTTCTGTCAATCTCTTATTCATGTGTTCGAGTTCTAAATAAATAAATCAAAAACAATTATAAGTTTTATAGATACAATAAGTGGAACACAATCTTAATGAAAACTGTGACAATACAAGTGAGATGTTTTCAAATGATAAAAAACATTAGAGCACGCATTTTTTAAAATTATCTTTGGTTTATTTATATTAATCAAATTACAATGTTCTTTAGGAATCATAAATAATGTCACGTGTTGTACGCGATATCAGATAACGTTGAGTCTGCGAATTGGGTAGTAGACGGTGTTGTGACTGTTTTTCTAATATGTGGATGCTTGCTTTTGCTTTTAATAGTACATATCTAAGTAAAGAAATAACAAACAAAAAGTGAACAATAAATTCGCAATCATTCAACACAAACCACAATGCTGAACTAGTTCGTTGGCAAATTTGTGAACTTTTAAGCTCTGACAAGATGTGACTACTGCAACTCAAAATGCCTCTTATACGAAAGCCGAGAAGGATCATTCGAGATTCGAAATACGAGATTCGAAATACGAGATTCGAGATTCGAAATTCGAGATTCAATATCTAAATTAACCAATCAAATCATGGATCTGAAACCTGTATCCTAGCAACATCAAACTGTTCTAGATAAAAATCATACGTACATGCTCTTATATACAAATAAATGCTATGTTCACTTCTCCGTACCTAACTAAATAATTATTTGTATTTACTTTTACACAGAATATCTAAATAGACTAGTAATAATGCAGTGTGCTTCGCGGATCTGAGTGATTTTGTTTGCCCTGGTGCATTTCCACCTGATGCGTTTGAACCCTAAGGTATTTCACCACCAGTAATAGTTTAAAACCCGGGTTTATTCACCTCTTTTGTGTAAAAATGCGGTTATGGTAGAGAACTTCATAAGCGTAGCTAATTTTTTCTGTAGGGGGTCCTAGGCCAATTTTAAAAATTTTTACAATGTAAATTTAATAAGCTCCAATTTTCCCGAGGAGGGGTTCCAGATCCCCTGACCCCCTCCTTTCTAGATCCCCGCATGAAGATTAGTACATGTATCTAAATAATCTAGCTAAATATAAATAATCTGTCCTGTTTCAATAATAAATATAAGCATTACTTATCGTTTTTATGTATGCATACAGTGATACACTAGTACTATGATTATAAACAAATCATTGAGATAATATCACATCATACGGAATTATTAATAAATACAATTTTTTTTCCTTCTCCTCAGTAAACAACTTATTATGAGTCTTACTTTTGGAATTGTTTTCAATATAGAAGGATACCTACTCTCTACAATTAAAGGTAGGGATGATAGGGTGCCAATTTGTTCACATTGCCGATTTCTTGTGCAGAGAACAGTAAAACCTTTTATTTGATTGTGCATGAATATTTCAAAATTAATTGTTGTACATATATTTTGTTATAATTCATTCATTGATATATCAACAAGAAAGAATAAAAGCGTATGTTTCACAGCCAAGTTAAGTTTCTCTGTAGTTTCCTACCCCCCCCCCCTACCCCCCACCGCACCAAAATTGACAATAATTACATATAAGTCATACAAATGTTTACTTTTTTTTAAGTAAATCTCTAAAGATGTAAATAAGCACTTCAAACAAAGATGTGTGTATTTAAAATACTACTACATTACACTTAGCCAGATAAAATGTAATCAGGATGAAGCTACAAGGGGTGAGTGGTGCAAATTTACCAATTTGTCGCCATACACACAGAACACCAAATAAAGAAACTGTGAGTGGTGTGTGGAATGCATAAAAGATGGCGGCAAATTATCTCAAATAATCAGTGCAAAAACCCACCAATAGGCTGTTATTTGTTACATATCCTGCAAAAACATTGATAAAAAATGTTATCGTCCCATAACATAGCCGATTAAGTTAATGTGTACATATGGTCAACGTACATGTAATTCTAATATACAAGAAGGCGGACGTATCAGGCGGGGATCCAGAAAATTAAATTTCAAAAATGATCGGTTGAATTACATTAAATGCTTTGAAAATTGTTTTAAACTATCGCACGGGTCAAAATGCGTGATAGAAGCTATGTACAGTGTAATTGGAAACTTTCATTTTATATCAATATGTAGAGTATTACCTATTGAGATGAGACAGATGAGAGTATAGCACAACTGCCACAAGCAATACATGTCCTTTACCGGCACCACCTCCCTCCCCTTAAAAAAATGAAACAATTGCCGTTTTATTTGCTAAAATGTGTGTGGTTCAAGATTTTTCTAAAGGACATACCCGATTAGAATTGAAAAAGAGTCGTACGATTAAAACTAATTTTGTCAAAATTTTTAGATTCATTTGGTTATATTTTGGTCCATTTGGGTAAATATATGCACCAGCGCAGCTCTAATTTATATATAATCAGGCCATAAATTCAAAATATTTTCAAAAATTAATAGCTTTAAATCCAGTGGATGAAAGAAAAGGAAAGCAAGTCGAACTCGATGAGTGCTAATACCTGTGTTGAATGAATGGTACAGTAGGATATGCGCAAAAAAGTCCCGTCTACTCTTTCCTACCCTGTAATTATTGGAATATAAGAGTCAAATTAAAAATCAAGTACGGATATGTACCTGTTTATCAAAAGTAAAACTACTCATAATTTATCTACAGTGCATCGTTATGGAGCTTTTATATTATATTATTAAGTTTTATATTAATTTGCCGAGCCAAATAAAAAAAACAACCTGGAAAACGAAGAGAAAACAAAGCGGGGACAGAATAACTGACAAATTAATTAGGACTATATAGCCCCCCCCCCCCCTCTTGAAATGTATATACTGAAAACAGATTATTGGCGTACAACATCCGCACACAATTTAAAGAAAATTTCATGTTTTTTTTATCATTTTCGCTAGCTAATGTAAGACATCACAAATACCCCAAACC
The DNA here is from genome assembly GCF_963853765.1 of Magallana gigas. Lineage (NCBI taxonomy): Eukaryota > Metazoa > Mollusca > Bivalvia > Ostreida > Ostreidae > Magallana > Magallana gigas. The sequence goes on from NC_088861.1 coordinate 49,317,607, forward strand.
CCCTCACGGAAAAGGAAATGCTAGGTGATGAGAGAGAGAGAGAGAGAGAGAGAGAGAGAGAGAGAGAGAGAGTCGATGTAAATCACAGGTGCGCTAACACCGTAAAAATTAAAGCTTGCTAGTTGGTCTGCCCTACCCTAGCTACCTCCTCTCTTTTCTCGTTTTAGAGTCTTAATTATTGTCTATATATTCTTGTATCAAATCAAATCAATTTCAAATTCTAAATCAAACTGAATTTGACACTACAAAACTCTCTCTGTGTCTGTCTGTCTGTCTGTCTGTCTGTCTGTCTGTCTGTCTCTCTCTCTCTCTCTCTCTCTCATATCGACAATGGCATTGTCATACCCTACAATATACTATTATCTGGATTTTTGTCTTTGCGGTTGTAAATCATTATATCTTCTATGGTTTAAAACTTTATCATAACCTATATTTTGACATGTCGATTATTTCATTGAGTTTCGTTTCATAGCTAAAACATTTAGATTAAACAGATCTTTCTTCGCGAGCCGATTTTTACACAGTTGGGGCGAATACACTTCGGGTTAAAATTGTTCGGGGGGAATACATACAGGGCAAACAAAACCACTTAGATTCGCAAAGCCAACAGTGTTATTTCTAATTTAATTGTTTATACTGTGTGGGGTTAATTCATCAATGTTAATTTAACCATTTTATAACCACTATATAAGAGCTATTAAGACATTTATTTGTAGGAAAGAGCATGTACGAATGATCTTTATTTAGAACAGTTTGATGTTGCTAGGATACAGGTTTCAGATCCATGATTTGATTGGTTAATTTAGATATTGAATCTCGAATTTCGAATCTGGAATCTCGTATTTCGAATCTCGTATTTCGAATCTCGAATGTCGAATGATCCTTCTCGGTTTTCGTACTCTTAACTACATATCATTTTTTTTTTAACTTGAATATGATTATTTTGAAAAATCTCAATCCCTCCTGGAGTGTTATCACACGGGTCTTAAATACACGAGTGTGTGTATTGTATTTCATTAAATAAAATGCGTTTGAATGACAGTCTAAAGATTTTTGAGCGAGCTTTGTAAAGAGTTGCTGAATTGTCATCGAAATGAGTACGACAATTTATTTTGCATTTTATTATTTAAAACATTACAACCTCGGACGATCGAGTCGGTTGGGTTTTTATTTAAATAGTTACAATTTGCAACACTTACCATCTTTACTCCTTTTCAAGGTGTTATTCTCCCAACCAAGATCTTTAAATATAAAGCCATATGAAAAATTAACATGCACAATATAAAAAAAATGAAATAAGAAACCTGATGTGTGGTTATTTATTGACATATCTTTTAGATGAAAGCATACATATGGGTTTATCCCTTCACCTATTTTTAGAATCGGTAGGGCAACAAAGTAGTGCCATTGAAATTAAAAGTTCCTTTATTAACAGACTACATACAAAAATTATGAAGCTATGTATTATTATGAACATCATACTTTTAAGTGATGCTTATTTTTTCATGTAAGTAATTTAAGCAAAATGTGATTTAACCTGAAAGTGTATGGAATTATTTTGTGTTATGTGTTGCTTCACTGAAAGGCAGGAGTTTACCACTTTCACTTTCTTTTTCAGGGGTTGACGTAAACAGACGGATTGTGCGGGAAAACGAATCTGACATCAAACCACGAAACTCGGACCGGAGATGGACAACTTGTGTAGCTTCAGTTTGAGGGATCAATCGTTGCTGAACGAAAATTAGGGAGAATTCTGTGTGACATTTTTAAACACTACCAGCTATGGAAAATGTGTTAGTAGACAATACCCATATTGAGTAAGTAGCAAAAATATCTGATTTTTTTATTTTTTTATTTTTTTATCTGAAATATAAAATTCAACGGTGTGTGTTTTTATTTTATCCATTTCTTGTTCATCTTCTTCATCAATATGGATGCTTTTGTGGCTAAATACTCTAAGAAATTACATGAAAAAAGCTATGTTGCTGCCAATCTCCAGTGTAGACTGTGGCATTATGGCCAGAGGTCAAAGTCATATGGTCAGATAAAACTTAAACTTCCGAACCTGGAATGGCATAGTTATTCCCCCGCTAAATTTCTTTAATTATTAAACTCAGATTTATCCCCCCTCCATCTCTTGATTGTTCACATTTATGCCACAACCCGTTATGTATAAACCCAGATCATCTCTCACTTGAACCAAATGGAGTTAATATGCAGCGTGTCAATTGTATGTCTGAAGGTGTGTGCAGACGGCATGTGAATCATCCCCCTTGTCTCATAAATCTCCATTTAAATGAGTAATGGTATGTATATCATAGATTTAATTCACTTTAAATTTATGAATTGTGTAATTTTATAAAGATATAAAAATAAAAATATGCAGAGCACTGGAGGCCCATCTCCAACCCCTCCCCCAGTGGTCTACAATTTTTTTTCTTCTTTACAAATTTTATGTTTAAAAATATTGCGCATAATTTTTATTGCATACTCATTGTAAATCAGTTTTTATTTTTTAAACGCAAGAGTTTAAAAAGTGATATCAATTCATTTTTCACCAATGACTGCAACCAGGTTGATCGGGATCGGGATTCTCTAAATTTTCACACCTTTGTTTTGCCAGACCAGAGAGTGACAGTTTTAGCTGATTCTTTCGGTAGTCAGTCTTTACAGACCGATTTAGTTTTTATTTGACATACTGTATCGCATTTCTACATCGAACCTATGCTCGCTTCCTTTTCTGAATCAGCGATTTTGCATGCGTTATGCTATACACTGACATTTGTTTTATTCTTTGCAGAGCTTTCAGTGATTGAGACTGAGCACCAAGGGGAGCACCTAGGGAAGCAAGGGTTGTACACACAGCCATGTCTATTCCATTGTTGGCTCGTAACAGACCTGAGAAAGCACAGGATTTTGCATTTCTACTGTAAGTTTTGTTTTTTGGAAGACTGACAGATATGGTTCGATTGACTGACTCGCACTTGTTTGTAGTTGTGTTCAGTTTCATTTCGTTTAAGGCAGAGATCGATAGAACCATTCCGAGTAATGATTTAAGACTAACCTTGTCTTTTTGATTTAACTTTTGGTCACCTGGTTCTAGATTATGTGTCCGTAGACCAACAGATTTGTGCCACCAGCTAGTTTTCTTACCACCCTTACAGAGAGTTACACTTACACTCCATCTGCAACCTTCACCGCAACCCCCACTGTAGCACTTGATGACCCTGTCTACGATTCTAGGTAGGCATTTTGAATTTTTTTTCAAGTCACCGTTATGTTTTTTCAAAAAATGCCTGATAAATGCCATGGCATCGTTCTTTGATGTCATTGGCAAACATTATCTACAAATGAGTTTTAGTGTGTGCAGGAAACATTTTGGGACTGAATTCGGCTTTAACACCTTGACGATACAGACTTTGCCGCTATGAATCCTATCATCTTGTCGGCTAGTTTTCCACAGGGGGGACAGATTGTTTCGAAGGGCGGTTTCTAACACCGCACAACTGGTGGCATCACCATCAGTGGTCACATATTTAACCAGTAGATCATGTTTAGCCAGTTTTTCCCCAATGTTGTATCCCGTCTCCCTCTCGGAGAATGGTTCGGCAGGATTTTTATTTGCTGTACAACCGACATGCCCATTATTTGGGCAGCGAACATCATACCTAATTGGGTCTGGTAGAGACCCGTTTGTATACCTAGATTCATTTCTGCAGCTTTCCTGCCACAGTGCTCAGATGGAACCTCATGATGCAATTTATATGGCTTCGAAATAAAATTGCAACTCTTGCACCCGAATGTCCATGACCAGCCTAGTCCCCGCTTATTTTCGGATTTTATCTCAAAATAAGCAAGTTGGCATTTACACCTGGCATGTGATACATACAGGTCGTTTATCATGACAATGATCAGACCCTTGTCTACAACCCTCATTTCCCGGCTGTCGGGTCTGGTGACTCTTGAATAAGGGTTGGGATCACTTGGGCGGGGGCGCAAAACATTAACATTACTGAGACTTTTTTCAGCGCCTGACAAAGTGTACGACTTACTGTCAGGTGATGCTTTAGTAATCAAGTTAAATTGATTAGCTGTTAACCGTGGTAACCAAACAGATTGTTTAGAGTGGCCGTGACCCGTTCTCCCCTTTCTAATATTATAGACAAACTTGTGCTTTTTTCTCTCACCTCTCATTTTCTATGCATACACAGGTTCAAATAACCTTGTTCCGATGACATCACATTTCAATATGGCTGCCTATGCTGTCTATGACATCATGACGTTGGGTTTTAGCGTATAAATGTAGTTAGGTTAGACTGATAGGTTTACACATTGAAAGTTTAATAACTCCATTTCTAACATACCAAACTTCACATGTAGCACCTTTTTAGAAACGACATACATGTATTCTCTTCTTTCTTGCAATTCCTTATCCGTGGTGTTTGTGATGCAATTTTTCTTGATTTGAGTAAAAATGTATCCAGAAATGAGAAAAATTGTGTATTTAATATACTGATTTTTTAATGTAAATTAACAGTTTACTCTCAATATTTTGATATATATTCTTAAATCTAGTTCTAAGAAGCAATTTAAACTAAAAAATCATGGTATAACGTAATATGTATGTGTGTTTATGTCAATCAGAATACATGTCTGAGAACAGCTGTATTTACATGTAATGAGGGGAGGTACATGTAATTTGTATAAGTCTCTAAAGCTTTTACTATTTATCGGAATTTCACGAAACTCGGTAGTATGGATGTGAGTGATGTATAATAGATAATGATATGTTGAAAAACCATTAGATTAATAAATGGGTTTACATATTGGGTTCATCCCTTCAACTATTTTTTGAATCGGTAGGACAACAAAGTAGTGCCATAAAAATGAAAAGTTCCATTATTAGCAGACTACATACAAAAATTATGTAGCTATGAATTATTATGAACATCATGTGAGGATCATTTTTCCTGTAAGTAAATTAAGCAAAATGTGATTTAACCTGAAAGTGTATGGAATTATTTTGTGTTATGTGTTGCTTCACTGAAAGGCAGGAGTTTACCACTTTCACTTTCTTTTTCAGGGTTTGACGTAAACAGTCGGATTTTGCGGGAAAACGAATCTGACATCAAACCACGAAACTCGGACCGGAGATGGACAACTTGTGTAGCTTTAGTTTGAGGGATCACTCGTTGCAGAACGAAAATTAGGGAGAATTCTGTGTGACATTTTGTTAACATTACAGGCTATGGAAAATGTATAAGTTGACTATACCCATATATATATATATATATATATATATATATATATATATATATATATATATATATATATATATATATATATATATATATATATATAATATAAAACTTTTAAAACACTGTTTCAAAATATTTCGACCGTGTTACCGGTCATCATCAGTCGGTGTCAATTGTCTATAGCAACACATCGTAGGACATATACTATGACGTCACAATATGAATACAGTCTGGCAAGTGACGTCATACAACAATATTGCGCCAAAAACATATGAAATATATATATATATATATATATATATATATATATATATATATATATATATATATATATATATATATATATATATATATATATATATATATATATAAGTTTGTATAGTTGACTATTCTGGACTATTTAGAATTTGGTAGATTGATATTTTAGTTTAAAAACATGTACACACACTACTGAATTCAAAATCCAATGATATTCCCAAAAATGGACTGACATTGTCTGACATCTACTGTATAACCACTGTACCCTACTGTAAATCCACTGTACACCCACTGTACAGAGCTACTGTACCACCCTGTATCCCACTGTACCCCACTGTACAGAGCCACTGTACTCCACTGCACAGCACAGTACCTACCCACTGGCCAGCACTGTACCTCACTGTACACCACTGTACGGGGCACTGACCAGCACTGTACCCCACTGTACACCACTGTACAGGGTACTGACAAATACTGTACACCACTGTAACCCACTGTACCTAGTATGTTTTATAAGTTATTATGTTTAAACAGTGAATTGATTATTTACTTTATTTGAGACCAAAATCTGGATTTGCTGTGATTCTTTCCTATTGCTTACAAGAGAGAAAACGGGCTTCTATTTCTTTAAGTTCATATATAATTACATGCGCGGTCAGAATTCTTTCCAAGGAAAGGGCAGGGATACTTGTTTGCTGGGGGAGCTTAGACATATTTTGGATAGTTGTACTATGTAAGTTTTAAAAAAAATTATCCTCTGACCCCCTCCCCCCCCCAATCCTCCAATCCACGCATGTATTTTTCTGAAAACTTGGAATCCAATTATCATACAAAATATAGCAACTTATTCAATAAAAAGGGGAAAATATTTTTATATATTTCAAAATCAATGTTTTAGTAACTAAATATCTAGTTGATTTTTTTTACAATGAATTTCATTTAATCAATATTGTCCAACATATATTAAGAGAATTTAAAACTATGAATTACAATTTATAGATAGTTTTAAATTATCTGAATTTTAAAACTTTAATGTAACATATATGTGGAGGAGGGACAACTTTTTTAACGATAAAAAAATTCCACCATATTGCTCAATATACTGATTTTTTTTTTTCAAAAGAGAGAAGATAACTGGTCTGGACTTTAAAATGTCTTTGAAGTTTTACTTCACAGGAAGATCAGCGAGTCAGTATCTGTGTATAGTATACATACTTTCAGTAGATCAAAAGGTGTAAATGTCCCAATATTCAACCTTGTAAATTTTCAGTCTGACACCTTGTTCAAGATATTATGTAATTCCTTTATAAGGGTATTTGTGGTCTTTAGATTATTAAATCCATTTGAAATATATTTTTTAAAAACATAACATGTATAATTAAACGAAATACTCTTTATATTAATCATTTTAGATGCTTTTTTTTAGTATTTAACTCAAGTCGGATATTAAACATGTTAAACATTTATAAATCCCCACCCCCAACCCCCCCCCCCCCCCCCCACCAGTCGCTGATATCAACATAAGTATTGTGTTAAATTAAAAATGAAATATGGTGATAACGAACAGTGTTCAAATAATATTTCACCCTATTACGGTACTTTTAATTATATACTTTTGAATTTGAACACTGTTCATTATCAACACATGTAATACATCTACATGTATCTGCTCTTGCACAGCTAAGAATGTTGCCATTATATACATGTAGTAACAGTTTTAATAAGAAAAAATATACCCCCTCCTTCCCTCCCTCCCTCCCTCCTCTCTCTCTCTCTCTATCTCTCTCTCTCTCTCTATCCCTCATGTTGTAGCTATTCTCCTCCAAAGTCAGAAAGGTATACATAAGCCCCCCCCCCCCCCCCCGCGCAATATTTTTGCTGCATCACAATTTAATTTTAGCATCTCTTCAATTATAAGCGACACCTTAATTAATAGGCAAACATGTTTATTTTCTCTTTTCGTAATAAGTGAATTGTGTGAAGGTCGGATGAATGAGATAAACAGTTTTATTATTCAGTAAATACGCAATTTATTTTTGAATCATGTTAAATGTATATGACCTAATAAATTTCACGACGATGAATGAGCATGCAGCCGAAAACATGCATACAAAATTTTCTTTTTTAAAACAAACTTATGAGCTATTAAAGCTGTATTTATTGATTACACACTCAATTGGAACTTGTTACACGAAAACGTCACTCCATGGAAAACGAACTCCATTAGTTGTCAGCGTATAATGGCTGCCATTACATTCAAGTGAATATTTTTACTGATCGTATGGTTTTCTTACACAATTATATTTGTTAAAATTCACGTCTTAAACAATGTCAAGTGCTAAACACAATGAGTTAAATCTTTAAAGCAGAATTAGTTTACTGAATTTTTTCAATTGTGCTTTACACACGTGCTCGGACGACATTTCCATATAAAATCGCTTCGTATGGTCAAAACAAAAAGATATTCAAACTATGACGAATTCTGACTAATTATTTATATCTTGTGTAATATTTGCTTCCAGTGTATAGTGATTAGCAGCGTTCACGATCGCAGGTAGACTTCCAGCCTCGGAGGCTTTCACACCTCTAGAAATTAAGCCCCGCCCTCACCTGAGATTTACCACCCGGTAAAAAAGTTTGGCCGTTAAACGATCTTTCGTTTTTTCTTCTGTTTTTTTTCTTCATTTACTGAAACCAGTATATTGTATCATAGCAAACATTTTAAATCTTCTAAAAAACTCTCAAACAAACTCAAACTCTCTCTCTCTCTCTCTCTCTCTCTCTCTCTCTCTCTCTCTCTCATTATACAAAAAAGTGTGTAGCGTAGGGCATTTTATATATCTTATTTCTTAAACATTTAAAAGTAAATTATATATTAAGAAAACTGTACAGATATGCATGTTACAACATGTTACAACCTTCCTTGATTTAAATTCTTCCTTTTATTTATCGCTGAAATTAATGATAAAGTTAATTGCCGCTTAATATGTCATTGATTATGTTTAAAATTCATAATGTATTCTGTAGTAGGTGTTATTTTGTAAAATTAAAACCCGACATTTGCAATGTATATTTGAATATTTTAATAAAAAGAAATCAATTAACAAATGAGCTAGAAACTCGCACGCTATCTTCAAAATGTACCTGTGTAGTCATGCGGGATGTCATGATATTTGGACATGTGTACAAAAAAATAAGCATGGATATATTTTGTGGATTCTGTGTTTAATTGACTGTTTTTAGTGGCTAAAACACAGCTTATGAGACACAGAGAATTAACAACCCGATCATTTAAACGTAGGCTTGTCATATATCACCAATAAGAAATGATTATGTTACTTTGCTGGTGGGGGGGGGGGGGGGGGGGTATTTTCGAATGACTGGCAGAATGAACATAATTACATGTAATTTTTTTAATAATCAGATTCAACATGTAAAATTCAATACTTTCACCTTATAGCTACAGTCATTTCATGCATATCTTTTACAATTTAACGCTATGCTATGGTATGCGATTTTAATGATATGCTATGAGATGTGTATGCTATGCTATGAGATTTGTATGCTATGCTACGAGAAATTCGAATGAAGGGCTTAATAATATGGTATGCTATGGTATGCTATGAGATTTGAACAAACACGCCTCCATACACAAAAGAGTTCCACACATTTCGAAGTAAAATAACAAGAAGCCAAAGTTTACCACAAACCTATCATGTAAACATTTATTTTTTTCAAATAAAAACATTTAAAACCGAGTTAAAATAATGTTGTATGCTATGCTATGGTATAATATGACGAATGCGATTCTATGAGATTGTATGCTATGCTATGAGATTCCAATGCTATGCTATGAGATTTCAATGCTATGCTATGAGATTTCAGTGCTATGCTATGCTATGGTGTATGTTGTAAAAGATATGCTTGAACTGACTGTAGTGAAATTATCATAATTTTATGATCGTAACATTCAATAACAATAGACATTTATTAATAAAGAAAACGTATTAAAAATTTAACTACCTGTTGCATTCTTCTGTCAAGTTATCTGTTTACATAATGATAATGCTATATATACATCATTATAAAAATAAATATCGAAGAAACAAAATATACTGAAGATTTAAAAATCTTATTTTTTTCTCAAACTTATAGTACAGTGCCGTTCAGTGGGGTACAGTGATGGTCAGTGCCCGGTACAGTGGTGTTCAGTAGGGTACAGTGCTGGTCAGTGCCCTGTACAGTGGCGTACAGTGGGGTACAGTGGAAGTCAGTAGGACTGTACAGTGCTGTTCAGTAGAAATGTACAGTGGGGTACAGTGGAAGTCAGTGAAATGTACAGTGAGGTACAGTCAATGTACAGTGGATGTCAGACAATGTCAGTCAATATTTGGGAATATCAGTGGATTTTGAATCCAGTAGTGACAGTTTATGAACAATCTTATTCGACTTTTGTACGAAGACATCAAACTGTGCACAGTTACCTACTTACAGGAACATTGTGATATGTAATATCTATTCAATAGGTTGTAAAGGACACTCTTATGTTTGGACTGTTAGTGTAAGTAACATTTTTGTATTTATATAATTATATTTCTGGAAATAAATCATAACGTTTACAGTTTTCTGGGGATTTAGGGCTATTCTGACCAATAATAGTGGTATAGTAAAATACAAATTTAATTTAAATTGAAAACTGGGGTAAGAAATAGACAGTGCCACGGGATTTGTGGCATGTTTAACTACGGCTTTTAAGATATGTGAAACTGCGCGGCTATGTTAAGGCTGTCCGATTAATTTCACATCGATATGTAGAAAGTCACTTGTCTGTACTTCATAAGATATGACGTCATAGTTAACTTTGACGTCACGATCTGCATTCCTTTCGATCGTTCTTAGGGAATGTATCGTAACGTAATAAGTGATATTCATTGTGCATAATAAAACCGCTTCATTCCTTTACATATACACTGTTGTAAATGCTAGTGATACTAAATTCAATATCACTGATATGGAGTATAAAAAAATCAACAGTTTCAAAGCTTCGTAATAGGTAAATAACTATTTATAAACTAATGGTTTTGAGACTCCCCCTGCTACGTGTAATCTAATGAATGGTGATATGTATGTGTATATAAAATCGGCTTGGCACAAGTGAAAGATGAAAACAATCTTAGTATATTTTACGTGAAATCGGGTGAGAAAATAAGTACCACTGTGAATCTTGCTGGGGGAAACCTACCGATTGACCCGATTTTGTGTAAATCGAGCCTAAAAGGTAAAAATGTGCCTAATTTCGATGGCAGTGTGAAATGTTTTGACAATATTTCAAATAAACGAAATATTTATATGACCCCCCAGCAAGAACTGCAAAATACATTACTTATCGAAGGATTTTTTATAAAAATATTTTTAATTTAATGTCATATTCACTTGTGCCGATGCGATTTTTATAGATTATTTACCGTGTTAGAATACACCCGTCACGTGCTTAAGAAAAATATATGACGTCACAAAAATACATCAAATATAGTGTTGGATGCCACTATTAACTTATGTAATAAAAGTTTAAAGAAACTCACTCGGTTAAAGCATTTTTCGATAATTAAAATACTATCATTTTTCGATATACCGTCAATCTGGAAATTTTTACCGTAGATAAATTTTTAGCTAATTTGCGCGTCTTCTGCATTCGCCAAAAAATTTTTCCTAAAAATTAATCAACAACAAAAAAAAAGCTATAAAAATTTTGCCGAAGGCTGGTCTCTTCTCCTTACTATATGAACAGGTGTCCGTCAGTAGTGGTCATTTAAAAAACCTGTTTATATAACCAGGTAATTACCCCCAAGCTATAACCAGCGTGTGGAGAAGGAATTCACTCAAAATCGGTATCTTCGGTTGACTGGTAGCCTTATGTCTATCTTAATTAAGTGTACATGTATACTGATGACACTGCATGCATGCGTGATTTATTCATAGATATGACATGTACTGGCGTTACGCAGAATGTAGCGTTATTTTTTTACCCCATTCACAGTGTACCGGCGGGACACCAAAATTCACAGAATTCGAAAATTTGTACAGTATTTTGAATTTCTCGCTGAATGCCGCCATTTTCTTCTCACATCGCTCGCTTGACACAGAAAAAACATCACCTGTGTTTGACACGTGACCCTCCGATACTTGTGTGGTGTACACAAACCGTCGCATGTGAAGGCGTGAACTGCTAATTGGGATAATTATCTCGCTATAATTCCGTATCAAGATACCCCTTTAGGTAGTTTTGTTGCATTTGCTGCTATTATTGTTTATATCGGTAATTTGAACGAGATATAAATTGCAGACATCAACTCTCGCATGATACTATATAAAGTTGGTAAACATATATGCGATTCGTGAAAAAATAAGAGGCGGCGGTAATATACGATGTCCGAAGGTTAGCTAAGATTGCTCATGTCAGTATATTGACATTTACTTGAGTGCTTTTTATTTCTAGCGCCGATGACAATTCGCAAAAATTTAAAACGTAAAAATTAATCTATAGCTATATGACTCGAATTCGCAAAAATAAATCGACGTAAAAATTTCCAGATTTACGGTATATTTAGCTTCGGACAGCCTTAACATAGCCGCGTGATTACTATTTTCTGACCTGTTTAAAAACAAATTGGTTAAGAATAGTTCTAATAATACCATCTTCGTGAGATTGACCATTTAATTGTGTGATATTTCTAAATTCAATAAATATAAAGCTTATTTCTATCTATCGTGTCGTGAATATTAATTTAAAAATGCAACAGGCTACAAATTTAAGTCTTAAAACAACAAATCGTTTTCACTCTTAAAAAACTTACGCTCTGTTTTTTCTGTCATTTTCTTGTTCATGTGTTCGAGTTCTAAATGAATAAAGCAAAAAAAATTATAAGTTTTATAGATACAACAAGTGACCTAAAATTTTAATGAAAACTGAGAATACAACTGAGACGTTTTCAAATGATAATAAACATTTAAAAATCATCTTTGGTTTATTCATATTATTTAAATGACAATATTCTTTAGGAATCAATTATAATGTCACGTGTTGTACGCGATATCAAATAACGTTGAGTCTGCGAATTGGGTAATAGACAGTGTTGTGACTGTTTTTCTAATATGTGGATGCTTGCTATTGCTTTTAATAGTACATATCTAAGTAAAGAAATAACAAACAAAAAGTAAACAATAAATTCGCAATTATTCAAAGGTTTCAACACAATCCACAATGCTGAAATAGTTTGTTGGCAAATTTGTGAACTGAAATGTCATACATTTTAAGCTCTGACAAGATGTGACTACTGCAACTCAAAATGCCTCTTGACTACATATCATTTTTTAACTTGAATATGATTGTGTTGAAAAATCTCAATCCCTCCTGGAGTGTTATCACACGGGTCTTAGATACACGGTTGTGTGTATCGTATTTCATTGAATAAAATTCGTTCGAAGAATTCTGAGCGAGCTCTTTAAAGAGTTGCTGAATTGTTATCGACATGAGTATGGAAAACTATTTTCAAACTTGCATTTTATTATTAAAAAAAAAGTACAATTTCGGATGATCGAATCAGTTGAGCTTTTTTGTTAATAATTACAATTTGAAACACTTACTATCTTTACTCCTTCTCAAGGTGTTATTCTCCCGACCAAGATCTTTAAATATAAAGCCATATGAAAAATAAACATGCACAATATAAACAAGAGGCCCATGGGCCACATCGCAAACCTGAGGAACAATAGGTATGATAAAATCAGTTTAATGGAGTCATAATACAAACTATCTGGACAATGTACAATAATATATGTAGATCCTGTATAAATAAAATCCATTTTCCACTGGCTATTCTTATGTTTATAATCTTTAGTCCCTTTTCTAACAGGTTGATTTTATAGTCATATCATATGTTGAGTATTGCAGTTCTCAAAAAGATCCTTAACAATAGTTTATATATGGAATATATAAACGTACATTAAACTCTGAACCTTCTCGTGAGGCCAAAGAATTGTCCTGGGGCCAAAATCTTAACAATTATAAAGAATCATCTGGCTGATTAGTTTCTGAGAAGATTTTTAAAGATTTACCCTAAAGATTCTTTTGTTAAACTTTGACCCCCCATTGTGGCCCCAACCTACCCCTGAGGATCATGATTTTCACAACTTTGAATCTACACTACCTGAGGATGCTTTCACACAAGTTTAAGCTTTCCTGGCTGATTAGTTTCTGAGAAGAAGATTTTTAAAGATTTACTCTGTTTATTCCTATGTAAAACATCAACCTCCCATTGTGGCCCAAAACCTACCCCCAGGGGTCATGATTTTCACAAATTTGAATCTACACTACCTGAGGATGCTTCCACACAAGTTTTAGCTTTCCTGGCTAATTAGTTTCTGAGAAGAAGATTTTTAAAGATTTACTCTATATAATCATATGTTGAACTTCGACCCCCCATTGTGGCCCATACCTAACCCTGAGGATCATGATTTTCACAACTTTGAATCTACACTACCTGAGGATGCTTCCACATAAGTTTCATCTTTGCCAGCTGATTAGTTTCTGAGAAGAAGATTTTTAAAGATTTACCCTATATATTCCTATGTTAAACTTCGATCCCCCATTGTGGCCCCACTCTACCCCCGGGGGTCATGATTTTCACAACTTTGAATTTACACTGCCTTAGGATGCATCCACACAAGTGTCAGCTTTCCTGGCTGATTAGTTTCTGAGAAAAAGATTTTTAAAGATTTACCCTATATATTCCTATGTAAAACTTCGACCCACCATTGTGGCCCCACCCTTCCCCGGGGGTCATGATTTTCACAACTTTGAATCTACACTATCTGAGGATGCTTCCACACAAGAGTCAGCTTTCCTGGCCGATTAGTTTGTGAGAAGAAGATTTTTAAAGATTTACTCTATATATTCCTATGTAAAACTTCGATCTCCCATTGTGGCCCCACCCTACCCCCGGGGGTCATGATTTTAAAAAAATTGAATCTACATTACCTGATGATGCTTTCACACAAGTTTTAGCTTTCCTGGCTGATTAGTTTTTGAGAAGGAGATTTTTAAAGATTTACTCTATATATTCATTTGTTAAATTGCGACCCCCCATTGTAGCCCCACCCTCAGGTGAGCTAAAAAGATTAAGTTTACAATACAATAAGTTGTTAAAGTTGGTTTCTGGAAGAACAGACTTTGAAAATTTTCTTAATAAATATTGACAAATTTTTTACTTTTTTAATCTTTAGTTTTTAAGATCTGTGTACAAATATAGAATTGTGAGCAAGTCTTTGTATCTTGCTTATAATTCGAAGCTTAACACTCAAATATGGTTAGTAAATAAAATTGTAAACAATTAAACACAAGAAACATGCACTACATGTATAACAAATAAAGAACACAATTTATTTTTTTGAAATGAATCATATATATACATTTATTTACCTACATATTTCCGTCAGCGATATCAAACTCTATTTAAACTGAATAAACTCGGGAAAATGTCGAGCATCTCAACAAAACCTATTGCATTAATCTACCATTACGCAATAGATAATGCCGAATTACCGATAGAATGAATTGTATTTCAGTACCCCTACATCAGATTTTGCTTAATTTGCGCAGATTAACAGTTAACTGTTTGATTTACCGAAGTATCTGTTTGATTTGATACGTAAAAATCACGAAATACAGACGATTGTTTCCAGGTTACAAAGCGTAAATAATGAAAACGAAACGAAAATCAGAACAAGCTAACACCAACGTCATGTGTGAAAACTGTCAACGCATTGAAATATTTAGCATCAATTTACTTCACAAAATCGGCACCAATATATTTTGCATGTTTCAAAATTTCCCTTCATACGCAAACTGTTGCACAACAAGCAAATTCATCATAGTCATATCGACCCTTTTTCGTATAATGTCATGGCTGCTTTAAACAAAGAACCTCGTTTTAGAAGTATGGAATACGAGTCTTGGTAAAATGGGTATGCAAACCCGGGCCGTGGCAAAATAAAAGCCGGGACAGATCGGCAATCGTCAATTCCAAATACGCATTTTTTTTTGCAGCAATATTAAAAGCGAATACAAATATTCTAGTCCATCAAATATCCTGAAATTTTAATGAGATTGGCAGATTAATAACTGCCAATCTTTGGTTTTGCCCAGGCCAAGTATTGCCTACCCATTTTACCGGATGCCGATCCCGAAGCTATTAAACTGATTGAAACACGCCTTTCCTTTATCATTACTTTCGTAATAACTCAGATTTGAAACAAAATTACCCCTTAATTTTTGCAATTTATATTTTCCTTCCCATAAGGATAGTTTAGGCTAAACTACGTTGAATTTGCCTCGGTAGTTCTTTAGAAGAAGATTTTTAAAAATGCACCCCCTTTTTTCTACAGTTTCAAGGTTTTCTCCGCTTTGAATACAGATCGGACTTTTATTTCTGCATTTTATATTCGCCCTCACATAAGGATGCTTTGTGCCAAATTTGGTTGAAATTGGATAAGCGGTTTTAGAAAAGAAGTTCAAAATGTAAAAAGTTTACAGACGGACAGACGGACAGACGGACGGACGGGCAGACAGACAGACGGACGACGGACAAAATGTGATCAGAATAGCTCACTTGAGCTTTCAGCTGAGGTGAGCTAAAAATGAAATAAGAAACCTGATGTGTGGTATTTTATTGACATACCTGTTAGATAAAAGCATATATATATGCATTATACATATATACATTATATGTTTTTCCCGTACTATTACAAAACGCTTATACTATGACGTCATAATGAACTCTGAAAAGCGCAACATATACTTGATGTTATATGACGTCACAATGATCATTTGAAATGTATGTATATATATATATATATATATATATATATATATATATATATATATATATATATATATATATATATATATATATATATATATAATCAAAAATGAGTAAAGTTAATCCACACAAGTATTAAATAATAAAAAATAACAGAAAGCCGATTCAAAAATCTACCGGTTTCATTACAATTTTCAGGAGTTTTGAACAATCACCATAGATACATAGGTACATACATTTTCCGTGATATTGACCATTTAATTGTGTGATATTTCTAAATCCAATAAATATTAAGCTTATTTCTATCCATCGTTTCTTGAATATTAATGAAAAAATGCAAAAGTTAATAAATTCAGGTCTTAACACAAAGAATCTTTTTCACACTTAAAAAACTTACGCTCTGTTTTTTCTGTCATTTTCTTATTCATGTGTTCGAGTTCTGAATAAAAAAGGGGAAAATAGTTTATCGACACAGTAAGTCACGTAAAATTTATTTGAAAACTGTGACATGACAATTGAGATGTTTTTAAGTGATATTAAACATCAGAACACGCATTTTTAGAAATCATCTTTGTTTATATTAATCAAATTACAATGTTTTTTTAGGAATCATAAATAATGTCACGTGTTGTACGCGATATCAGATAACCTTGAGTCTGCTAATTGGGTAGTAGACAGTGTAGTGACTGTTTTTCTAATATGTGGATGCGTGCTTTTGCTTTTAATAGTACATATCTAAGTAAAGAAATAATAAACAAAAAGAAAACAATACATTCGCAATTATTTAAAAGTTTCAACACAAACCACAATGCTGTACTAATTTGTTGACAGATTTTTCAACTTAAATGTCATACATATATTGTTTTGACAAGATGTGATTATTACAACATAAAATGCATTTTAAATATTAAATGTTTTAAACTTGAATATGATAATGTTGAAAAATCTCAATCCCTGTCTGACTGTTATCACACGGGTTTTAGATACACGGTTGTGTGTATTGTATTTCATTAAATAAAATTCGTTCGAATGACAGTCTAAAGATTTTTGAGCGAGCTTAGTAAAGAGTCTCTGAATTGTTATCGAAATGAGTATAGAGATCTCTTTTCAATCTTGCATTTAATTATTTTAAAAAAGGACTACAATTTCGGATGATCGAATCAGTTGCGCTTTTAAAAAAAAATAATTACAAGTTAAAATTTACAATTCCTAATGATTAGGCTTTATTTTTTTACAATTTGAAACACTTACCATCTTTACTCTTTCTCAAGGTGTTATTCTCCCGACCAAGATCTATTAATATAAAGCCATATGAAAAATAAACATGGACACTTAAAAAAAAACAAACCTTTTTTATTGGAAATTCTATGGGCGTGGCCTTTTCAGTTTTTAAATATTGCAACTGGTTTACTACTGTAATATTTTCTCTTCAATTACCGTAAGTGGTGTTATCACTTATATGTAACACAATGAACAGCGCATCAAAAAGATTCATATTCATTGACATAATGTTGAATTGCAAATTTGGGGAAAACCGTTCGTAAACTCCTTGTCTAGTTTTATATTTTAACGTAAGTATTATATTTTAATGTATCTTCAGAATACTGAATAGGGCTCTTCAAAGAGCATTAATTAACACGTATACAAAGAAAGAGTTGTATTAAACTAAAGACGAGCTCGTTACAAACAACGATTAGGTTTTCCGTCGTAGCTGCGTCATACTTGTGACGTATTACAAAAAATTGATAGCTGACCATCGTACAATATTAGATGTGTAAACACTGAGAAACAAAGTATTATATTTC
The DNA here is from genome assembly GCF_963853765.1 of Magallana gigas. Classification (NCBI taxonomy): domain Eukaryota; kingdom Metazoa; phylum Mollusca; class Bivalvia; order Ostreida; family Ostreidae; genus Magallana; species Magallana gigas. The sequence continues at coordinate 49,335,805 of NC_088861.1, forward strand.
TGTGACCGCGTAGATTTTACGGTGATAGAGAATTCGTCTGGATCTGCATCGGTCGTGTGCAGTACGAACTGGGTGAGGGAATGATGGCGTAAAGTGTATAAGGTAAAAGGTTGGGGCGCGCTGTGGGCCGTAAGCTAAAACGAAGGGTAGGTTTGCCGTATTCCCGAAGGTCCACCAGTATACAGTTCCAGAGAAATAAACAGGCAATTGATGCAGGATTCCACATTATTGGACGAGACTCAACGATGGCAACATTATAACAATTTAACAGACAGACATGTTACAAACAAGTCGGATATGACCAGAAGTGGCCTCCGGACTCAATACTCTGGGAGAGTCGGACGTAGCCGGGGCTGGCCGCCGTATTCCAGACTGCGCATTGACAATTGTACATAACTATTTATAAGAATCTTAACAATGAGTATAAATTGCAATTAACAGGTAATGATATAAGTAAGCTGAGTGAAAGTTTCACAGATATAAAATAATTAAATAAACTCAATGAGACTGATGTCCAAGAAATGAAAATCTGATAATTGCACAATGTTGTTTTAAGAGATTAACAGTCCTTGAGACATGACACTCTGTCTCTTTGAAATCACATATAAAGTCTGAAAAGTGTCAATCACTAAATAAAAAAAGTAACTATGTAAGAAATAAACTGTGAGAAAAAAATTACGAAACAGATGTTGAATTTTACAAGTAAAGTAAAAAAAATAATTATAATTGAACAGTGCATTTTGCACGATGATACTACATGTTTATAAGCAAATACAGATCTTAACACGTTGTCTCTAGTTTGATTCGCCGCATTTTATTGACAGAGTGGGACTGTGGTTATGCCCGGTACGATGGTAAAAAGACCACTTGCAAACGTTTTACACGCATTTTTATCGAACGCAAGCACCAATGAATCTATTAGTATATATGCGGGGATCCTGGAAATTTTACAAGGGGTTTTGAAGAATAATTTTGTATTTCGAGGAGGGGGAACATGCGCGGATCAGAAAATTTTTCCGGGGTGGGGGTTGAAAAGTCAGACGGTTATTTGAGTTTGCCAAGGGATGTCCGAGGCATATTTGGTAAGTTTATAATGTACACATAATTGAAGGAAACCTTTCCCTTCTAGATCCGCGCACGGAGAAGACCGATGCCGATAATTTTACTGTAATTTTAACCATTTTTATTTAATTACTCATGTTCATAATTATCAGAAAACCAATATTACCTTTCAAAGCAGTTAAAACTTAAAACTTAAGATACAAACCATTTAGTCTCGGTGAGTATTGCGTCCGCGTACGAAAATCATGGCAATTCTTAAGAAATTCGGATGGACGAACTGTGTCCTAGGTCGTCCATCCGATTCTTTTTCTGACTAAAAGCTACAAACCTGCAGTTAGAGATTTTCAAACTCTTTTTGATTATGTCAATTTGTTTGTCTCAAAGAATCCTTTTTTAAAACAATAAAATTTTACCTTAAAAAAAAGAAAGAAATCGGGCACAATTTTCAATGTTAGCATTTTACAATTTTATGGTCTAATAAAATTTCAAGAAACAACTCTTCATTGCTTTATCCGATATATTGCATGAAAAAAATTTACATCGCATTTTTTAAATTACAAAAGGATATTCAAAATGAACTTGGATTAACCGCTAACAAACAGGCATAAAGAGAGACTGAGAACCAATTTTTTCTCTTTTTTTTTTACATCAGAAGAAAATCAAAAATAAATCAAAATATATATTTTTTCTTTGTATGCGTTAATGAAAATGTAGATCAGCAAGGGGTTCTTTTTCGTGCAAGCACCTACTTAACAGATTGTTACACGGGTCTACAACGATGACAAATATCGAAAAGGCAATATTGTAGGTGAAGGATGAATGTGTAATTTGTTTTTTAAGTTTATTTTTGATACATGTAATTATATTTATCTGGATCGGTTATGTTTGTTAGTTTGTTTTGATTATTAAAGAGGGGAATAAAGAAATGAGTAATTTCCAAGCACGTAGCATCGTTTTTGAAAGTGGGGGGGGGGGGGAGCAAACTCATCCAACAAATCTTGACAAGCAAAAAAAAAAAAAATGGAATTTTCCAAAATTTCACTCCTAATTTCATGATTTCCATACCATGCTACCAAAATGGGGGGGGGGGGGGGGGGGGCAACTCCATGATAATTCAATTTTTTTTATGTAAATTTTATTAAAATAGTTGCTTCGAGAAAAAGTGGGGAGAGGACATCTTTATGTCATATAACATGTGAAACTGATTTCATTCCACCCACAAGCTTGAAATAATGAAATAATTTTAATGAAAACAATATAAATAGACGTCATAAATCCCATATCAAACGCCATATAACCACTTGATTCTGCGCGTCTTTTTAATGAATTTAAAAACAGCGGCAAATTCTAAAATGTATTTTAAAGGTAATGTTAGCTGCAGGTCTGTAGACCTTGTATGAAAAATTTCGGATGGTAGTCAATTTTTCCGGGATACAGACAGAGCGGTACATATATGCAGCTAAGGTAACTAAGAATGATCCCAATAAAATACTTTGTTGAGTAATGCAAGCTTTTAAGAAAGCAATACTTATATTTGTTTAAAATATAACATCCAAATACTTCGTCTTATACATTCGCTATTTGTAGAACAAGCAGAACCAGTATCAGTCTGACCGGCCTCACCATATACATTGTTGGAATTTTATTGTCCTAGCATTGCAATGCTCTGCATGTACACAATTTCTTTTAAAATTTAAACACTTAAAGTGTCCATCTATATGGCTACACAAAACGTACACACGTGATTCAAAATAACCCAGACGGAAAACAGTAAAGAATTCAGTCATTGAGTCTACGTTTTATAGAACTTGTAAGAAAACACAATGCGGGTCTGAATGTTTGTTGATATGTCAATCTATCAATATACAGTTTGTTAATTATTTTCTATTGCTAAGGCTACAGCGTATTTGATGAACATTGAACAACATTCTTTCCATGCCACTTTTTTCCATGGAAGATAGCGAATACAAGTATAAAGCATTTATAAAATTTATATAATTACCTCTTTAGAATTGTGTATGGAATAAATAATTTATAAGTTGCTGCTGAAGGTTGTTTGGTATTTTCGTTTGTAGATGCTTTGCAAGTAAAAAACCTGAAACGCGGGGCAAGTCATAATTAATATCCCTAATAACCGTAACTTAAAAGTAGCGGCTTTGGATTCAAATATTATCGTATACGAATATTAAGTTCACTTTTTAAAATCATCTCCACGATGATAATTATATTATATCCATCGCAAATCAGTATTTTTTTTTTGCTTTAAAAGAATTGTTCTATCGGGAGCAATCCCGCGTTCGTTTAATTTGTCATGTCAGTAATACACATTGTGCTTTATATGACGGCCGTGTATACGTATTGTAGAAAAGTTGAGTTTGATTACCATGCATTGGAACCTTTTTATTAACACATCTCCCAGTACTGAAACAATTCAAAATGTCTCTGTTACAGTAACACAGTGGGGCGTTAATCGTGTACATCCAGCTTTATAAGCACCTGCACTGTCGTCTATGCGACGGCCTGAATACAGCTAGCGACTCTCCTATCGATCGGTTACCTGAGTCTCGTAATGCATCTAAATATAGACAGGGGCACAGTTATGAAACAAACAACAAAAATAAGGTCAAAGAGGTTTATCTATATGAAATGAAAATGTACATATGTATAAAACATTTGGGAATTGTATGTGGAATTATTTTTGCGCGCTACATGTATCAGTTAGTGCATTACAAGAATCCCTTTCATAACCTCATAAACGTGCGCACCCCCCCCCCCCCCCAAAAAAAAAATGGACCGAACTGACAACAATTGTTTCTGCAAATACTGACTATAAATTACGAAAACATTAAATTGAATACTATGGAAGGATTCAAAATTAATTTCTTTACAACTTTGCTTCAATAATGCATTAGAAATATTTATTCCTTTTTAAGTTATTGACAAGAAACTTTGGACGCCTCTAGCTCCCTAATTATAAGGGCCAGCCCCTTTTTCGGTATACCGAATGAAAGGTCTGGGTAAGACCAAGAACTTTTAAAATACATGTTATAACAAATTTTTATCAGGTAGAAAACTAACACGGAAAATACGCGAATTTTTTTGATTTTTTTTCTTACCTTTGTTTCAACATCTTTACCACCCCTTTTATTTGCATTTAAATAATAAACTAGATTCGATCTCGTTGCGAGCAACGAGTGGGTCTTCCGTCCAATTTTTGAAAAGATAAGTATAAACTTATCAATTTAAAGATAAAATCGTAGATCTAAGCGAAAAAAAGAGAAAAAAATTTTGCGGCACTCGAGGCTTGAACCCGGGTCGCCTGGGCCATGTCCACGACTATAACGACTGAGCTACTCGGACTCCGCTTCAGAACTTTGACGCTTAATTTCTCGGCGGACATTCTCTATACCGAGGTACATTAGAAAAACGGTAGATCTATCATCTCTGAAAATTTCAGCCTTTTATCTTTACTCGTTTTTGAGAAACCCGACAGACAAAATTGACTTTTTAAAATCGTAAACGGACGATAACTTCTGACCGGAAGTGTTTTTTCAAAAATGAAAAAAAATGTATCAGCTTTAGATAAAAACACGTTTATATTGAAAATTTGAGCGAAATCGACCCAGCCATCTTCGAGAAATCTTCTGCACAAAATCGGTAAGAAAAAAAAAGAATAATAAGAAGAAAAGTGAAAAAGAAACAATAGAATAATAGAAGGGTCTTCCGCTGAAGACGGAAGACCCTAATAGAATATATCTCGCAAAAATTCAATGTATTAGCTTCCAAACCAGCCCATCTTTGAGACTCTGCCAGTCATCGTTAAAGCTAAACCCCCTGGACAAAAGAAGTCGTTAAATTTTACTAAAAGCGGAATAACTCAAAACCGGATAGGGATTTTTCTCAACGAAAATATGCAACGACAACATCACTCGGCATGTTAACAGTCCTGAAAATTTCAAAACAATCGCCGAACAAACGAGCGAGATATTAAGGATCAAAGTTGGCGTCTAGAAGAAAAAAAAATAATAAGAAATTTGAAATTTTTCAGAATAATAGTAAGGTTTTCCGCTGAGAGCGGAAAACCTTAATAATTTAATGCGACTGAAAAACATTGAATGCCATCATAACTTGCTTCTGAGTTCACATTATAACGTAACCTTGTTTATAAATCAAGCCGTCTTCCTAGCTACTATTATGCAACATCAATAGATCGAGGTCAGTCCCTGGAGCATCTTCTTATGATTGAGGTCAGTTCATCGAGGTCACCTGCATTACTGAATGAATCTTTCAATCGAAATTCTTACGCGTGAGACAAAATGTGCATTCTTAAATTAACAGGTCGAACTGTATTTTATGTATGTTTGCATCTCATAAGGGAACTGAATTGAAATAAAACTGAGTAAAATAGTATATAAATACTAAAGCAAACTTCAATTTTTTTATAAGAACTACTTATGCAAGTGGAATGTGTGCGCACGTGGAAGCATTTGCCGGATGCCACATATGGACACAATAGTGATTGGCCGAAACCGATTACAAAAAAGCATAAAGACATATACATATGATTATATAAAATACTTAAGAATATTCTTACAAAGTAACACCTTTCGTACCAATGCTAATTTGTCAGGGAGCTGAAAAGATACTGTTTAATGAACGAATTTGACTTTGACCGGAAGAATTTTTAAGATACATGTATTTATCAAAACAGATATCAATAGTATGACATTGAAAATTTGATTGATGATTTTTTGCGCTTTTAGTTTTTTTTTTAGTACAACCTGTACAGATATAAATGGTTTTGATATATTTGTTTTCGCTTTTAAGTCTGATGTTTTACCGCAATTACTCGATTTATATTTAAAAAATAAAAAATATCTTAAGTTGCTTTTTTCAACAAAAAAAAAAGAAGAAGAAACTAGAGCAAAGCTCGTTGCAAAGCAACGAGTGGGTCTTCCGTTAATGTCGGAAGTAAAGCTGGAAGTTCCTGTTAAAAGCAGAGCTCTTTAACCAATGACAAGAGTAACTAAAATAAAAATGAATTATTCCTGGTACGACTTAACAAAACCCGAATGATTTTAAGTACGATTTTACAAAAACCTTTTTGATTTCAAGAACGACTAAACAAAAAAATCCCAATGTGTTTAAGTACGACTTAACAATTATTTTTGGTACGAGTTAATTTTACTTTAAACATTACGCTATTTTTTAAACCAAGGACCCGGAAACAAAATTTCCGGAAAGATCAATTTTTAAACCCCGATATCTTTGTAATGCATCGTCCGATTTTAAAACGAATTTCAGTTTTTAATTTAGCTCAATAAAAGCTGCTTTGTTGCTTTGTAATAAATATCAAATTATTGGTCAGAAAAGAGTTATCATAAAAAAAACTTAGTAGCCCTTGTGCCCCTTAATTTGTGGGGCAAGCCCCTTTTTCTTGATATCAAATAAAAGGTCTCGCTAATATAAACATATTTTGTACTACAAGTGTTCATGAATTGTAAACCGTTCTCGAGATATCTGTACAAATGTGTTTTAGGGGCCGACCCTTTAAGCCCTTACCGGGACCACTAACAACAAAATATTTGGTTTAATATTGTTCAGATCATTATTTAGAACAACTTTTGTTCTACATTGCTTTTTCAAATATTTCTTCTTTTTCAGATATAAATGATCATAGTTTTGAGTTCGGGCCCTTTGAAACCTCTAATTACGTAATATATGACTTAGGTATGGTACTGTATAGATGAACAGCTGTACAATGAACATTTTGCTTCTATAATTAATAACAAAATATTGTTAAGTAAAGAGTTATTGTAAAATGACATTAGAGCCCTTTTAGTCCCTAATTTGAGGGACCAGCCCCTTTTTATTGATATCAAATTTAAGGTCTTGCAAATTTGAACATATTTTGTTCAACAAGTGTTCATGAAATGTTAACCGTTCTTGAGATATCTGTATGAATGTGTTTTAAGGGCCGACCCTTTAACTCCTAAATGGGGTCATAAACAAATACATTTAAGGTAGCATATTGACAAGAACACCACTTTAAGCAACTTTTGTTCTACATTGCTTTTAAAAATATTTCTCCTTTTTCAGATATAAATGATCAAAGTTTTGAACTTCTGGCCCCTCGAAACCCCTAATTACGTATCATATGACTTAAGTATGATACTGTATAGATAAACAGCTGTACAATGAACATTTTTGCTTATATAATTAATAACAAATTATTGTTGAGTAAAGAGTTATTATAAGAAGACTTTAGAGCCCCCTTGGCCCCTAATTTGAGGGGTCAGCCCCTTTTTCTTGATATCAAAGGAAAGCTCGTAAAAATTGAAACAACTTTGCATTACATGTTTTAACAAATTATGTGCACATCGAAAGGTATTACAGAAAATGTGCAAAAATTTCGTGGAAAAATGTGGTGCTAATTTTCAGGTTCAGGCGAGCTTCGAGGCCTTGAGCAATTTTCATTATTGGAAACATGGGGGTACATCTACAGACATTCATCTACAACCCCTGAAAGTTTCAAGCTTCTATCTTGATTAGTTTCGGAGGAGATGCGTGGACAAAATGACCCTTAAAAATTTACAAAACCGTCTATATCTGAAACAGGAAGTGACGTCATCATGCAAAAATTTTATAATATGTAGCGACGATGATGTTCTATCACTCCTGAAATAGTTTTTGAGAAATAACGCTCCAAAAAAGTCAGAAAAAGAAAAAAAAGAATAATAAGAACTAGAGCAAAGCTCGTTGCAAAGCAACGAGTGGGTCTTCCGGTAATGTCGAAAGTAAAGCTAGAAGTTCCTGTACGAAGCAGAGTTCTTAAACCAAAAAACATAAGAAACTAAGACCAAAGAAATCGAATTATTCTTGGTACGTGTTAATAAAATCCGAATGATACCAAGTACGAATTAACAAACCTTATCGATTTTAAGAACGACTTAGCAAATACAAATCCGAATCTGTAAAAGTAAGATTTATCAATTAGCGAATAATTTAGGTACGAGTTAATTTAACTCTGAACATAAAACTATTTTCTTAACCAAGAATGTGGAATCAGAATTTCCGGAAAAATCAATTTTTAAACCCCTATATCTCTGTATTGCATCGTCCGATTTTAGAACGGATTTCAGTTTTGAATTATGAATAATAAGCTCTTATTTTCTGTTATTATGATTAATAACAAATTATCGCTAAAAAATAAGTTATAATGAAAAGACTTTGTAGCCATTTTGGCCCCTAGTTTGAGGGGTCAGCCCCTTTTTCTTGATATCAAATGAAAGGTCTTGTGAATATATACATATTTTGTTCAACAAGTATTCACGAATTGTTAACTGTTCTAGAGATATTCGTACAACTGTGTTTTAGGGGCCGACCCTTAAACTCCTTACCAGGGCCACCAACAAAATATTTATAGATCCCATATCGTTTTGAACATCATTTTGAGCAACTTTTCTTCTACAAGGCTTTTCAAAATATTTCTCCTTTTCTAGATATGGATGATCAAAGTTTTAGACATCTGACCCCTTGAAACCCCTAATTACGTATCATATGACTTAGGTATGGTTAGGTATAGATGAACAGATGTACAATGAACATTTTTGGTTCTATAATTGATAACAAATTATTTTTCAGTAAAGAGTTATTATAAAAAGACTTTAAAGCCCTCTTGGCCCCTTATTTGAGGGACCAGCCCTTATTTCTTGATATTAAATAAAAGGTATTGTAAATATAAACACGTTTTGTTCAACAAGTGTTCAGAAATTGTTGACCGTTCTAAAAATATCTGAACAAATGTGTTTAAGGGGCCGACCCTTGAAATCCTTACTGGGGCCACCAACAAAAATTAAGGTAGCATATTGTTAAGAACATTATTCTAAGCATTGTTTGTTCTATAATGCTTATCAAAATATTTCTCCTTTTCTAGATACAAGGGATCAAAGTTTTGAACTTCTGGCCCCTTGAAACCCCTAATTACGTAACATATGACTTTGGCATGGTACTGTATAGATAAACACATGTACAATGAACAGTTTTGGTTCTATAATTGATAACAAGTTATTTTTCAGTAAAGAGTTATTGCAAAAAGACTTTAGAGCCCTCTTGGCCCCTTATTTGAGGGGCCAGCCCCTTTTTCTTGAAATCAAACGCAAGTCCTAGATAATCTTAACAACTTTTGAATTACATGTCTTATCAAACTATTTACACATTAAAAGGTAGGGCCGATAATGTGCGAAAATTTCGTGAAAAAAATTGGTGCCAATTTTTAAGCTCGGGCGAGCTTCGCCGCCTTGCGCAATTTTCAAAATATCAAATAAATAGGATCATCTACAGACATTCATCTACTATCCCTGAAAGTTTCACGTTTCTATCGCAATTAGTTTTTGAGAAGTTACGTGGACAAAATGGTCCTTAAAAATTCACTAAATCCTCAAAATCTCAAACCGGAAGTGACGTCATCAGCCAGAAATTTCATAATATCAAGTACTTTTAATGCTCAATACGTCCTGTAAATTTCATGCAAATCGGTCGTGTAGTTCACGAGAAATAGCGTTCGAAAAAAGTCAGAAAAAAAATAAAAAATAAAATAATAATAAGGAAAAGAAACTAGAGCAGAGCTCGTTGCAAAGCAACGAGTGGGTCTTCCGTTAATGTCGAGAGAAAAGCTAGAAGTACCTGTAAGAAACAGAGTTCTTAAGCCAAGAACAAGAGTAACTAACACAATAAGAAAATGAATAATTCTTTGTACGACTTGCAAAATCCGAATGATTTTAAGTACGACTTAACAAAAACCTTTCCGATTTCAAGAATGTCTTAACAAAATAAACCTGAATGTGTTCATGTACGACTTGACACGAATTTTTTTGGTACGAATTATGTTTTAAACCAAGAACGCAGAATCAAAATTTCTATAAAAATCAAATTTTAAACCCCAATTTCTCTGTAGTGCATGGTCCGATTTTAAAATAAATGTCAGCGTTAGATTAAGCTTAAAAAGTTCTTTGTTTTTGCTTAATGAAAAATATCAAATTATCGCATATAAAAAAGTTATCATAAAGAGACTTACTAGCCCTTTTAGCCCCTAATTTGAGGGGCCAGCCCTTTTTTCTTTATATCAAATAAAATGTCTCGCAAATGTAAACATATTTTGTTCACATGTATTCACGAATTGTTTTCGAGATATCTGAACAGCTGTGTTTTAGAGACCGACCCTTTAACTCCTTATCGGGGCCACCAACAAAAACATTTTAATTGCCATTATGTTAAGAACATTATTCTTAAAATTTTGTGTTCTGCATTGCTTTACAAAATATTTCTCCTTTTTCAGATATTAATGATCAAAGTTTTGAACTTCTGGCCCCTTGAAACCCCTAATTACGTAATATAAGACTAAGCTATGGTACTGTATAGATTAACAGTTGTACAATAAACATTTTTGCTTCTATGATTGATAACAAATTATTGTTCAGTAAAACGTTATTGAAAGGAGACTCTAGAGCCTTCTAGGCCCCTAATTTGAGGGGCCAGCCCCTTGTCCTTTATATCAAATTAAAATCAAATTATTGCAAAAATAAACATCTTTTGCATTACATTATTTCACAAAATATGTATACATTAAAAGATATTTCAGAAAATGTTCAAAATTATCGTGGAAAAATTTGGTGCTTATTTTCAGGTTCTGGCGAGCTTCGAGGCCTTGAGCAATTTTCATAAGTGAAGGCAATGGGGTACATCTACATACATTGATCTACAATCCCTGAAAATTTCAAGCTTCTATCTTGATTACTTTCGGAGGAGATGCGTGGACAAAATGACCCTTAAAAATTTACAAAATCGCCAATTACTGAAACCGGAAGTGACGTCATAAGTTTAAATTTTAATAACCTCGAGTATTTACGATACCAAAAAAGTTCTGAAAATTTCGTGGAAATCGGTTGAATAGTTTTTGAGATATAAGCCACCAAAAAAGTCAGAGGAAGAATAATAATAATGAAAAAGAATCCGAAGAAAAACAATAGGGTCTTCCGTTGCAAACGGAAGACCCTAAATAGAATAACAAGAGGGTCTTCCGTCGGAAACGGAAGACCCTAATAAAGAAAAAGAAACTGTAGAATAACAAGAGGGTCTTCCGTTGGAAACGGAAGACCCTAATTAGTGTAAAAAGAAAGATTATGTCACTTTACTGGTCGCAATTTCAAGCTTCTATCTTGATTACTTTCGGAGGAGATGCGTGGACAAAATGACCCTTAAAAATTTACAAAATCGCCAATTACTGAAACCGGAAGTGACGTCATAAGTTTAAATTTTAATAACCTCGAGTATTTACGATACCAAAAAAGTTCTGAAAATTTCGTGGAAATCGGTTGAATAGTTTTTGAGATATAAGCCACCAAAAAAGTCAGAGGAAGAATAATAATAATGAAAAAGAATCCGAAGAAAAACAATAGGGTCTTCCGTTGCAAACGGAAGACCCTAAATAGAATAACAAGAGGGTCTTCCGTCGGAAACGGAAGACCCTAATAAAGAAAAAGAAACTGTAGAATAACAAGAGGGTCTTCCGTTGGAAACGGAAGACCCTAATTAGTGTAAAAAGAAAGATTATGTCACTTTACTGGTCGCAATGTTTATGAAGCGGGTCTTTTTATCTTAATGAAATATATTTGCATCTTGAGAAAAAACAGTTACAATTTTTCGACCATGTCAATTCGCCATTCTCCTGCTCGAGTTCTAAACAAAAAGCAAAAAAGAAAGTATTACAAATACATTGTCATCTATAAAGTACTGGGAAATTAATACCCATGGGTTGCAACAAATGTAACGGAACAAATGGCAGATCCCAAAATACTAAACATCGAAACATTAGCTATGAAAACTATCATTGGTTTCTAGATAAAAATCTAATGAGGATGTCAAACTTTAGGGATTATCCATATAACCGTGTATAATACGCAAAATTAGATAACTTTAAGTAAAAAAGTTAAGTATTGTTATTATTTTTCTTATGCATATGTGTGTTTAAATGGTTACCGGGTATTTTTCTATATTGTATTTTATATAAGGATAAAGATCACCCTGAGAGATGTCCTCAACGAGTTAAAGCCTGCCTTTATCAATTCGTAAATAAATAGCCATCAAATTAAAATATCGTATATCAACTAAAACTTCATAAGTATTGACTTTGAAGAAGATGTATTTCATTATATCTTCAAATGCTTTTCAACTATTTTCATTCTAAGTAAAGATCTTCCCTTAATTGGTAGCTCAGTGTCAATTCGGAAAGCCCAAACTTGAATCTTTTCAAGTTAGTCTGCACCGTGCACAGAACAGCTATCCCACAAACTTAGAGCATATTGAAGGGTATATCAAATAAATGTTATATATTATCTTGAGAAAATTTTATACTTAAGTTTGTTTTATCTTAATTTTTTGTATGCAGAGTTAACAATATCATCAATGTTAACATAATAAACATCAATCTTAGATAATGCGTTAATGGCAACCAATAACAATAAACATTTGGACATGTTTATTTGTGATCATGTTTGATCGATAACAGAAAATAATATTTACGATGAATCTAACGTTTGAATTCGCCATTCTTTTGTTTGACAATTACGACGAAAAAACTCTGAGGTTTCCAACTAATTAACCATTTAACATTTTAACAAAACTTTTAACAAAATTTAGAAATCATCCATAAAATTGCGTGTAGTATCTTAATGAACAAAATCTGTATAAAACAATTAATATTCATTTCGATTTCTATAATTATATTTAAATGGCATTAAATCGAAACATTAGTTAGTTTGTGCCTGACAAGCATAAATAAAACATTCATATACAAGTTATTTTGTAAAACACATTCCTGGGTATGTTATCCTTGACGACTATGTGACAAATTACAACATTACAAATTAAAAATGAAAACCAATCGGTCCAAAAGAGACACTTTTTTGTTTAAAAAAGACAAACTGTATGTGTTGCTTAATGTAAATGACTTTAAGACCTTTAAACTTTTATTCCTCTGTCTCTTTTTTTTATTTTGCCTCTTAAAAATCTGATTGGACAACAAATTGCCAATCAGATATTTCTTATTTATACAAATTACCTTTTGAGCAAAACACTATTATCTATGTAAATAAAGATTTTCTACATAATATTCTACCTATCAATATATGAATATTCGTCTTGATTTCAAAAAAGTTCTTAAAGTACTAAAAGTTCCTAATTCGTTCCAATAAATCAACATAATCTTAGAATAATCACGACGATCGACCTTCCTTACGATCCAACATAATAACATGTCGCTTTAAAGATAAATATATCTTGTAGATTGAAGCGACATCTATCGATGCAGAAATCCGAACTAGAAGATCTTTGTTAACGTCAGACTTGATTTTTCGGTTTTACTCTCTGCTACTCAATTACAATCGTAGTTTCATGGTTTTGTTTTTGTTACGCGCTTGTTTACGATGACCAGGCTATAGATCCGGGTATAGATACGGTGCACGATGTCGCTAAAAAGCGTAAAAATCTTTTATGTACATCAATCTCCTTCCAGTTTAAAAGAATGCGTAGAAAACATAGCAGATGTCAAAAACACAGTGTAAGTATATAATTGTAAGTCCAAATCGATGATGCAACGCTGGTTCCGCGGTTTTTGTAATCTTGCGCGATACATTTTAGTTTTTCACTTGGATATTAATATAGGTGTTTTAATGTAAAGTTTCACTGAAATAAACTTTGCAATATTTTTCATACCTATATACTTTTTTTCGGAGAGCTTTACCCCTTTTTTAGATATAGAATACTTTAATAGTCAAGTTTGTTCACATACACAAAGTTGCAAATGCTCTTTAATTTGAAATGACTCGAACAGGGAACGGTTGTAAGTGTTTTATGAAACAAACAAAAATGATTCGAATTAAAAAAAAAGCAGGCTGGTGGCAAAATAAAAGTATTTAGATACATTATTTTGTTATGCTCTTGCACAGAAACCCGACTAAAACCGTTCTGAAGCCTCGTGTGTTCAGGATGAATGTAAATGAACAACAGACATTATAAGATTTACCTTTGCTTTGTTTCTTGTAGTATCGTAATCTAAGCAACAATATAAAACTTAGTTCTTCAGTTAAGGATACATGTATATTTAATTTTCTTTGATATCTTACTTTCGAGATCTACATGTAATTCCACTACAAATATTCCCTCTTGCCGCAATGATATCCGACCTTGTAACAAATTACCAATATTTGCGATCTTCGAGTACGTTAATTTTGAATAAAAAGCAAAGGATCAGATTGAGGGAAGATGTAACGTCATAACTTAAATGTAAAATGTAAGGTATTTTAAACACCGGTAAAAAACCAGTTTTGTTATCCCCCATTTGATCCCCCATTTTGATAATCATCCGTAAACAATAATATGTAATTTAGTTTAAGTATAATGAATACAATGCCCAATAATGTCGTATCAGCAAAACAACAAAAATAGAAACGTTTAGTGAACTAGATTCATCTTAGATCAAACATCCTATAATTTTAGAATTATATTTCTCTGTAGGACAGTGTTGATTAGTTGAAACTTCTTTAATGACGATGTTTGATGCATTGTTTACTTTTGGTGTCGCATTTTGATAGCATAGACTGATTTGGACACAGTAGCTCCGGGTTAAAATCCTTCTGTCTCGCTTTTGCGGTCATATTGTAACCTAAGGCAGGCTAACTAATTCTACTAGTGTCCTATTTCTATTGGGGTTAAAATGGGTACACGACTCATGAGATGAGCAATCTATAGAAAATGAAAAGCATTAGCGGCGTAATTTGGCAACTCTGCTTGTATGTCCCCCAGAGAGTTGAGTATGCTATATATTTTATATGTTCCATAGAGGGTAATACATGTATGTATAAGTCGTGCGAGGCAATTTATTTTGCGAGCAAGATTATAATCCTCAAGCTATATTTTTACGTTTGGAATGCCTTAATGTTTTTATGTTTACAATAAACCAATGGTGTGACTGCACACCGGCATGATTTGCAACATGTAACATCGGTTTACAAATAAGCAATGAAACAAATTTACAAATATGAAACAATCAATCTAAAGAAAAAAAAAAGACTCCTGTTAAAATGTTTATATGTTGTTTTGAAGAAGCCATATTCTGATAGTTAAGTTTTATACAATTCATTGTAGCCAAGGGATGCATGTCTTCGAAACTCTGTAACTAGAATTTCCTCAGGTCCCATTAGGCACATATACCTTTAATTCACCCTTTATAAGGCCAATCACCAATTTCTGAAGAAAATTACTAGTCAAAACCTGTAAAATTCTCTACATACGGGTTTTTATGAGATTTTGACCATTTCATGTTTTGCCATTTTTTTAATGTTTTTTCAGCTTTTTAGACCTAATTCCCTGCAGAGGGTTGACCTTCCGCACCGCGTGCATGTTGCACTATCACATGTCAAAATCTTACCGGTGTATAGTTTACAATGTCCAATCCACCTACTTTTCGTGTTATTTTACCTCCCGTCTGTAACTTGCAATTTCACTGTGTAAAGTCAACACAACAGTCATAGCCACAGGTTTTGCATTTTACTTCTGATTCTCATGTACCTAACATAAGGGGCCTACATATTGCATTTCAATTTCAACAAGAGACACCCCTCTAACTAATGATAATCATTAAAAATCATTTCATGAAATATAGCAACACTCATAAGCCTTCAAGTACAGCAACTCTTAATTTTACAAAAATATTGACGGGTACTTTATCCGAAACTGTCCCTTGCTACCTAAGGGATGAAAAATTGTAAACGATCATGGTTCTAATATTGGTTCTTGCAAGAATATATTACTGTACATCTTATACATGTACCAATTAACTGTGTCAACAATTTTCAAGATAATATCTAACTATCACCATGAATTAAACAGACAAATACACAATTTCATTTTATAGTGTACTTATAAAAAAACAAATATTTTATTTTATCTGAAAAGAAAATAAAAAGTTTTAAAACTTTAAAACAGTCAACAGATTGGATAATGCATAAATGAGTATTAACACCTACCTTCTTTCAACTCTATCAACTGTTTTATTTCTTGAATTAGATCTTGAAAAAAAAAAAAAAAATAAAGAAGTACTGTTTGTCCTATCTATAATATTTACGAAATTTTACAGTGTGTCCTATATACAAATTTTAAACAGCAACCAACAAAAAGTTAATCAAAAAGATATTTATTTGTTATATAAACCAGAACTGAATGCAATATAATTATGAATAATTGAAGATATTCAATGTGTTCATGTACAGTTATAAAATATTTGATATATTTTATGTGTTCCGTACTACAATAAAATGCTTATGCTATGACGTCATTATGAAGTCTGAAAAGTGCAACATATACTTGATGTTATATGACGTCACAATGATCATTTGTAATGTATGTACATGTACCTATGTATATATGGTAATTGCTTAAAACTCCTGAAGATTACAAGAAATAGGTAGAGTTTTTTTTATCGGCTTTCTGTTTATTAAGGTCTTCCGTTTCCAACGGAAGACCTTATTGTTATTGCTTTGTTTCTTTTTCCCTTTTATTTTTTTTTTCTTACGCTTTTTTGTACAAGCGATTTTTTGAAAACGACTTGACCGATTTTCGTGAAAATTTCAGATCTTGTAGATATTGATAAAAACCTTATATATAATTTTTTATTTTAATGACGTCATTTCCGTTCGGGAGATATTGACGTTTTAGTGATTTTTAGAGGGTCATTTTGTCCTGCTATCTTCTCCTAAACGAAAGAAGATATTGAATTTAAATTTTCAGGGATTGTAGACAAAAGATTGTAGATGTGTTTAAAGGCATTTGTGCTTGTCTGGCTTCAAAGGCGTCGAAGCTCGCCTGGACCCGAAAATCGAGTTTAAAAAAACGACGTAATTTTTAATGGTTTTCGTTCTTTATCTCCTTTCCTGAAAATATTTTACCATAATATATAGAGCAAATAAAATTTATATTTACAGGATCTTCCGTTTGATAACAAGAAAAAGGGGCTGGTCCCTTAAATAAGGGGCCAAAAGGGCTCTAAAGTCTATCTTCCATAGCACTTTACTGAGAAATATTTTGTCATATGTTTAAGAAGCAAAAATGTTCATCTTTTACTAATAAAACTATACATTATAAATTTTTTATTATGCGTTACGTAATTAGGGGTTTTAAGGGGCCAAAAATCCAAAACTTCGATCGAATATATCTCAAAAAGGACAAATATTTTGAAAAGCAATATAGAATAAAAGATGCTTAGAATGATGTTTTAAACAATATTCAATCATAAAATTTTCGTTATCTGGCCCCAATAAGGAGATTAGGGGTCGGCCCCTAAAATGTCCTTTCCCAGATAGCTCTTAAACGGCAAAGAATTTCTAAACACTTGTTGAACAAAATATGTTTAATATCAAAAGAACTTTCGTATGATGCCAAGAAAAAGGGGCTGGCCCTTCAATTTAGGGGCCAAAAGGGCTCTAAAGTCTTTCTTCTATAGCACTTTACTAAGAAATGTTTTGTAATATGTTTAAGAAGCAAAAATGTTCATCTTTCACTAATAAAACTATACATTATAAAAGTTTTATTATGCGTTACGTAATTAGGGGTTTTAAGGGGCCAAAAGTCCAAAATTTCGATCGAATATATCTCAAAAAGGACAAATATTTTAAAAAGCAATATAGAATAAAAGATGCTTAGAATGATGTTTTAAACAATATTCAATCATAAAAGTGTCGTTATCTGGCCCCAATAAGGAGATTAAGGGTCGGCCCCTTAAATATCATATCCCAGATAGCTCAAAAACGGCAAAGAATTTCTAAACACTTGTTGCACAAAATATGTTTAATATCAAAAGAACTTTCGTATGATGCCAAGAAAAAGGGGCTGGCCCTTCAATTTAGGGGCCAAAAGGGCTCTAAAGTCTGTCTTCCATAGCACTTTACTGAGAAATATTTTGTCATATGTTTAAGAAGCAAAAATGTTCATCTTTTACTAATTAAACTATACATTATAAATTTTTTTATTATGCATTACGTAATTAGGGGTTTTAAGGGACCAAAAGTCCAAAACTTCGATCGAATATATCTCAAAAAGGACAAATATTTTGAAAAGCAATATAGAATAAAAGATGTTTAGAATGATGTTTTAAACAATATTCAATCATAAAATTTTCGTTATCTGGCCCCAATAAGGAGATTAGGGGTCGGCCCCTAAAACGTCATATCCCAGATAGCTCAAAAACGGTAAAGAATTTCTAAACACTTGTTGAACAAAATATGTTTAATATCAAAAGAACTTTCGTATGATGCCAAGACAAAGGGGCTGGTCTTTCAATTTAGGGACCAAAAGGGCTCTAAAGTCTTTTTTCCATAGCACTTTACTGAAAAATGTTTTGTTATATGCTTAGGAAGCAAAAATGTTCATCTCACATTTATTTAACAACATATTATAATTATTTTATCATGTGTTCCGTATTAAGGGGTTTTAATGGGTTTTAAGGGGCCAGAAGTACCAAACTTTGATAACATACCTCAAACAGAACAAATATTTTAAAAAACATTATTTTGAAAATCAATATAGAATAAAATGCTGAGAATGATGTTCCTAATAAAATTCAACCATCAATTTTTTGTTGTTGCCCCAATAAGGAGATAAAGGGTCAAATATCAAAGTCAAGGTCATATAACCTTGAAAAAATCGCACGGAAGACCTCCTCGTTGCTCGCAACGAGATCGTGTCTAGTTATTATTATTATTATTATAGATATTTTATATATATATATATATATATATATATATATATATATATATATATATATATATATATATATATATATATATATATATAAATAACACAAAAAAACCAAGAAAACTCCTGATGATTTAAAATGAAACTAGTTGAGTTTATTTCGGTGTTGTGATTTTTTTCATATAATACTACGTGTGTGGATTTATACTATTTATATACATATATAAGATAAGATAAGATATTCTTTATTTCCTCCACATTATTGGAGAGTATTATGATGTTTAACATGAAACTATATAACAAAAAACAGTAAGAGAAAAATAAATATAAATGCAAACATATTTATAATCAGTTCAGGAGAAAACAGTATTATTTTTAGATTTTTCTACAATCAATAACAAAATGATCCCACAATATATATATATATATATATAATAAATTTAAAACACTTGTCGTCTCTAAAGTGTCGTATCTAACATATACCCAGCCAGTAAATTTGATATCCGAAGCACCAAAAAATGCTAACAACATATAAACAGTTTATTGTTTTAAATTTCTCGACAACCAATCCTTTCTTTAGGGCACAAGTAATAAATTACCTGAGTGAAAGTAAAGAACACTACAAACAACTTACAATACTTAAAAAAACTGTAAGAAACAATAACAACATGTTATACAGTTTAGATTATCAATGTTAGAGAAGGTGATTGCAAAGCAGCCAATCGATCTTGAGTAATCGATCGGTTAAATCCAGCGGATTAATTACACTAGAGCGATCGGCGCTTAAAGAGGTTCGTTCCTACGTTTTTGAGGTAGCCATATTGAATCACCTCTATTCTGAAAATGTTGCAATGTATTTTAGTTATAATTATATTTATTTTTTACAATGCCAAAAAAACTATATTGAATTAAATAGGTGAGGGATATTTACGTATTTACAGAGTTTAGAAAGGGACTTGGGATATCTTCATCTTGTTCCGAAAAAAAACTATTTGAAAAATCTATAAACATTTCCATCGAATTATATTTGCATATTTAGCTTATATTTAATAAAAGGCTAGAAAAAATTAATGTAGAAAACATTAACTCAAATTTTTGCTTTAAATTAGCTTATTTCATGCCATATCTAAAAATTAACATGGAAGACCCATATTTATGGTTTTGTTTTCTGAATTTATAAGTTTTTTCTATTATTTAAGTCATAATTTAAGTAAAAGTTTGAGAATTTTAAATTAATTTTTTGCATGTTAAATTGTTAAAGACTGGTAACAGCGTTTTTAAAGTGCAAAAGGGTCAAAATATTAATTAGGTGATGAAATATGTATTTGATGCCATGGTTCATTTGAATAAAAGGTAATAAAAAGAAAAAAAGATTTATCTGTAAATTGCACTTTCAGTGCCGATAGGTCATGTTAAGCGCACCGCCGCGCCAAAAAAAAACCTGCATAGACCCCCAATTTTTGTTTTGAAATATGGTTAAGCTATGAGTGTAGAATATTTAAAAATGCTGTAGAAAAAAAAAATTAAGAGCAGGGTCCAACTTCTTTAAACAATTCATATGTTAGGTTCTGCGTGAATAATTTATTACGCTTAGAACAATTACTTTTTGTCGTCTGTCTCAACTCTATTTTTTTCTGTTCAAAATCTACGAATACAAAACCATATACAATTACCATAGTTTATATGATGACAAGCATGAAATTGATTGACCACAAACTTTTCAAATTCATTTCAAAAGTATTTGCATCGTATGTCAGGAGAAACGTGTCTCTGTCCACAGAAGCAAACACATACACACACATACCTCACTACCGGAATTCAAAATTATCGCCCTTATGCAACTATATATTTATGCTTGCAGGCTTCGCTTTTGTTTGTTTTTTGTTAAGTAACAACGTGATATCTGTTGGGTCTGTTGCATCGACGGTACGCAATTGTGATCTTTAAATAAAATGTTAAATTGTTCTATATAAATAGAATCGTTCGGATTCCATATAGTTAATGACAAACTACAACCCAATGTCGAAAGGAACATGTTCATTTCACTTTTAACAATGTGGACAGATCTCGTGCAGGAATGAGTAAATCTTATCATCTATATGATACATGCTATTCCGTTACATAGTTTATATGTTTTTGTGTTCCACATACTTACGAATCTAAATCAACTCTTGTTTGATTTTGCACGATGAATGACTGTGATCTTTATGACTTAGATGCGGATGATAGCTGAATTGAGGTGTCTTCTACTCTTAACTTTGATGAACTTATAAAATTCCAGAAATTCTTTGCTCCCTACTAAAATTATATGTAAACGGCGTGGCCGTTGGACTGAGCGCAGATTTAACATAGTGCAGTGATTTTTGCAGAACAACATTTTTTTAAAACGCACAGAGTAGCACTCGCCTGGTTGCCTGGTTAGCCAAAGTTGAACTAAACGTCGCGTGCTCAGTCGCCATTATGACGTCATGTTTGATACGAAAAAAATTACTATTTTTTTCCTCGGAAATAGCCGAAGGGAGTTACGTGATTACGATTTCTTTATTGCATCTAAAAAAATTTATCTCTTTAATTCATATGTTGACAACAGGTAATGAGATTGAATAATTTATTAAGTATTTAACAGATCAGTTCCTTGATGTCAATGGTTTTATTTCTAATCTGATAATTCAATTAGACAAGGTAAAACAATACTCTGTCCCAAAATATCCCTGATTCACTTTTTGCTTGATTACTCGATATTGATAAATTCCTCAGAATTCAAATGATGTTCATTCAAAAGTATGAACATTTCCAAGAACTTCCTTTGAAACTCCCCCATTAGCTTATAATGTTTCAATACACAGCTAAAAAAAGCGTGACGTCAACAGGGATTTTGTATTGCAGAAAGCCCGGATGACAACGTTGAAAAATTGCACAAGGTTTTCCTAATGAGTTCCGAATAGAGAGACGATGTACACATTCCCCATTAGAAATCGGTTTTCGCTAGTGTGAATATTTCCGGGTAAAAATGATAATGTGTCAGTAAATATATCTTGGAAATTTTCCCTTTCATCAATGTCAAATGCACTTCTTTCACAGGTACATATATTTTTATTAAAAATCGTCTTACTGCGCTGCATAAATATCTTGAGAAAATTTAAACATGCAACCTAACAACAAACCTTAATGGTAAACGCGATGACTTCAATTTTTCTGTCGTCAACTTTCCTTTTTTATGTAGCAATATACCTCTATAGCCTTCATTTGGAGTTTTTGTCTTTCTGTTAAAACTTGAATTAACGGATTTTGTTCCTACATGTTCTTGAGAGTACAACCAAAACTACAGTCCGTTTTCCTAAACTTAATTGAATATGATTCATTTAAGATCTCTCCAGCATCTTTTTTCCCGAACAGCATATGAATTGCATAATCTTTTATTATCAGAGTTAAGTCATGTCAAATGTAAAACAAGCAAGGAAATCAATAGCTTATTCTACGGAAATATGTTGAATATACAGGTTTCAATGCATTCATTTATTTAATGCAAGACAAAAATTATTTAGATTACAAAGTAAGATAGTTACATATCAGGTTGTTAAAGTAATTTGGGAATGAATTTATTTGTATAAATTTTAAACCACAAGAAACTACCGTTGTATATATTATTATATACTTTATCATTATGTCTTTTTATAAACATGTATACGCTATTCTGAACATAAGTCAGCGATTGTTTTCCACAGGATTGATCATTTTCTCTTTCTTTTATAAGTGAATATATTCACAGAGTGAAAATATAAGAACATTGAAAGAGAAACTAACGTCGAATAGATGTAGTTTATGTGATATTATGATAAAAAAGAGAGTAAACCAATGCTAAGTAAACTATTGTTTCCCATGTGCAAATTATAAAACTAAATATTTTAATCGACGAGCCTTTTCGTGATAACTAAAAATTTAATGGTTCTTTTGGTTATGTCTCATCAATCTAAATTAGATTTTATGTCTGGGCGTTTTAATAGCTCCAAAAGTGCCTAAATATTGAACATTTCAACACATTTTGTTGTGTGTCGGCGTGGTCGAAGATTTAACGCACTTGAATATTTTTAAGTGAGTAAGTTTTCAAAGTGTATTGTAACTAGGCATACTTCGATCATTGGTCATATTGGTATTACCATCTTTGGCTCCTTTCAAATTAAACTCCCGAATCATGTTCGTAAGGTTCTCGGCGTAAGGGTAGATGTCACCTGACAAAACAGATTGACGAAAATGAAAAGATTAGCAATTTTCAGCATAACTGCTGTATTTTTACAACTATGGAATTCACACACCATTCACGTTGATTAATGTTTAATTTCTATTTTGAGTATTTATTTTTAAACTGAGTTCCTTTATTATTGATCCCTTTTACCAGAAAATACTCTTACATTCTAAGCTTAACTTGTTAATATTTGATTAAAAGTCCAAAATCAAAATTTCAAGGGAAAAATACAAAACAGAAGCAAAGCAAAAACGACCTCTAAAATATTAGAGGTAGGAACAAAAGCAACGGAGGAGGGAACATCTACTGCTGATCAGTCCCACCCGCCGTGTGCTTATTATAGTAATCGGAAAATCGAAAATAATGCCTATTAAGCAACTTCATATTGAACAAGGTCAAAACAATTGTGCAATATCCTAATTATGTCAATTACCTTTAAAACAAGACGGGAACGTTTCGGTATATGCTGAAACTGAACAAAATATTATCAATATCGATAAACAGTCAAATGTAACACGAAAAACACCAAGTACATAAGATATTTGAGTGGGGGGGGGGGGGGGTAAAAAAAACCTGACAAAGGGTAAGACTTGTCGGTCCTCTTTGCTTTCACGTTTACAACACGAGTCGAAATATTGCTTATATCTTAGGACAGTAACCATGTGTTTTGTTTATCCTGCAACATATTATCACATTTTTTATGACATGTTTATTTCAATATACAGTAGATATCATTCATGTAATGGTTTTTTGATATTTTACTGTGTCTTCTTACGCCACATGACATCATCATTTACAATACGTAGCTTTAGAGGATGATTGAGGTAGAATGAAAAAGAAACAGAATAATTCAGTTGAAAGGTGTATAGTTATAAATGGGAAGCATTTAGTGCTGATTTTTTTTTTCATAGATTAATAAAAATATAATAGAAAATGAAATGTTGGTTTGTAAATATTCAAGGATATTTTTATCCGTGCGCAAGGTTTTTGCATGGCTCAAAGTAAAATTAATTTGTACGGCTAACAATTATATTGTTTACAGAAAATATTAAGGTTAAACATATTGCGTGGAAAACATGTGATAAAAAGAATTTCTCATAATTTGCAATGGTAAATGATTTTTATCCATCTTGTTGTGTGTTTTCTTTCTCTACGCCAAAGTTGGAGATTAAAAAAAACACAACGCCTCATACCAGCTTTTTTGACAAAAGTCGCTGCATATCTGCAGTTAAACCCATGACGTCATGACCACACACCAAAGTTTAAGCAATGTTTTACCGAAGCAGAAAATATAATGTCACAATACAGTTGAACGTCGGATAAATAGACGATACTACATATGGCCATGTATATAGCTTTTGTTTATTGGATTACCTTTATTCGGTCAATGCAATGGGCATTTGCAGGATAAACTGCTAAACTGTTATGGAAAAAAATCGACTTTTTCTTCTTAATACCTAAATCAGAAGGTTGTTTCCTTAAAAGTGCGATTTGCATCGAGCGGTTCATACCACGTCCTCTTCCCCGGGTGCCTTGATTTATTGATGACGTCATTTTTTTCTAAAACTTAAATACAAATAAAAGTAATAAGTATCAATAAAATTCATTCAACACAATTATATACTATCTTTTAGTTTCATATAAATGTATGTACTTATATCTCAAAATCATTCAAATATCCAATAAATTAGAGTTGAAGAAGGTTAATTTTTTTTTAAAATATACATGTATGATGGATATCACTTATATTATTAATTACATAGTTTGTAGTTGATCTAATATAGTTTATACATAGTCAGTAGATTCCATATGAAATTGTCTGACCATGTATAAACTATATTAGGTCAACTACAAAACATGTAACGACTATATCTTACTTTTTATTTTTTTTATTTTTTTTTTTTTTTTAAGAATTTCATGATTTATTTGACAAAGACAAAGACAGCAGAAAGAGATACAAAGGATAGAAGTACACATATCTCACAATGTAATAGCTTGTCTCTTAAAGAGAAAGATCATAATGTAGGTCTATATATTATGCATATATATACATATATCTTTACAAATGTACCTGTATACTACTTGAAAAAAGAAGATAGTGAGAATAAGATGAAAGAAAAGTGTTTCTGTGCGAGGTGGGGTGGGGGGGGGTAGTACATTATATAACCTATTGAATCTAATGATTATAGCTAGTATATCATAATAATGTCACATATTTTTTGCCAGTGCCTTTCAAAATCTGAGAATCTACAATTTTTAAGCAAAATATATTTCTCCACGGATATTCTGTTTTTCATTATATTTTCGAGTGCACCAAAATTCAGCTTTGGAACTTCTTTATATCTACTTACAAATATGTATTGTTTTATTATTAGAATTAAAAGATTATGTACTTTATACAAATTTCTCTCTTTATATTTTCCAAATAAAATTGAGTTTTTGTCAAATGTTACTTGCATTTCCAATTTCCTTAACAACCACTCCTCACATAGTTCCCAAAGTTCTTTTACACAATAGCAATCTACAAATAAGTGTTCAATAGTCTCATTAACTCTTTTACAAAAGGAGCAGACTGGGGATTCTTTAACCTTAATCTTGTGAAGATAGTCATTTGTTGGTATTATTCTGTGTAAAATTTGAAATTGTAGCCATTGTAGTTTTGACTCTTTAGTAATTTTAAACGGAAGTTCAAATATTTTGTTCCAGTCTTTGTTGTTAAAAATAAAGCCCCTTTCTAGCCATTTATTTACAGATGTAATTGGATCTCTTTTCTCCTTAATAAGTTTGTTATACATGTCTTTGCAACCTTTTTTATTGGTGAAGAAGATATTTATATGACTGGGGATACTTAGGCCAGACTTGTATTTGATTTCATTGATATTGTCTTTATCTAATCTTTCAAATATTGCTCTCCTTAGGCTTGCGTATTCGATAAAATTTGTTTTTATATTTTGGTTTTCTATTGTTTATAGACTAAGAAAAACACCCTCATTATCAAAAAGATCTTGTATATGTATAAAACCAGCATTAAAATAGTGTTTTAGGAAAAAAGAATGGTTATTAACTTTTATTTTTGGGTTGAGCCAAATGTTTTCAAATGGAACATTCATAACTTCCTGTCTAGTTGCTTTTACGATTAAAATCCAGCTGTTAAAAACTTCTTTCCAAAAAATATTTTTTGTATTTTTACATAAATTAGCTGTAAAGTCCATACCTTTAACCCATATGTTTTTAATTTTTGTTTGTAATTCTGCCTCTAAGAGATTTATCCATTTTGTGTCTGAGAAGATCATTCTTCTTATCCAACTAGACTTTAGAGCAGAGCTAAAATCTGTAAAATCTATCATTTTTAAACCACCATATCCATATTCCTGTATAATAGTGTTTCTTTTTACTTTGTGAATATTGCTTCCCCATAACAAGAGGCCCAGGGGCCACATCGCTCACCTGAGCAACAATTGCCTTAATTCTGATCAAATTAGCATTACAGTATCAAAATATCTTGACAACTAAGTACAGTAGATCTTGCTAAAAAAAATTGAAAATCTGCCAATTTTTATCCACCTCTTTCTTTTGGTAAATACCAATCCCCTTTTGTTGTTGTACCTGTAAGATGATTTTTCTCTTTTCCTATATACCCCCCTCCCCCATTTTGTTACCCCACTTTTCTCTAGGGTATCATGGTTTCATCAAACTTATATCTGCATAACCTGTGCTTTCACACTAAGTACTGAGTTTTGGACCGAAAAACTTTCCCAGAATATTTTTAAAGATTTTCTCTATATATGTAAAAATTCAAACCGCCATCACGGCCCCACCCTACCACTAGGGACTGTGATTTTGAATTTACACTACCCAAGGATGCCTCTACACAAGTTAAAGCTTTTCTGGCCAAATGGTCTTTAAAAAAAAGATTTTTAAAGATTTTCTCTATATATTCCTAGGTAAAAATTGATCCCCCAATTGTGGCCCCACCCTACCCCAAGGGATCATGATTTGAACAAACTTGAATCTACACTACCTGAGGATGCTTCCATTCAAATTTGAGCTTTCCTGGCCTAATTGTTTTTAAGAAGAAGATTTTTAAAGATTTTCTCTATATATTCCTATGTAAAAATTCATCCACCTATTGTGGACCCACCCTACCCCCAGGGATCATGATTTGAACTAACTTGAATCTACACTACCTGAGGATGCTCCCATTCAAATTTAAGCTTTTGTGGCCCAATAGTTTTTGAGAAGAAGATTTTTAAAGATTTTCTCTATATATTCCTATGTAAAAATTCATCCCCCTATTGTGGCCCCACCCTACCCCCGGGGACCATGTTTTGAACGAACTTGAATCTACACTACCTGTGGATGCTCCCATTCAAATTTAAGCTTTCCTGGCCTAATAGTTTTTGAGAAGAAGATTTTTAAAGATTTTCTCTATATATTCCTATGTAAAAATTCATCGCCCTATTGTGGCCCCACCCTATCCCCAGGGACCATGATTTGAACAAACTTGAATCTACACTACCTGTGGATGCTCCCATTTTAATTTGAGCTTTTGTGGCCCAATAGTTTTTGAGAAGAAGATTTTTAAAGATTTTCTCTATATATTCCTAGGCAAAAATTAATCCCCCAATTGTGGCCCCACCCTACCCCAAGGGATCATGATTTGAACAAACTTGAATCTACACTACCTGAGGATGCTTCCATTCAAATTTGAGCTTTCCCAGGCCTAATTGTTTTTAAGAAGAAGATTTTTTAAGATTTTCTCTATATATTCCTATGTAAAAATTCATCCCTCTATTGTGGCCCCACCCTACCCCCAGGGATCATGATTTGATCAAACTTGAATCTACACTACCTGAGGATGCTTCCATTCAAATTTAAGCTTTTGTGGCCCAATAGTTTTTGAGGAGAAGATTTTTAAAGATTTTCTCTATATATTCCTATGTAAAAATTCATCCCCCTATTGTGGCCCCACCCTACCCCCGGGGACCATGATTTGAACGAACTTGAATCTACACTACCTGTGGATGCTCCCATTCAAATTTAAGCTTTCCTGGCCTAATAGTTTTTGAGAAGAAGATTTTTAAAGATTTTCTCTATATATTCCTATGTAAAAATTCATCCCCCTATTGTGGCCCCACCCTATCCCCAGGGACCATGATTTGAACAAACTTGAATTTACACTACCTGTGGATGCTCCCATTTTAATTTGAGCTTTTGTGGCCCAATAGTTTTTGAGAAGAAGATTTTTAAAGATTTTCTCTATATATTCCTATGTAAAACTTAATCCCCTTCTTGTGGCCCCTCCCTACCCCCAGGGACCATGATTTGAACAAACTTGAATTTACACTACCTGTGGATGCTCCCATTTTAATTTGAGCTTTTTTGGCCCAATAGTTTTTGAGAAGAAGATTTTTAAAGATTTTCTCTATATATTCCTATGTAAAACTTAATCCCCTTCTTGTGGCCCCTCCTTACCCCCAGGGACCATGATTTGAACAAACTTGAATCTACACTACCTGTGGATGCTTCCATTTTAATTTGAGCTTTCCTGGCCCAATAGTTTTTGAGAAGAAGATTTTTAAAGATTTTCTCTATATATTCTTATGTAAAACTTAATCCCCTTCTTGTGGCCCCTCCTTACCCCCAGGGACCATGATTTGAACAAACTTGAATCTACACTACCTGAGGATGCCTCAACACAAGTTTTAGCTTTTCAGGCCAAATAGTTTTTGAGAAGAAGATTTTTGAAAAATACCAACAAACTTTCAATAATTCTCAATTATCTCCCCTTTAAAAAGGGCGTGGCCCTTCATCTGAACAAACTTGAATCCCCTTCACCTAGTGGTGCTTTGTGCCAAATTTGGTTGAAATCTGCCCATTGGTTCTTGAGAAGAAGATGAAAATGTGAAAAGTTAACGACAACAACGACGACGACAACGACAGACAACGGACAAATTGTGATCAGAAAAGCTCACTTGAGCCTTTGGCTCAGGTGAGCTAAAAATTGGTAAATTTCCTTATTTAAAATTTTTGTAAAATCAGAGTCTGGGTTAGGTAAAGAGAGCACCAGATGATTTAATTTGGGCAGAATCAATGTTTTTATTACTGAGATTTTACCAATTGGGGTTAGTTTTCTTAATTTCCATTGGTTTAAAATCCTTTTAATATCTGACAGTTTAGGCTCATAATTAATGCTAGACATCTCATCTAGATTTACAGAAAATTTTATTCCTAGTAAATCAAAGGTTGAGTTATTCCAATTTAGTTTCCATCTTGTATGGTGAAATACTTCTCTTGAAAATTTCTTACTCCCAATCCAAACCATTTTAGTTTTTGTGTAATTAATTTTTAGTCCTGAAAGATCTGCAAAATAATCTAAAACTCTTAAAATACCATCCATAGACTGAGGCGAACCATCAAAAATAAGAGAGGTGTCATCAGCATATTGAGAAAGCTTATATTCTATTCCATCTATAACAATTCCTCTAATATCCCTATTATTTCTAATTAAAATTCCTAAGATCTCAGCGCATAATAAAAAAAGATATGGAGAAATGGGGTCACCTTGTCAACAGCCCCTTTGAAGATAAATATAGTCAGAAGTGAATCCATTTTGCAAAACACATGATTTGGCGCCATTGTAAAAGGTCTTTATCCATTTTTTTATAGATGGTCCAAATTTTAAAAAATCCAGTGTTTCAAAAATAAATTTCCAAGATATAGTATCAAATGCTTTTTCGAAGTCAATAAGCATTACTAAACCTGGTATTCTATGTAGTTCGGTATAATTCATTAAATCATATATGAGTCTTATATTTTCTCCAATAAACCTTCCTTTGATAAAACCAGTTTGGTCTTTATTTATTAATTTGTCTAATAGTGACTTAATCCTATTAGCAATGCATCCTGATGCTATTTTATAAACAACATTTAGAAGACTTATTGGGCGCCAATTTTTTAGGAACTGTTTTTGTTTTCCAGCTTTCGGCAAGCAAGTTATGATTCCTAACTTATTTGGTTCTGTAAAATGCAGTAATTCGTTTGAGTTATTAATTGCTCTCGTAATAAAAGATCCAATATTATTCCAAAAAAATTTGAAAAATTCACTAGTGTATCCGTCAGGTCCTGGACTTTTATCATTTTTCTTGTTTTTTAAAAAATTGAAAACTTCTGTGTTTGTAATAGGACCTTCGATATTTTCCGATTCCTCTTGATTTAGTTTAGGTATATTAAAGTCTTTCAGTTTTTCATGTATATTTTCTGTTTCTATTATGTCCTTTCTTGTATAAAGGTTCTCATAGAATGTCTTTGTTTCACTTAGAATTTCTTGTTGTTTTCTTATTATTGATCCATCGTCCTTCTCAATTAACAATATTTGTTTATTAATATAGTTTCTTGATTCTAGATTAGCGAAATATTTTGTTGGTTTTTCTCCCTGGTCTATCCAATTTGCTTTTGATCGTATACATTGACCTTTTAATCTAATATTCCTAATTTCTTCCAATTCATTGTGTTTTTCCTCAAGTTGTTGACTAGAATCCTGAGTCAAATTCTGTTCTAGATTTAAAATTTCCTTTTTAAGCTTATCTTCTCTTTCAAGAGTTTTTTTTAAATATAAGTTGAGTACGAGATAGTTTTTCCTCTTATTTCCATGAGCAGGGTATCTAAAAACAATTGGTCGCTTATAGTGAACTGTATATTATCATCCGGTACAGAGGATATATTGTCTTTATTGTACACAAAACAGGAGTATTGTTTTTTAGCTCACCGAGACGAAGTCAGGGGGAGCTTATGCTATACCCTCGGCGTCGGCGTCGGCGTCGGCGTCCGGACCTGGTTAAAGTTTTTGTTGCAGGTCCTGTATCTAAGCTATTACTTGTCCTATCTTCACCAAACTTGCATGGATGATGCATCTGGACCTACTTATGGACTTGAAAGACTTGGATGCTGAATCTGAGTCCTAAATTTCAGATGCTGGAGGAGGTTAAGATTGTTGGACCAGGTTAAAGTTTTTGTTGCAGGTCCCCTTTGATAGCAATATCTTAGTTACTGCAGGTCTGTACTTCACCAAACTTGCATGGATGGTGTGTCTTATGATACTGATGCACCAGACAGGCTTGAGTGCTGAATTTGAGCTATAGGTTTCGGATGCTGGAGGAGGTTAAGGTTTTTGGAGCTGGTTAAAGTTTTTGTTGCAGGTGCCCTTTGATAGCAATATCTAAGTTACTGCTGGTCCGTACTTCACCAAACTTGCATGGATGGTGCGTCTTATGATACTGATGCACCAGACAGGCTTAAATGCTAAATCTGAGCCATAGGTTTCGGATGCTGAAGGAGGTTAAGGTTTTTAGAGCTGGTTAAAGTTTTTTAAACAGGTGCCCTCTGATGATTATATCTTAGTTATTACTTGTCCTAACTTCACCAGACTTCCATGGATGGTGCGTCTTATGATACTGATGCACCTAACAGGTTTGAATGCTGAGTCTGAGCCATAGGTTTCAGATGCTGGATATGGTTAAGTTTTTGGAACAGGTCACATGTTTAATAGATAATAGTACTTTTTCAAACTTGCATAGTTGATTAAACTGTAGTATGAATGAATCACAGAGGAAGGTTCAGATGCAGAGCTTGATCTCCATTATCAAGGATGCTATAAAATATATCTTAGTTATTACAGGTCCTAACTTCACCAAACTTGAATGGATGGTGTGTCTTATGATACAGATACACCTGACAGGCATGGATGTTGAATCTGAGTCAAAGGTAGCGGATGCTGGAGCAGGTTAAGGTTTTAATTGCTAGTGCCCTCTGATGATGATATCTTAGTTATTACTGGTCTGAACTTCACCAAACTTGCATGGAGATGCGTCTTATGTATACTGATGCACCTGACAGGCTTAAATGCTGAATATGAGCCATAGGTTTCGGATGCTGGATGAGGTTCAATTTTTGGAACATGTCACATGTTTTATAGATGATAGCTTGCATAGTTGATTTAACTATATTATAAATGAAACGCAGAGGTTGCTTCAAATGCAGAGCCTGATCTCCATTATCAAGGATGCTAAAGAAATCTCTTACCTCACTCAAACCTGCCCGATAGATAGATGTGTTTGTTTATAAATGATATATTACATGATTCCTATGATATAGTATTGTATGGTATGAAACAATATTGTTTAATATGATACAATATAATATCATATGTAATATTATAAAAAGTTATATGATACGATATGATATTGTGTAATTTTTTTTGATATTTTATGTTATGATATTGTATCATGATATCGTTATGTATAGTATTGTATATTATGATACAATATTGTAAAATATTATATTGTATTATTAATTTATTATTAAATCACATGATACTATTACATAAGATATTGCAAAATATAATATTGTATCCTATGATACTATATTGTATTTTCTATAATATTGTATCATACAATTTTGTATAATATGATATTAGTTTCTGTAATATAGAATTATATCACATAAAATTGTAAAATATGATACTGTTATATTATATAACATTGTATCATACGATATTGTATAATATGATATTGGTTTATAATATGATTTATTATCACATCTGATTCACATGAAATTGTATTGTATGATATTGTAAAATATATTATTGTATCATATGATACAATATGTATAATATTGTATTATATAATATTTTACTTTATCACATAATATTGTATCATTTGATAACATTGTATAATATGATACAATATCATATTATGTAACAAAAATGATACAGTATCATACAATATCATACTATATTATACAATATAATATCATATGTTTCAATGTTATGATGTATTATGTAATATGATATTGTAATATAATACTATATTGTTTATTATATTGTGATATTGTATTATTTGATCAAATACAATAACGTATAACACAATACAATGTCATATCATACGTTAACAATATCATATCTCATCATTGTTTATTATGGTATTTTATTGTATTATATGATATATGTTGTAAATATGATAGGATGCAATATTTAATTTTAAATTATTGTATTGATTAACATATGAACATATGATTATCATACAATTTTTTAACAGATGATATGCGATATTGTGTCAAAACAGAATCCATGAATATCCAAGATCATAAAGTATGATTTTCATTTAATATGATAAAGGTGGTCTCATAAAGGTGAAGTCTCATAAGAGTGATGTCTCGTCTCGGTGAGCTTTGTAATCTGTGATTACCTATGTTTAATATCTATAACTATTTGTTTTACTATTTTGATATATTCTTTATCAGTTAATAGGGAGTTATTAAATTTCCATAATCCTTTACCTTTTAAGAATTCATTCTTTTTTATAAATAAAACAACTGGGGAATGGACTGACCTACAGCTATTTTCTATTTCAATCATTGGAGACATATTTTGTAATGTATCTGAAATTAGGAAAAAATCCAGCCTGGCTTGTTTTACTGGGGTTTTCCTTCTCCAGGTATACTTTTTCAGATTTGGATTGTTTTCACGGAAAAAGTCTTTAAGGTTTAAAATTTCAATTAGTCTTAGTAATTCAAGTCTTGATTTGGGATTATTCAAGCTTTTGTAATTCATTGAATCTAACTCTTTATCAAAAATTAAATTAAAGTCACCACCAAGAACAATACGTTGGTTCGTAAAAAGATTCATAATATGCTGTAATAAGTTTGTATAAAATGTAGGTGTATCTAGATTTGGGCCATATACATTTACCAGTAGAACATGTAAATCATCAACAGAAACATCAAGAATAAGAAAGTTGCCACTATCATCTTTAAATGTTTTGTGAACCTCTAATTCACAGTTATTGTTAAAAAGAATAGCTACACCCCTGGAGTTTGACTTAAAAGAACTAAAAAAAGCTTTATAACCCCATTGTGATTTAATCATATTTTCTTCTTTTTCTGTAAAATAGGTATCCTGTAAAAAGTATATATGATAATTTTTGTTTCTAAGGGTTTGAAAAACGTCTTTCCTCTTGTTTCCATCACCAAGGCCCTGACAGTTTACTGTTAAAATTTTAAGGAGGTTTTCTTGGTGTTTGTTTATTTGTTCTACCATGATATAAAAAGTGGAAAAGAATACTGCACCCCCACATTGTGTTGATAGAGAAAGAAGAGTAAAAAATAAGTCGTGAATCCAGGATGCACATACGGGTGAACCAAAAAACATGATTTAGATATCAACCTTGCACAGAGAAGATTAACCAAAAATCATTATGGATCTAATATTTAAGAGAATAATGTGTATGTAATAAAAAGATTAATAACAATCGGCGTGAAGGTAACATTAAATGTAGAGTAACTCTTCGTAAAAGAAAATAAATATAGTAATACGAGAAGGTTGTGATTTGGCTAGGTAGCATCAGTAAATATATACAAGTCGTCACTGTTAACGTCTCAGGAGAAACACAACCTTAAAGCTGACATGAATTCATAAAAGCATTTGGTCGCCATACTAGTTTCGATCGCTCCTCTACTGCCACTGGGGTATATATACCGGTTGAGAAAGTTACGGTCGGTTGCTTTCCGATAGAGGCATTCACATTGCACGGACTTCTAAATGCATAAACTACACATTGTAGTAAAATGTAGTAATAAAGAATAAAGAAAACAACAATCAATGAAATACAAAATATATTTATTCTTTGAAAGGATGTCCAAGGTATCTGTATTATTTTGCACAGACAGTGCTGCCTTACTTCGCATGCACATCGAACACGTGCGTCGTTCATACAGAGTGCATAACG
Source organism: Magallana gigas (assembly GCF_963853765.1). Classification (NCBI taxonomy): domain Eukaryota; kingdom Metazoa; phylum Mollusca; class Bivalvia; order Ostreida; family Ostreidae; genus Magallana; species Magallana gigas. The sequence continues at coordinate 49,370,698 of NC_088861.1, forward strand.
TCTGCATCTTCTTGAAAAACCCTGGCGACACTACATCCAACACAGTAGCTAAATGATAGTAAATCCAAGAAGGTAACAACGTTTCTATCCGTTCCTACAAAAACTCCCCGTTTATAAAATCCATGCGATAATTGACATTGCTCGATCTGCCACAGTGTGTGGTTTGCGCATGTGCGATGTTATAACATACACAGGAAAACGGTCTACAATTATCGAGGAATTTCTGAAGTATCTGCGCCTGGATTTCAGTCTGTCCTGTTTCGTCGTTTATTGGATATATCTTGCCAGTGAAGTGGTTCTCATATTATTTTTGTTAAAACGCGTTTTTACAAGTCTTTTCGTCCAAGGTAACGTGTTCGGGTGTATGAAATTCCTGAATGCGGTGAAGCATGACGAGGGCTCTCGGCCTTATATAGGGGGTGTGTAGCGATGAGCAGAACAATAGAAATCGACAACTAATATGGCGGTAGTCGGAGATAAAAGGGAAGTAATGCGTATTTATGAATTCATGTCAGCTTTAACTTGAGTTACATACTTTTTTTAACGTTAGTAATGGACATGACATTTCCACTCTACATTAATGTTCCACCAACGTGGTGTGAATTGTGGATGACAAAAAGAAAAAAAAGGAACAAAACTAAATGCAGGAAAAACTTACAATCAATGAATCATGTGTACATCGAGAATGAACGAGACTAAAGGCAGCTCCCTGCACACCATGTGACCATCACTGTGACGTCACTCACAAAGTGAAAGTAACAGGATGTAAACATTGCTAAAGCAGTAAGATGATTTTCTCACATATATACGTGTATTTTTACACAGGAACGTATAAGATTAATAATATTTTATACGGCCAACTTCAAAGTAACATAGTTGTGAATGTGATCGTTATATATTAACCATGTTAACGTATATAACCTGGATACCCCCCCCCCCCCCCCCAACGCACACCGAGCTGTTCGTTAATTTTAAAGGCAGGTTGAAAACAAGAGTTGTTTGCTAGAAGAAACTTTATCATAAAATAAATTGAAAAATTTTGTAATTTGATGTAAATATTTGATATAAAACCTATGTTGTAGTGCCCCCCCCCCCCCTCCCGAACATCCCCAGCAATCCTCCACTTCTAAAAGCACACAGTATCTTTTGCATGCATTCAATAACTTCCCATTTAATGCCTTAATTTTACACAGTGTTAATGTTGTGAAGTAATGCGGTTTATTATCGCAAATCCAACAATTGTTTATGTAACAGGTTTATCCGTTGATGTAAAGAAGAAATCAACACTCCTGTTAGGGTTCGAATAACGGGCTTTTATTATCATCACCAGTTATATAAATAGATTGATTTGACCCTGTAAAAACAATATAACAAGTGTGAATATACGGCATAAAACACATGAACTTCAAGTAATTACGTATTGATGTACAATCAATGTATTGAAGTAATTTAACTTTATAAAGGGAGATAACTTATATAAGTAAACTACAATTTACATAGTATCTCCTTTATATCAATTTACATGCATTTACATTTCAGTTATAAAACCATTGCTATAATTATGTAATGCATATAATACATTAATCGGATATTCTAAGCATATGAACATACACATACCATTCTATGGGAATAAGCCCCATGTACTAGTTGAACCAAGTTCAATATGACTCAATGGTTGCAAGGTATATGTGCATTCTGTAATTAATTACACATCTATTACACTATCATAAAAGTAGTTTTGATTAAAACACATCTAGGGAGACTTCAGTTATAACTATTTTAACTTTAACTTATTATTTCAAAAGTCTCTCTCTCACTATTCATTCAATCAGAGAAAAGTGCAAAAGAATTATAAATATGATTAAATACTGATTTGACATTTAGTAGGAATATTATAAATGATATTAATATTAGTAATATTAGATTAACTTACCAAGAAGAGATGTAATTTGTCAAAAACGTCTGTACACCTTTATTACAGTCCGCTCTCTTCAAACTCTTGACAAAGATTAAACTAAAACCCAAAGAACTTTTGGAGGGAAATCGACCAACCAATAGACAAACAAGAAACAAACTAAAACACCAATGAAATTAAAAGACACAACTTAACTTTGACCAAAATATAATTACTGCCCTAAAGGCAACTCTGGACCTTTCTACAAATTAAGTTGTCATGAATGAATGCACACTAATGTATTTTAAGATCAATAAAATAATTATAGAATCCAATATATATGCATTCAAAAAAATCATGAAAATATCAAAATGAAATGATGCATATGTAATATACATGTACTTGTAATTAAATCATAAAATATGAGACTGCTACATTTACCAAACAAGAAGTACAACATACGGTAATGATCAACTGCATTTAGTGTAGGTGACAATTCAGTTGCAATTTGTTTTAATAAGTTAAAATTATTTGGTAAATGTATTCTAAATGTGCCCTGAATATATTAAGTAATGCATTAACATATGCAGGGAAGGTATAAACAAAATCACCTCAGTATATTGTTAACAAATAGTCAGATAATACATGTACTTTGTTGGTGGGAATGTGATAAATTGAATGTTAAAGGTGAACACCGCTCGTAAATAGGCACCATCACACAGATACCTGGTATATCAACCCTTTGATTTTGTTATACTCGATTGCACACCTGAAACTCGTGACTGACATGTAGTATTCCTTTCGTGGTCTTTGGATTTTATGCATTTATTATTCTATGTGCATATTGTTTGTAAATAATGCATTGCCCAATTTATTTGATGTTAGTATTCATTTGGCTTGAAAAAAATGTGTAAAATTTGATAATTTCATCGCAACCGAATAACAAGGCGAGACAAGATGTGTGTCCACACAGGTGAGACCTCTACAGTGAAGTACTTTAAACTGTTCAGAGGTCTGCCCCTTATATAAGGGTTGTAGGGACATAGTGATGAAAGAGAAATATGACCAACAGTGCCTTACACATATTTAACATGAATGTGCAGGGGATATACATATGCACTTCAGGTTTGTTAGAAGTCGACCAAACCGGATCCTGTGACACTCAAGCAGTGGCCTACATATGTAACCCCAATAACCCTATGTACACCATATGAACATCAGTCAGTGTTATATAAAGACACAATTAAAAAAATAGAATATCTTCATTATTATTATTTTTTTAATTGCATGTATTTAAAAATTGTGAAGAGGATCTTCTTATCTTTAAAAAAAAAAATGGGAGTGGGGCTAAAAGTTCGGAAATGACCCGCTACACTGGGACGTAGCAATTGGGGATCATAATTTGAACTCAGTTTAAAAAAAAGCTACATTATATATAATTATTATATAGCATTAAGATAATGCAGAGGATTTTATGGAATACTACATGAGAGAATGGTTCTGGATGTTTACAATTATTTCTAGAAATCACCAGATGATATCCTGCGCAAGCGCGGGAATCAACACTGTACGCATTAGAATGATACAATGCACGTAAAACAATATTTTTGTTCATTTTTGTATATACTGTATCCACTTTTTCTTAATTGCTTTTAGAAAATTGCTTTCATAATATTCTTTAAAATTTAAATAAAAAAAACAGCATGGCTGGATATATATAGAGGAGCGGGCAGTGATGAAAAATATAAACTGAAATGGATGATTTATACATATACGTACATGGTCTTCATTCGTTTTAATTTGTTGCAGATGACTGGAAAAAATAGCAAACTTTTCTATTTAAATTCAAACCAGTTAATCGGTTTTTAGTGCATCGTTTCTCTAAATTTTGGGGTTTTTTTATCCTATTTAACTCTAATTTTTTGTCACTGTTCCAAATAAGTATATCAGAAATCTGATAAAAGACTGTTTTGAAGACCCCCCCCCCCCAATTCAACTTCTCCGTTTTATGCATACTTGATTTTTTTTTAGCACAATCTGTTCATTATTTGCAAATTATTGTATAAAAGGCTTGCCTCCAATCTGTCATGTTAAAAAATGTATGAAATTAAAAAAAACCGCTACTGGATGCATATTTATTTACATAATATAAACACAATTTGACAGATATAAAGAATTTGCCCAATGGTTAACTCCCCCTAGCTATACTCTAGCTCCGCCGGAACGTTATTTTGTCTCACCGAATTCCTTGACACCCGTCTGGAAAGTTCATTCCATCAAATTAAAAACCGCATCAAACTGATAAAAAAAAATTATTATTATTTTTTTTATTAACCCAAGATATTAGCCTGCGATGCCCTAGCCTTGGTTTTATGGTATACCCCGTTCTGGAAAGTTCCCTCCCATGTATCCGGTTTTCTCACCTATAAGGTCGTGCTTTGCAAGCGTTTATCCATCAAACCTAAAATCGCGCCTTCAAGAAACGAATTGACTCGTTTTATTTTTTTCAACAATTTTAATAATTGTCATATCTTAATTTCTACGTTCCCAGTAAATATATATTCACCCCCAAAAATGTACCATTCAATATAATTTCATAACAAGCATATATTTTGATGCAAACTCGCACTGACTTGGATCCGCCAATGCGTGTCCACCAATTCAATTACAAGTTTATGGACATATCATATCACACGTGTTGATATATATAGGCCTACTAAAGGTATAAGCATTTATATACTCTGGTGCAGGCGTTTTGTAGTTTTTTGGCGAAATGTCTTAAAATTCATAAATATAGATTCTTAAAATCATGAGATTTCCGTTGACAGAGAGATGAAATATATCCAATGCATCTAAATATATTTACATCTACCGAGTATGAATCCCTCTATTTCCTACGGAAACTTATCGTGAATTCATAGCTCTATAGAAACAGCCAGACTGAAATATACACGCCCCGTTTATCGATTGGTCAAAACCTACAGCGACAAAAGAAAAATCACGGACTGCACGAAATAATCATGATGTCAGACTCAAAGTCCCATAGGAGACGATTTGGCAATAAAGTGATTTTTACTTACTTTTTCCAATCCATTTATTAATTTGCAAAAAAGTGTAAATATAAAAAATAGAATGCTTTCTTTGATGATTCATGCAGGTTATGAAGGTAGCGACCATTGCAGAAAAAAAGTATTTATTTCTGCAATGTTGCCACCTTCATATCGCCACAGAATTAAAGCATTTTATTGTTTAAATATAGTTTTACATGAAATTCTTGTGAATGTTCTTTTCATTTAAATTGCCTTAAATTGGTTATGTAATGTACTGTTAAATATTTACATCAACCGTATTATTATATAAATAGTGCCTGTTTGGGAGGGTAACAGTTGAAATTGACACCCCGAGAAAACCATTGTCAACCGACGCGAAGCGGAGGTTGACAATGGTTTTCGAGGGGTGTCAATTTCAACTGTTATCCTCCCAAACAGGCACTATTTATTTTGTTATACTGAATGTCTTTTTTTTTAATTTTTAAGAAAATTTTACTGCTTTTATAAAGGAATAACGTGAATTCTACAGCGAACCGTACGCGCATAATTTTCGCGCATGTAACATTTTTTAATGTTACCCGTTGCCAAGTGCGTTGCTAACGCTGAGGGTAATAGTTAATATTATTAACTGCGTCTTAACCAATCAGATTTCAGTATTTAACATGAAAGTATAATAATGGTGTTCATAAAGCCACAGACAAACCCAGCACAACGTCCGTGTATGAACGCGGGTACAATGCTTGAACTAGCGTTACCTCTAAGACCAATCGCATCTTCTCGGGCTTTTCCAGCAGAGCTCGAAAAAAAACACCTCGAGGTGTTTTACCGAGCTTGTCGGAAAGGCCCGAGAAGTTGCGATTGCTCTAAGACCGCACTGTATATACTTTCACGCTTGTGTGGATCTAGAGGGGGTCGGGGGTGGGGTTCATGGAAAATAGGCCTTGGACCCCCCCCCCCCCCCACCCATCATCCCCCATCCCGGAAAACAAAACTGTCCCTGTTGTTGTGTTGTTGTGTTGTCTCGTATATGTCCCTGAATTAGAACTCATGAAATTAATCATTATAAAGAATTTGCCATGCAGTCACTTTTTCAAAGAAATAGCAATATAGGCATCGTAAAATGGCGTCAAAAACGCCATCATTAAAAATTTTAAAGTTACGAAGATTTTTAAAGCGCAAAAGGATTATTTACATGTTGCGCATTTGATTTGAATTGGTAAAATGGCACCCTCTACCTAAACTTATTCGAAAGAAGTAAGTTTTTAAACCAAATTTGATTAAAATAAGTGTTAGAAATTTGAATAATATATGTTTCTTACATTTCTTAACTTGACATGCTCTCCTTTAATTAAATAAAAAAAACTCTAGCAATTCAGTAAAAGAAATTGTTGTCATAGAAACCAATGTAGAACGTTCAAAATTATTTTTTCCACATTTGTAACTCGGCTGAACCCTCCAATTAAACTGATTGTCAACACAAGATCACTTCTGACGCAATTGATATACTGTATAAGTTTGGTTTCATATGGAATATAAAGACTTTACTATATAAATCCACTTGACAAACAACAAAGACATTTTCTCAAAGAATATCCTTTTATTCTTATTTCTTAAACTTAAAAAAAATTGAAAACAATAATGTATATAAAAAACATCAACAGTATACAAATGTATATGTAAAATATTTTTCTGAAAGTAACATGGTATCAGTTATTTGCACGGCACTGTGTAATGCACGTGCATCAGGGACTATCATCGATGGGACCCCGCGGGCAGTGTGGGGATTTGGAGCCCCTGGTCGCTTCCTATTGAGATAAAGTCTTTTTCTGGAGTATAACCCCCTCATTCTTTCCACAGCGAGCACTTGCCGAAACGGGGAACGTTCACGTCACTGATTTGCTGCAGAGTTGCCGCCATTGAGCCCCTGTGACGTACAAGCACCGCAGTACCCTGGAGGTTGGTCACGTGGTCTGTGACGTCCATCAACATACCGTGGTGTATATGGTACTGGATGTTGGCGGTAAGACGCACGCGGACGATCTTTGTGACGTAATCAGGCTCGTAGACGGTCTTTTCTTCTGTCTGGCTCTCGTAGACCTCAATAATATCAACGTCACCAACGACACGTGACATTTCGTCATATATGACGAATTTGTCGCCTGCTTCCACTGCGCATACTGTAAATGCGTATCCTTCCGGTCGGCTGTCGGACCAGAAGTAGTTCTCGTTGTTGTTGAGAGTTTCTCCCGAGAAAGTCAGTCGCTTCCCATATCCAAGGCCGATGGATTGGAGCATGCGCGGTTCTCCGTTGAACAGGAAGTCTTTGGATCCCATGTAGCGAACTCGGTATCGGAACCCTGGACAGATGCTTTCGTCGACATGGAAACCTGACGAAAAAAAAGCCAGATGCTGAGGACTCTTCAAACAAACCGGTTGTCTTACATTTCATTCGTTACAATGCATCGATTTGAATAAAGATCACAGTACTTTTAAACTGACTAGATTAACCGTGATTTCAAGTGCACATATGAAATACAGTGTGAAGTTTTGACGGTTACTGAGTGCTTCAATATATACTGCATCAAGAAAAAAATTCACTCGGCATAATATATTCACACAGAACGCTCATCAAAATACATAAACTTATCAATATATATATTTTTGTTATAAAGTTTTTTGTGGTACAAGTATATGAGCGATTTCAATTTAAAATATATTTAATTGTCACGTGGTATTTCATTGCCCTGTTCAAAAATAAAATGAGCATTGGCAGATGCCGTTTATCTAATAAATATTTTTCCCCGTTTGCATAATTTTGAATGAAGTTAAATATGGGGTAATTTAGAACATTGCTGTTGTGTTGTGTAGGTCTTTCCTCCTCTTCTTTTTTCCTCGACTGCTCGATCGCTGTCTCTTGGGTGAATCTTTCTCCACGTTCAAAGAAATGTTAAAAATTATACCCCGTTTTTCATATGCTCTATGGTAAATTAGTCTCAATCCTCAATGAATGAATTTAAGTTTTGCTATCTTTTTTTCCATCTACATATACCACGTGACAAAATGACATCAGAAATAAAATCTACAAATTTCGGCAGTTGTTTTCAGTAACGTAACATGAATATGTTACCACTTACACAACTATCCGTAATTATCTGCCGAATCGTCACAGCAGAAATCGAAGGTAACTGAAAAGACAAAACCTTTTCAAACCACAACATACGGTCAGCAATACAGGTCAGAGAGGTCACTGTTTGATAAAGAGGTCTCAGGTCACATTAAATTGTAGAGTTCTCACCCCCCCCCCCTCCCCACCCCCCATGCACACCGATATCTAAATATCAAAATTGTCAATGTAAACAAAGGTCAACTGAACTAATATTTATATTTCGATATTGTTAAACTCAATTTCATTCGCGTGGGTTATTTGTAAAATACAGAACAATTTTAACTCTTCTGTGTTAGAATATAAAAAAGTGTTATGAAATAGCTGCGAGTATCGAACCTCCCTAATGTGGATAAACAGCGTGCATGCGCACCTATCTGAACCCCTTTATGCGTAATGAGGTACCGGTATATAATATCGATTACAGATGCGCACCAGATAAGCTGGTACTTTCCAGTTTTAGCAAGATCTGTCTTGTCGTTACTATGGTAACTGTCGGTCGATAAGGTACAAAGTCTCGGTCAATGATTCATCATCATAAACTCACCTTACAATACTCAATGCTTAGATGATCATCTTTTCAAAAATATCAATAAGGTTAAACAATTTACTTTGGTACTTTTGACAAAGTTAAAAAATAACATTTTGAATAAATAAAAATTAATATTTTTTACTCAATTAAAATGTTCCTGCTGTACATTTAAGGGTAAAATTACACTAAGTAGTGTAAAAATTCAATATATATATATATATTATTTTGATACATATTATATAGGCTATAAAATGTGTTCTTAACAAGGATTAACAAAATATATTGAAGTAAATGTAACTACTGAAATAGTTTCGTAATAATGTAAATCGGTTGTAAATCATTTTATAAAGGTAAAACCTTACCGATCACGGGAAATTCGTGCGGCTTGATTCCCGCCGATTTATACTGGATGGGGAAACCCCGCCCGTCAATGACCGGGGTGTCGTCACACACTCTCTCCAGGGAGGAAGAGGACCCCCTTCTCTCCTCGGTGATGGTCAGGTCGTGGTGGAGATCCAGGGCGGGCCGGAACAAATCTTTGAGAGACCCGCGCGGGGTTTTGGTCAGTCCTGGATCCGCGCCTAGAGATTTGATGTCCTCGGGACGGATAGTGGCGTACATGGATAATCTTCTGACCAGAAAACATTCGTCAATTTCATCACGGCTATCAAAGACCTGGCTTTTTTCAATGATCGGCATTTTGACTTGTTAAGAAATAAATAAGGGTGGATTTAGTCTGGTAGCTTTTTATTCTTGATCAATCTCCTTGCGTGGCAAACTGTGTTATGATTGTAAGATTAACAGAGTATCGGTATTTATTGCTGACAGAGATTATTTATGATCAGCCAATCAGAAACGATTTGTCTCGAACTGATCTCTGCCATTAGTCGGTTAACGCGTTTATTGTTATTTTCCCACGTGTAGTCTGCATGCACTATCGCATGCACAGCTTTCTCCCATTCATAACTGAACTTTGACCCCGTATAAGTAAATATTTTGGTTTGGGTCACATGTACATTGTAAAATTCTCCAAAAACAAAGAAACCTGTTTGATATCGGGAACGTTCCCATTTTAATAAATAATTCATGTTTACATTTACTGGCAATAATATTTGATGTTCATTTCACAAAGTAAGTCAACAGCTAGGGTGATTTTTCCACAACTTGCTAAGTACTGTTTACATAGGCTAAAGGTCAAAGGTGAAAAGATTATTGATGTCAGACAATCTTACGAAATGTTTAATGTCACTTTTTTTTATAATATACACACATAAAAAAATTCAAACTTCAAAAAACAAAACATTAAATTATTCCTTTAACTGTTAAAAACCTGAAGATTTATGTTCCTACCATATATTACAGGCGAAACAGGTAAATACAAATTTGATACCGTACGTACGTACGTTCACATATTTCAGGCATATAATATTAATGATCTCTCCGCATTTCTTCGATTCCGTTTTCTGTTTTTATTTACTAATTGATTTTTAGACTCAAAATTGTATGATCAAGTAGCCCCACCCCTTTTTGAAAACGACATTTCTTTCCACAGCTAATATACATATTACATAGGCATCGGAACCGGGAAGGGGGGAGGAGGGGGTTACCCCCCCCCCCCCCCCCCCCCCCCGCCCTTTTTTCTCGCAGCAAAGATAACAGTTCCTAAAGTTATCTTGAAAAGATTGAAATATTGAGAAGTTGAAGTCATAGGTATACTATATATGGATCCGAAGCATTTATTTAAAGGTCTATACTGCTGTAACAGCAATTACGTGAAACGTTCTCTCTCTCTCTCTCTCTCTCTCTCTCTCTCTCTCTCTCTCTCTCTCTCTCTCTCTCTCTCTCTTTATTAAAGGCACCATGCATGAACTCTCTGTTTATGCCACCGTGAATTATTTCCCTGATTCCCGATCCAACAACAATGCAAATAATAACCCCCCCCCCCCCTCCAAGCAGATGTGCATAAACCATATATATTTTTGGGAATGTTTCAGGCACAGATTATATCATTTTTCTTTTTAAAAAAAAAGTCCCAGAGCACACGTATATATACACGTACTATACATTCCATAATGATATCAACTAAAACATTGCTGAGTTTCTCCACTTGTCTACAAGAGTCTCAGTAGGCCTATAACGGAGAATCCCCTTACCGTGGTAAATACATGTAAGCATGACTGCATAGAAACGTGCTTTTTTTCCTATAGGTTCTGAATTGAAAAAGGATTACATTAATTTTCGATATCGGAAGAGGGTAAGATCTGAATTTGAACATATTTTATTGTGTAAATAACACAAAAGGATTGGAAACAAGTTCTTGCAACTTACAAGTTCCTCTCCTAATGATAATACATACAATATATACAATTGTCATAGTACATGTAATATTACATGTTACTTATAGTTAATTAAATTCATAGACATACATTTATAAAGTAATTGCAAATATATAGTAGATAACGTTAATATACAGTATAGAAAGCAAAAGCAAAAAGGAATTTAATTATTAAATCTTCCAGACTCTTTAATGAACTTTTGAACTGCTGAAAAAATAAAGCAGTTTGTATTGTAAGACAAATTGTCACATTTCCGAACGGTGTCAGGTACAAAAGATTTTTTGTAAAGTTCTAATCTGCTGATTGGAACACTATAATTTTCGCTATTTCTTGTGTGAAATATTGAGACATTTTTTGTTACGGGAGGAATAATGTTGCTCAAGTACTCAGGTACTTGATTTGTATGAATTTTAAACATGGTTATTAATTTAGCCTTATTTCGTCGACTGGCCAGAGATTCCCAGCCAGTTTATGTGTAGAGAGATTCTGTAGATGCTAAAATGGGCAAACCAGTAACAATCCTTGCAGCACTTAATTGAACTTTTTCTAATCTCTCCATGTCAAACATATTGCAACCGTCCCATACTACAGAAGCATATTCAAGAACTGGTCTAATAAACGTGATATAGATCTGAAAAGGGTCCTTAGGGCAGGCTATGGTTATGACGGTGATCGATTTACCTAAAATTCTACAGGGGTCCATCTCTTATGATGTGAATACCTAATTGATCTGCAAAAAAGTAAGATAATCATATGCCAAAAGAGAAGATAGCAGGAACTTCATTTTCATTTTTGGAATATCTTCGCATCATCACACCATTGCGAATTTATTTAATATTCTTTAAATCCTACTGTTTTCGTGTTGTTTGTCCTCTATGCAAACTGCTTTTAGGTGAGGATTAACATTCCCTATAGCACCATCTCCTAGCTTCTGTTGATCAATCATAGCAATCAATCTTTACATGTACTCAATTAAAATGGAAATGTATTCCAACCTACATATTCATTTCTAAGCGAATTAAGTTCCGTCAGCATGGTCAGTTGACGTTTAAAAATTAACATACATCACTCATGGTATAAGGGAGCTAACTCGCATTAATTACTCACGCCTGACCAGTTTACCTGAGTGCGCTGTTTGTAATTCTATCAAGTTTGTCTCAGTTCAGTCTATATTCACTCTAAAACCATAAACTGATACACGAGGTACATTTATAAACAAAAGGAATATTTTTACACAAGTATATACAATTATTTTCAATTTACTTTCTTTATCAACCAATTAAAAGATCTCAAGGAAATAAATTTGAGATGAGAAGAAAAGATCGCGTGTTATCTTTGAAGTTTTTCTGAAGGGGCCACTATATATAGTGGTCATACCAAGTCGCCTATCAATTATTATGCACAAAGAACAATACGTTAAGGCCTTTGGACGTTATTGAATTTATTCACACGACCGTAGGTACCTCAAAGTACTAACAAAAATATTTCAGTTTATTTTGAAATAGAATTAACAAATTAAAACATTAAGGTCTTTTAGACATTCGAATATATTAATTTACATCCTTGTATCCATTCATCCGACACAGACGGTATAGCTTACCCCCCCCCCGGACTTCGTCACTCTATCACATATTTGACTGACATAAAATCCCTTGTAATAATTTTACCAAGGACATCCCAAAGGATTTTTAGGCATTACTGTAGACATGAAGATTTATGCTATTTTCTTATAAAGGCTCTCATAAAAAGGATTTCTGGATATAAATTTGAAAAGGATTAAAGGCACTCACAAATCATATGCCATCACGAATCTTGAGGGATCCTATATATTATAACATTGGTGATATATGTATCCATTGCATATACCGTAAAGATTGCTTGTTTCAGAAAAGAAAAAAAAATATTTATTAGATCTGTACATTTAATAAAGAAATATTTTTATACATCCAATTCCAACTGCTTTCAATACACACATGTACATTAAATTATTTCTTTAGTTTACAATTAACGATGATATACACATATTTTGTGTACACAGATATTATACACAGTTTTTCTTATAAATAAAATGCATACACATAGTTTGTTTACATATAGAACAAAATAGTTTATTTACAATGATACATACATACAGTTTGTTTCTAGTATATACTATGATACTTGCTCATGGTTCATTGACATATACACATACAATATACACACAGTTTGTTTACATAAAATACACACACAGTTTGTTTACATATAATACACACACACACAGTTTGTTTACATATAATACACACACACACAGTTTGTTTACATATAATACACACACACAGTTTGTTTACATATAACACATACACACAGTTTGTTTACATATAATACACACAAACAGTGTGTTTACATATAATACACACACACACACAGTTTGTTTACATATAATACACACACACAGTTTGTTTACATATAACACACACACACAGTTTGTTTACTTATAATACACATACACACAGTTTGTTTATATATAATACACACACACAGTTTGTTTACATATAATACACATACACACAGTTTGTTTACATATAATACATACACAGTTTGTTTACATATAATACATACACACAGTTTGTTTACATATAATACACACACACAGTTTGTTTACATATAATACACACACAGTTTGTTTACATATAATACATACACACAGTTTGTTTACATATAATACACACACACAGTTTGTTTACATATAATACATACACACAGTTTGTTTACATATAATACACATACACACAGTTTGTTTATATATAATACACACACACAATGTTTACATGTAATATTGTATTTTCTTCACTTTACCTGTGTTGTACTCAGTCACAAAGAGGTTGTCTCTGGTGTCCACACATAAACCCCATGGCCACTGTAAATGACAGTTGTCAATGTAGCGGAGGAACTGTCCGTCCTGATCCAGGATGTGGATACGGTGGTTGTTATAGTCTGCTGTCAGGATCCGACCCTGGCTATCTGTTGTGATGCTGCGTGGACCAAATGATCCCTTGGTAGTAGAGGGACGACCAGTGTAGGTAAACCGGAGTTTCCCGGCCTGATTGACCACCACTACTGCACGGGCGTCAAAGTCTGACACACAGATATCTAGGTTCCTGTTCTCACTGATGTATTTAATGTTATATAATCCACCAGATGAATAGAGAGGTTGTCCTTTGTCGTCGTACTGAATACTTTGTTTCTCTGTGGAGCCAGAGTAACACACAACTTTTGTTTGTTTATCATCATTGTTCATGACAACCAGGAGGTCACCAGAGGAGGTACTACAGACACCGCGAGGTCTCCACCCCTGTAGTCTGATCACTGTCTGTATCTGTGTATTCTTCACTATGTTCACAGTTCTATCATTGTAATCAGTATAAACTAGATCCCCACTCCTTGTCACTGCTATGTCCTGTGGAGCGTTCCCTGACTTGGGTTGGACTGACTTCACTAGTTCTCCCTGCAGGTTGTAGAGACTCATCATCTTATTATAACAACTACACGCCCAGATTTCTTCATCACTGTGACAAGTAACACTGGTTAGATAATTATACTGTGTCTGTATGGTGGAGATGATCCGTGGCTCATCAAGCAGTGGTTTGAGAGGAGAGGATCCAGCTTCTGAGGTTTCCATGGTGTAGCCATGTTCCTCTGTTGTAATGGAGAATGTTGACAGGGAACCAAATTGTTGGTAAAGTTGTTCTGGGTTAATTTTCTGAGGGGTGAAGTTTGTTAGAGAAACTGTGAGTTTAGGAGGCAATCTTCTGAATTCAGCAATCCTGGATTTGTAGGCAGAGACACGGCTGACATCATTGGAGTCCAGTAACTTCAGATCAGCAATGCTCTGTCTGATTTCAGAAATGGTGCGTGTGATTTCTTCTTCCTGTTTGTTTAAGACAGCCAGGTGTTTGGAGTCCATTTCATCAAGATCAGATTTCAGTTTCTGTATAATGGTGTCTATTTCTCTGTGCCAGACTTCTCCTTGTTTGTCAATTGCTGATGTCAATTTCTCTGAGTTTTTACTCAGATCAGCTTTCTGCACTGTTATTTTGTTTGCAATCTCTTGGTATTTAGGAGAAAGGGATTTAATTAGTTCTTGCAAATCTTTTTGTATATCTTCTCTTTTCTTTTCATAGTTGGTATAAATGTCTACTAACTTGTGATTTTTGTGACTTTCAGAGGAAACACAAAGGACACAAATAGGAATGTCACATTGTTCACAATGAAGCTCACATTGCTTGGGGGAATGTTTTGTGCAAATGGGATAATTTGGAGTGGATCCTCGGTCTTGGAACGGTACCACCTGATGTTTTTTGGATAAATCCAGCATGTGTTCTCCAACACAAGCTTTGCAGAGATTGGTCTGACAGAAGTCACAGTGTAGTGGGGGGACAGGAGTATCACACACATCACAACGCACCACATCCTGGGCACTGCTTCGAGGGTCCATGGTCAAGTCCTTTATGTATGGTGCATCTACCCTGTAATATACATGTATATATCATTAATTCCAATCCTATTGGAATAGATTATATTTATATATACATTAATCTATGTAAATTTTGTATCCTGATAAAATGCTTTTCTTATCATATTAATGTGAACGAAAGTTTTCAATGTAATATGCATAGCCATTCTCTCCTTAACTATGCAATCAAGCATACTAACAACATATCAAATAGATTTAAGTAAATTTTTCATGATCCACAATTTATCAACATCAAGATCATGAAACAATTATCAGACATGTCAAATGTTGGTCATTATTTCATTCCATTTCTCTTTTTAATCCATTTTTGAAACTTGTTATAGCAATTAAATGAATTACAGAAAATTATCAAATTTATCAAAAAAAAAATGCCAGTTTCATTCCTATTAATTTTCTAATGTACTGAAACTCCATTTACTATAGGTTCCAAGATTTCCAGTTGTATAAGATAGTAATCCATTTTAATGGCAAAAACAGATTTCAGTTGACTGGTATATGACAATTATTGTGGTCTGTAATTCATTAATTTTGGCTGGCAATTAATTTTTACAAATTTGGTTAATCAAATGCTATGAAACTTAATGGATGATTGGCCTATCAATAACAAGTTTGATATTTTAATAGATATGAAACCACAATATTTGTTGTTATCGGTCTACTTTATAATGATTTTTACCGATACATTCCTGTAGCACATGACATCTACAAACCTTGTACACTTTGGTTCATGTTGACAATGTACAGATGTTGTAATGGAAGTTCAGCTGGGGAAATCTGCAGTTTCTCAAAAGACAGGCCTATAAATAACAACAAACAAATCAAAATCAATAACATCAATTACCAAATTTTGGTTTAAACAAGAGGCCAACTGGCCTTAACGGTCACCTGAGTAGCATATATCCCATACACAAACTTGTCATGGAGTCTCATATATGCATCTAATTAATTAGGTTTTATACTGGAGTAGAAAAATTAAAAACTTGTAATGACGACCACATTTCAAAAAGAACTGTGAAAGCTATAATTTTGGTGAAAAACTAAAAGATCTGGTCTACAAAATCATGATATGATTTCAGTTTTCCTTTCAGGTGTGTGGGAGTAAAGAAGATAAATTTTTAATGTTATATGCATTAACATCTATACATCCATTTTGGCCCTGCCCTAGAGTCAAAACCCATCCTTGTGGGGACATGAAAATTAAAATTTCAGTAGAGGACTTCCTAGTAAACATAATTATTATTCAGTTTTTTATACAGATGAGTGAGAATAGAGAAGAAGATTTTTAAACATTATATGCATTATGCATTAACACTATATTGCCATATTGCCCCCCCCCCCCCCCAACAACACCTAATAAAGGGGTCATGAATTTCACAATTTTGGTAGAGGACCTCATGGACATCATAACCATGCATTTAGTTTTTAACAAATATATATGATAGTAGAGAAGAAGATTTTCTAAGATTTAATACATTTTTACTATTTGGCCATATTGGCCCCACCCTAGAGCCTGAACCCCTGTCCCAGGGGTCATGAATTTCACAATTAAGGTAGAGGGCTTCATGGACATCATAACCATGCATTTAGTTTTTAACAAATATATATGGGAGTAGAGAAGATTTTCTAACATTTAATACATTTTCACTATTTGGCCATTGGCCCCACCCTAGAGCCTGAACCCCTGACCCAGGGGTCATGAATTTCACAATTTTGATAGAGGGCCTCATGGACATTAATCATGCATTTAGTTTTTAACAAATATATATGGCAGTAGAGAAGAAGATTTTCTAAGATTTAATACATTTTCACTATTTGGCCATATTGGCCCCACCCTAGAGCCTGAACCCCTGACCTAGGGGTCATGAATTTCACAATTTAGGTAGAGGGCTTCATGGACATCATAATCATGCATTTAAATTTTTAAAAATATATATGGGAGTAGAGAAGATTTTCTAACATTTAATACATTTTTACTATATGGCCATATTGGCCCCACCCTAGAGCCTGAACCCCTGACCCAGGGGTCATGAATTTCACAATTTTGGTTGAGGGCTTTATGGACGTCATTATCATGCATTTAGTTTTTAACAAATATATATGATAGTAGAGAAGAAGATTTTCTAAGATTTAATACATTTTCACTATTTGGACATATTGGCCCAACCCTAGAGCCTGAACCCCTGACCCAGGGGTCATGAATTTCACAATTTAGATAGAGGGCTTCATGGACATCATAATCATGCATTTAGTTTTTTAAAAATGTATATGGTAGTAGAGAAAAGATTTTCTAAGATTTAATACATTTTTACTATATGGCCATATTGGCCCCACCCTAGAGCCAGAACCCCTGACCCAGGGGTCATGAATTTCACAATTTAGGTAGAAGGCTTCATGGACATCATAACCATGCAACCAGTTTTTTCCTCACATGCGTGGGAGTAGAGAAGAAGATTTTAGAAAATTTGGCTTTTTTTGCATATTTTGCCCCGCCCGTGGCACCCCAGGGGTGGTAGAGCCATGAATTTCACAATTTAGATTCTTCTTACCATAAAGATGCTTCACACCAAAAATGGTAATGATTGGCCAGGTAGTTTTCAAGAAGAAGTTAAAAATGTAAAATTGTTAACGCACGACGACGGACGAAGACCAATTGCAATAGGTCACCTGAGTGACTCAGGTGACCTAAAAAACAAATTTCATAATTTGTACAGCTTTTAGAATCTCACATCAAAGGTTATACAGTATAAGGTATCTAATCAGTAAAAAAACCTTTTACACCCATATACTTTGTACTTTCCACTACTGTTTTCTTTGATAACAACTTTAATTTCAAATGATATTGCAAAGTAACCAACAAAAGACATTGGGTCAGTGTTCCTTGCATTAACGCATGTCAATCTACTGGGGGCCTGGGGGGGGGGGGCAATGTGTGAGGTTCCTTTCTTAAAAATAATAGCAAATTAACATATTTTCACCTGAATGTGTAATAAATTCAAGAGAGAAGGGCTATGTTAACATCCTACAAAAGTATTTGTGAACATTCAATAACCTAAAATTATCTGTCTTTATTAAGTATATTTTGTGTTGATCATGTATTACATGTGTACCACTATCTTAGCCAAAACATCTTGTAATGAAATAAACAAAATCCATTTGATCTTGAACAGGTCGGGTACATTACCTTATATGGATAGCATTATTTAACACGTGACAGTATTTTCGGCAAACAGATTCTCCAATCAAATGAATGAGTTGCAATGCATGGCGGTCTATAACGTGTTTACGATTCAACAAACGCACGTGGTATTTGTTTGTTCTATACACAATATTTAATTGCTTGCCGGACTGTTTGTACATCTTGATTTTTACTTTAGAAGGTAAAAAAGGAAAGATTACGTACCATTAACTTTGTTCCATGCTCACATTAAAGGGGCATGGTCACGATTTTGGTCAAATTTTATTTTTCTGTTTTTATTATTTACAATGCTTTATGAGTGCATTTCAAATAATGAAATGAAATTTGCGTGCCCGTCGATGAGTTTAAAGCAAGATACAGGGCTCACAATTCTTCATCATGTAAACAAGGCTCGTGCCCTGTTTTTGTTTACATAGGTTCAATATACCAGTAAAAAATCTTTTTCTAGATGATTTGTCTATATTCTTATTCTTTATAAGCATTAATAAACAGTTCTTAACGATTAACACATTCATTCTAGGTCTAAAACTAGAATTTTCACATCAACATTCAAAATATAAACAAAAGTTTTGTTTACATAGCGAGGAATTGTAAGCTCTGTAACTCGCTTATAACTCAACAAATGACAATCAAATTTTGGTTGCCTATTAAAAATGCCTTATTGAAGCATTATAAAGATAAAAATCGAACAAATATTTTTTTGACTAAAATCGTGACCATGCCCCTTTAAAAAATACTGTTGTTTTAGTTGATTAATTGTTGCTTCAAAAATGATTAGTATCAAACGACTGACAACCATACGCATAAAAGTACAAACATATTTTAATAAGACAAAAACATCACATTTGTGTATTGGTGACTTTATCATTGTGCACTAGAAATAAATACAGGAAACTGTACATTTTAACATACGTGAATAGCCACGGTAGTACAAATGCACAAATATACAAACGCTGAAGCGCAAGCTATATGCAGCATAAAGTATAGTTTGTCTTTTAAGCATTCTGATGAATGTCCCTGAAGAAAACATCAACGCGCGTTCTACTAATGTTGTCCCAAATAGGGGTATCACGTGAAAAAAACCTCGCTGCTTTTAATTCAATAGGACGTACCTCTCCTTTGAACATTGACAATGGGGTATTTAAATAGGTTAATATAAGTCCTCAAATGCAATATTTTTTAAATGTGAGCATAGAAATTGAAGTTCAGACATAATTGTCCATATTACTTTCATGAATTCTGAAAAATCATTCAAAATGAGTTTCCACAGTCTGGGTGGACTCCGAAAACGGAGTAAACGGAAGTTATTTCTCAAAAGTAAAAATACTCCGAAAAAGGAGTTCGGCGCATGCGCAGTTAATCAAAATATCACATTTTTACGTGAAAACAGGGCACTCAGGAAAATTGATCGTGCAAAGCGGATTATTCATATGCAGGTCTGAAAATACGTTTAAATGCTTTATAAGACATGTTTCAACAGAATGTATTTGGCAAAAATATACGTTCGTTGGGCAAATCAAATTTTATTTGCTGTCAAAGTTGGTCAATTCTGTTTCCGATGACGAAGTCAATAAAAGTGAATAAATTAATGTTTTTTCCATGATTTCACTATTATTAAAGATTATTTATGTGCTAGGGTGTGAAATAAACTATTACTGTGAGTTTTTTTAACCCGTTTGTAGCCATTACACCGTTCTTTTGATCACGCGTTGACTCGCCCAGTCGGCACTTAAAACCTTGTATACATCGTAATTAGTCGTATTTTTTAAAAATCACCATGTATATTAAATGCTTGAATACTTACATGAATACAGCATTTAAATTTCAATTTCCATACTTCCAAGTTTTAATTTGAAGTCTGATTTTCTTATCTTATAAGTCCTGGTCGACCACGTATGAGTTTTAATATTTGTATGTATTTTTCCTGTTGTTTATCGAAACATTTCCACATTTCTTTTGAGGTATAATTTTAAAATTAACCATTTCAGAGTCGTTTCCATTTTTTTTTCACGCTTCTGAAGGATTTTAATCCATTTTTCAATCGCGTTTTTACGGGAAAGGGAGGCAACTCTCCATTATTTACATTAGCTACAAAACGGAAGTTGAGGAAATCGCAATGCATGACGGTGCCAAATACTCCGTTTTCGGAGTTTACTCCTTTTTCGGAGTCCGCCCAGACTGTTCCAAAGGACAATTCAAAATGGTATATATTTTCAATACGCTTTGTATACACTGAAACTTGTAGTAGCCCACAATGCCTTGCAACTCATTCACCTGATTGGTTTGTCGATAAAAGTAAACAGATGCCTAATTTAGTATGCAAATTTATACCGACGTCACAAAATATAGTGGTCTCGACCTGTTGAAACAGACCTAAACATTACAATGTTAAACAACTATTATCATATCGTGATCTTGGTTTAGCTGTTCTGGGGAGTATTGTTTCTATAAATAATACGTGTAAACCCAGTGCAGATATCTTCAATCTTTTTTTTCGATAAACAATGCACTGCACTTTCATTGCCCAATGAAAATACGAAAACCATGTTCTTTCAACTATAACCTATTCTAACATTCATGCTCCTTGAAAAAAAACCCACAACATGTAGGCCTAGCACTTACAATGTTTCTTGGCGTCAATATCATTTCAATTTAACAGCGTTAAACGACCGATCGAGCTCCTCCAAAAGTTCGTCCAATATGGCGATTGCAGCAGGCGTTCCGACCGTGACCTAGACCTATTTGGGTTACGGGGCAATTCGTACCGAGACGTTTCGCTCCGACTGCGGATTTGTACCGAGACGTTAAATCTATCACATGACCCACAGTTTTAAAAAGGACCATCGACCAAGACGTTTAACGTATTTAATTGAGCTCAAAACTTATTGATAATGAAATTAATGATTTCAGAAAGTCTTATTTGGTGTTAGATCCATTATGATGCCTTCATTGATCAATTTAGTAATATTTTATGTTTGTTTATTTTTGCATTCTAATTTTATTACGTACGTTGTATCCGTGCCCCTGGTCCCTGTTTGTAGCCAGCAGTGGCGTAGCTGCCGTTAGGCACTTAAGGCACGTGCCTACACATCATTTTAAGACCAAAAATTAAAAATGTTAAAATATCACATTTAATTAAGAATTTTTTTTTTTTAAAAAGCACACAGCAAATATCTTTCTTTTCCCTATTTCAAAACTCTGATTGTTTGAGGTCACAAATATGTGACATCGATGATGCTAATGATTAATATATACGGAAAAAATCTTTTAAAAAAAATCAAAATTTTATGTGCGAAAAGTGCCTAAAATTTGTTCCTGTGTGTTCCATAAAACATGAAATCTGTTTTCCGTCGGGGGGCTTCCCCCCCCCCCCCTGAACCCCCCACCAGGGCGCTGCTTTTTAAATAAAATCGAAAACGTCATCTAAGGCAGGTATTGCAGTTAATACCTAAGTTGCTAGTACACGCATTACAGATATAGACATAAGATTTAATTAAAGAAGATGGGGTAGAAGCCATTTAAAATGCCTTTTCATAAATGTTCGCTAATTGGGCTTTAGATTTTGTAAAGTTTGTCATGTCTCGTGCAAGAATATATAAACTTAACACAATATTCAATGTACAAGAAGTCAGTTTAAAATCATGGTTAGTCAGAAAATTCATCAGAATCTGTTTGGCGTTCGTATGCATCATTAATGTTTGAAATGGATTGTTTACTAGCATTAACAGCGTAATTGCACTGATGGCGAGAGTACGCAAGATAGCAAATGACGCCACAGATGCGGGCACAACATCCTACAGTGCGGGCGCCAGATTTACACTGACAGTACCAACCACACTGACTGTTGGCATAGTGTACTTTACCCAAAGGTTGTAAGTGGTACTGTTTCGATGTCTTGATTGAATTCTTGTATAAATTAATCAGGTTCAATTTCAGACACGTCTACGTGGTACTGGCCGTTTTCAGTGTGTTCTATGACGTAGGGATTTGCTTGTCGAACTTGATAGACACCAAATGTTAACTCTCTCACTTCATCCTCACTAAGGACAGGAAAACCAACAAACAACATCCTTGAGATCAATTCTTTTCCAGAATTTAGAATTAGCTCTAAATGCTTGTTTGTCTCTTGTACTCAATTGTTTCAGAGCATTTGCGTTTTCTCGAAGATTGTATCAATTTAACATTTTGTAACAAAGACTAAGATCAGCATTGTCGCTGATTTGATGTGGCAGTCGGTATTTACTAATCATGCTGCACATTGTACGCACAAAATCACCAATATAAGGAATGCTGAATTTGACTGTTATGGAGCACATTGTTAAGATATAGCCATTTCTCTATCCCTCCGTTAGTTGCCCCAATAACCCACCAAATTTTGGTCACCAATCTTGACGTATTGGCTCCTTTCGTTGTATGTTGTTTTCTAGTTTTATGTAGAAATGACGGCATTTCTATTTGAAAGCCACATTCTTGAAGAAATCGCACCGAGTTCCTAAAACCTCTGTCAACGATCAAAACGTCATGAAATTTCCGGCATTTGTTTTCGTAATGCGAGGCAGAATAGAGGAGTCATTATATCGGTGTGACTAAGGGTTTTTTATGTATTGAGTATGTAAGGCGTCGGAACTTGTAAGACAACCTTTTTGTATGTTAATAAATGTCCCATATAAAACAAGTATAATGTTGTCGGATATTGGATTGGTAAAGAGTTGTGTAGAAATATCTATAATGTGACGGTCAATGATGCTTCCCCGAGAAGTGTCATTGAAGCCAAGATTCATAGGATCACTGCAACACGCGCGGTTCTTACAATTTCAGCTACCTGACGTCTGCTACGCATGCCACAGAGTGTAACAAGAACTTCATTTGACAGATCTGGCCCCAGGGCCATAAAACTTAGACAAGGCCGGGGCCATAAAACTAAGACTGGCTTACTATTAATCTACGTCTCACTTTTACAAAAGGAAAAGTGAGACTGAGATCGAAAGTGAGCTTGTCTAAGTTTTAAGGCCCCGATGCTTGATTTCAATTTGAACAGAAGTATGCCACTCGCAGTTTGTGTTTCGAAGCGAGGTTATATTTGATCTCAAATAAAAAAAAAACCCTGTTCTTTGAATTCCTATCAAAGTGTTACAGTCTTCATTATGTAAATTTTCAATATCAAGATTGAAATTTGACAAATTATGTGCATAATGCTCTTGTTTTGAATTCATTTGAGGTGAGGATAGACGTTTTCTTCCTGTAAGAGGACACAACAATATCTTGATTGGGATTCATGTTTTTTCTAAGAAGTGTTTGGACAACATTTACATCCTACCGGCACAAGCAAACCAAACAAAACAAAGGAATCAATTTTGGCTTCCGTTGAAATTCTCCTAAGGTTCACTTAGAGCTATAAAATGCACACTTATAATGTGATTTTCCCGCAGAACAAAAAGGAACAGACACTGAATAAGTAGTAGTTTTTTACCTGTTCTGTACCTCTTTAAAGGAAGTGAACATGAAAAAATTATCAAGGGCTCAAATTTGTCTGTTTGATGTGTATAATGATATCTGAAAACCATTTAGACAGAACTTTCCTCAGTAAGAAGATATGCCACTTAGAATAACTAATTCTTGCAATCCATGAGCGCGGCCATATTGTTAAAATCATTACCTCCCTGCTGGGTTATCTCTAAGCATCTAAGAGAGGGCAGCACTGATGCTGACGCCAGTGAGACACATTGCATTTTTACACACGTTTAGTAATAGAGATAAAATGCCATCATCATTCAAAATGTGAATTGAAACTAGCAGTGGATGTAAAGAGTTGTCATTTTTAAACAGTGTTTATGGAGGAAGATTTTGGATCTCAGAATGATGCATTCCAACCAGCAGTTAATGTGAAATGTAACTAGAATGGAATGTCCGTGGATCAGTGTTATTGTGACCTAGTTTTTCTTGCACTCGGGAATTTCTTGTTTATGAGTTTGAACATTATGTGTGCTACATAAATGAGCACACAAGGTGCATTGCTCAGCATCCTGACTTTTAAAAAGTGTCTTAGTCCTGTTATTCTTCTGACAGTATAAACAGAACCGGCGTACATATATCATCAAGATCTAAGATAAAAACAAATCAGAAAAATTTCCAGGGCATTTAAATAAAAAGTAACGGTAAGAAACCATGGCCACAAAGAAAATGAAATTGCATTTTTATATTATTTTAAATTGAAATCTACAAACAGCATTTTATTTATGTAAACACTGACTGCCACATCTCCGTACAAACATCTGGAATGCGATGGTCTTATATTTCACAAATTAATATATCTATTCATTTTTTGCACAAATCATATACTGCAGTATAGTTATCGGAGGTTCGTTTATAGAAATGTACTAAATCCTTGTCTTCTCATGACAGTACACAAAATTTTTCTTCACATCAAGGCATATTTTTTCTTGTAACTTTTATCAACTCTGTACATTAACACTGGCCTAGTTCCAACATTGACCCAGTCACCAGCAGCAATGTGGCTTATCTACGTCAGAGAACAGATGCATGCTGGGGAATAATGGATTACCTCCATAAACCTTTGACTGAGAGTGTTAAATTGATAAAATCTCTTGATAGAAATAAACAAAAAGGTAACAGACCTCATTTTTAAGTTTCAAAAGGCTTTTAAAATTAATTAAGCAACAATTAATATTTTCATGTTCACTTCCTTTAATTAAGCAGTTCTGTTTGACACTTTAAGTATGCACAGATAGCAAATTTGACTGTTTTTGTCGATATTTTCGCCTCTGTCTTGTAGAATCATAACAAGGCCTTTACTCGCTAGACGCTTTATCTTCTCTTTTACTTGCTTTTTACATACACAGCAGCCGTATCGAGTCGGTGAACCCATTGTTACTTGCGTTTACATGTACTACAAGTCTAAATATAAGCTGCCCATCCGAAACATATTCTTGTAACATATACTTTTAAAACATAGGTTTTCTCTTTATTTTTATTTATTGTAAATATCAATATTTAATCAAATTCATCGTGTTTAAGGAACTGCATTAATTTGTAGGAAAGCATTGTAAAATGATTAGATAAAGTGTAAAAAAAAGTTTCGCACTGAAGAGGATTCGAACCGCCGATGATAATATCTTAATGTGTAATCCTATCGCTTTACCCACTACGCTTAATCAGATCATGGTTACATTATATTCATATCAGAATGAATATTAAAAAAAAATTGATGCCCCATATGATAAAAATGAAGCTTTTAAGATGAAATTGGATTTTTTTTTATATTTTAGGACATTTTTATGACAAAACATCAACCGTTACTGTATGGGCATTCTTCTCGCCTTATTCACTCATCTTCTTTAAATATAAATTTTAAAAAAGGCCGGGAAACGTACTGCCAAGGGGTGTAGCATGTCCTGTAGACTAGTACATTTGAAAATTATCACGTACATGAATTACTATATGACTCTCATTAGGCTTCAGAACTGTATATTCTTGCGTTTTTACAGACAACAATTACATATAATTACGTAAAATTACGATATGTAAACCTTAATTGCCAGTTTTAAACTTTCACTTATTTTTTCTGAAAATTGTGAACTTGTAAAATTTAAACAAAGTTTGATGTAGACGAGAAATCGCTCGCGTCTATTTTTTGATGTCGCTTCAATATTTTCAGATTACAGTTTTTCAATTTTAAGATTAATTAATCACCCGCTTATCCCAATATGTTTTTGCCTAGACTCCGAAGAAAAGGAAATCAAACTTGTGCGGCCTTAAGGAAAGTATGTAGACTATAAATTATCAGAGTCTACTCTTTCATCGCTAATAAACAGAATTTTGTTTTATTGCGTCTTGTATCTCGAAATAATTTTAATCTGTTGTCACTCGTAATAATGAGATACAGGTAAATGTAACTTAATAAGATGACAACCATACCCCGATACAATTCTATTTTGTAAGATATACCCCTTCTTTTACTTTAAATTTATGTGAATATGAATAATTATTTCTGTCACTTTCTGTAAACTGTAGTTAAAATTCCAACATTGTAAAGATTATTTCACAAATAATAAACAATGACCGGGGACCGGGGAGGGGGGGGGAGGGTCAATATTCTACGTAGAAAATTAACCCCCTGTCATTATTCTACTTTATACCGAGACTAGTGCAATTGGGTTCAATTTTTTTTCTTATCAAAACCATATAACTGGTACAAGAGTTAAGTTCATTTATTTTCACTCAAAACATATAATGTTACATGAGGTACAGAAGAATGATATACAAAAGTATAATAATATAATAATAACAGAATAATAAAATAAACAATGAATTTTATGTAGTTCTTACGTAGGATGACCGACCAAATCAAATACTTTACTAATTAAAGTACACATTCTTATAACAAATACATGGTTTGAAGATGATATGAAGATGACATAAGAGTTCTAAATATCAACTTGTTTAGGTTTTTAAGATAATGATTAATTTCTGAAATGTGACAATGCACTACATTCTAAAATATAATAAAGTTCATCGCCAATTTGATTGGCTTTACATAAGTCGCACTTTCAATTTAAATGAACCTTTTGAGGAACTCTGTAGTTCACTATTTAATTTGTGGACATATAATAAGATTTTACTGATGCCTATATCAGATAAGCCAAAGCTATCAATATGTTTTTATACAAACTAGCCACTTATTATTAATTAAACCGCTAGTGTAACAATTGTATATACACACATGTCAATTATTGAAACAAAAAGTACAATATGTTTAATTAAATCGTATAATTTAAAAACGACCCCCGGTTATATGTTGTAGAAGTATTATTTCGAAGGCTTTGTAGTAGTCATTATAGGAGCCAATTATCGGCGAATAAGAATAAACCATTTTTTTTCTCAAAAATTTCTTACATTGATATTTATATTTTATTTTATATAATTATTTACAGGTCATTGTATAATATGTGATATATCCATGTTTACATTAATCTGATGAAAAATGTGGCAAACACATTACACATTCCATTGCATTCGATTTCTTTTCCATATTATAAATAACATGACACACGGTTGTTGAAGTTTTTTACGGAATAAACACGTGCACTCTGTTATTAATGTTTGCCCTACATACTGGACACTGTCCAACATTGGGAGCACACGCCTGACAACAACACAGGTGTCCACAGGGCAGAAAGACCATCCCAATCTCAGCGTCCAAACAGACCTTGCACACCTTCTGCTGCCTTAGTTGGCGATTCTCTTCTGCCAATTCTATCAATATACAGTTAAATCACATCTGTTGATAGTTATTTACAAAAAAAACCCTCTAATAATACTGTGGAATCATTAAAATTCGTGGGGGCCAATTTTCGTGGATTGCTTAAATTTTACAGGTTCATGGGGACATAATTTCGTGTATTTTCGTATACATGCAAGAGGAATATGACTTTATAGCTCTAATTTATTAATTCGTGGGGGATGTTAATTCGTGGATGAGAGGTACCCACGAATTCCACGAAAATTGAGCCACCACAAAATCTAATGATTCCACAGTAATAGCCATACAAGTGTTCTACTGTACCAGTTGAAATCTGTTTTTGCGATTTCTTAAATTAAAGAATTCACCTACTGGTCCAAAGTTAGAAAATAGTTAAATGTACAGAAGAAAAAATGTTAGTTGTCAAGATTGATCAACGTACCAGTGTCTGGTAGAAATATTACACCTTGGATCTTCTCGTTTAGGATAACGAGGAAAGCCCTTTCCTTTTCTCTGTGTATAAACTATCAGGTATGAATTTTCAAATTCTAGGCTTATTTTATTCTATATAATATTAGCAAATTCCACAAAAATCAAATTTTGATACGCAATGTTCCATTAAATACGTAAGTTGACTTTCAAAACTTTAGGTAAAGATGGTCGAAAACAAGGTTTAAAATAAACTTGTTTCCACACAATTTCAACTTAAAGTTCAAAAGATTGCTTTTTGTTTGGTTGCAAAAAAAGCTCATGAATGCCATAGTCGTAATAACTGCAATAATGGTAAACAGAAATCCAGGATCATGATATCTGAATTTAAATATTATCTTTAATAAATTTGTGATAAACTCATTGAGTAAAAACCCTTACACTTTAGATACAAGAATTGAATGTCTTAATATCGTTGAAATAGCTCTTTCTCTAATTGAGACTAATATGTATAAGATAGCCCGACCAATGAACCTTCTTATATTTTTCATAGCTTTTTATCTTACTTGCAGCTTGAGTTCGATAGCTGACATTGCCAGGGGATGCATTAAGAGGTACAGGTAATCTGGAGATACCTTGACGGACATTTGAGTACCTGGTATTACTTTCGAAAGCAAGGACAGCATCCATCAATTCCTGAACATTAGGGAAATCCTCTCCTGGTAAGAATATCAACACAAGTCAACGTAAGTGAAGGCAATCAAAATGGATTTTATCTATTCATTTATTTACTTAAACATATTTTATTTCATAGAATGGACTTTCCAGGTCATATCAATAAGGTGGACTATCTGTTTGTACTTTCCTTATATGAATTTCTTCAATCCAGATCCTTGTCAACCAGTTTAACATTTATCGGATATGGGGTTTTCGTAATCAGAATTGTAATCAGCCGTAATCGAATACAGGTTGCAGAATAATCATGCGTAATCAGTAGTCATACATTTTCTGGTTGAAAGTAATTGTAATTAATTCGAATACTTTGTATAAAGGGCCTGTAATCATAATTCATTTTTGATTACTTTTATAACTAAAAACATTCACCAACACATGTCAACACAGTCAGTTGTATGTTAAGGATTTTCTGTTTAATCTGTAGATTAACAAAAAATTGTGTTTTATCAATATGATAGATGAATTCTTTCTTTCTTTAGAGGTAAAACAGATATATTTACGCAACTCAAAAAGATGGTTAGAAACAAAACATCTCTATAATGTCAATTGACAAACACATAAACAACTTCATCAAAATGTTATTGATAATACAGTGTTGTGAAGAGGCTTGTGAAAATTGTTATCTTGATATCAGAATTATACTTCTGTCAAAGAATAATTGTTCTTTTTCTAAACATTAAACATTGAAACTAAGAAAAAGACCCGGTAAAAAACTCAAATGCAAGTAATGTAAACTAAAGTATTCAACTAAATTATTAAGAGGAGGAGAAGTAGTCTAATGTAATCGATTACTTCTAAAATCCAAAGTAATTATAATTTAATCGATTACTTTTGAAAGTAATTGACCCCATCTCTGATATGTATAGCAAAAATGAAAATTGGAGAAGTTAATAAAACCAAATATTTTCATATAAGTTGGCTCTGAAATAGAAAGAAGCTTCCAGTCATCCTGAATTGAAAATTAAATAAGGCAGTTATATCACCTTAAACTTATTTTATGTATGTCTGACCGCTCTTACATTAATGTTTTAAAGAAAAACCGAGCCAAGTTCATCTTTACTTAACACAATTATAGGGATCTTCAGATTCAATTGAGAGACTTGATATGTACCCAACTTTAAGCATTTATATAAAAGTTCCTCTTTTTAAGGGCAATAACAAAATTTCATTTCCATAAATTAAAGAGCAAATAGAAGTTGATAAAATATTGGAAATATTTCAAATGAAAAATTGTCTTTTTCCTGGTTCCAAGATGGTTTTTATTTGCACAATAAGAAGCAGAAAGTATCAAGTGTATTTATACTACATCTAAATGAGGCGCAGGTCAAGTTATATTGAACAATATTTTGAAATACGGAACAGCCCATCTGAAATGATATTGAAGAACTCCGAAATGAACGATAAATAAACCATATTCTTTGGGTTCTAAGACTACTACATTGGGTCAAGGTCCGATTTATCCACACCATATGATGATGATGATGATGATAACTAAAGCTTAAATAGGTGAAACATATTATAGCCTCCGCCCAAGAATGAAGATTTGTTTGTTCTTTTACAGGTTAGAACACTTAAATTACTAGTATTTATCAAGGGCTCCAGATGAACTTGAAATATGTATTAGACTGATTTAAGGTATTGGAAAACAAAAAGTTTAGTTTAAAAAATACAGCAATTGATGTAAAGTAAGGTTGAAATGCAGACAAACACACAAATATAATGCATATCTCAGTTATTTTAAAAGCCTATGATGAACAATTTTTCTACGTTAGTTTATCCCCTTACCTGTTTCGCTTAGTCTTCTCTCAATGACTGTTTTCACGTCGTTTCGATCTACTCCAGTCTCCAAAACAGACAGGACAATAGGCTGCTGCATGTCAACACGAAGGACTTCAGTGTCAACTGGATGATCTGTAAAACATAGGAAATGGACCGACGTAACAAGATATGATTTGAACTTTTATTAAGTGTAAACAAAAAAATATATATTTTATTTTAAAATTTGGGTACCTTCCTATTTTTTTATGGCGACGACCATCGATCCCTCTTAAACATGAGCTCCGTTTATAAGTACATAATTTTGTTACAAATTTACCTATCTATAACGCAAAGTTCTTAAAGTATGAATTGTTTATGTTTAATGGCCTTTTTTCAGAAATTAAATTGGTATGGAAATCTAAAGGCTAGTCAGTTTAAATGTTTCTCAAGGCCGTTTTGAAAATGAGTTGTGTTATGTATGGTTTTTCCATTTTATTTTTTTGGTAAAAATATGTAACAAGTCTATAAATTATAAAAATCTAAACATTAATGGTTAAAGAATCTTACCAGATGTTAAAGTGTTAGCATTGAGACTGTCACCGCTTGTATAAGGTAGTGGTGTGGTATCTGGAATGATAAAGTCGCTCCCTTGACTCTCTTCTAAAACCATGGCCGCGATATAATCTTCATAATCTATAAAAACATACACGACTGAGTACGACATGGGTATTTTTTAGGATAAAAGACCAGATCTGAGTTTACTCAGGTGATCTAAAAATACATAACATGAATATTTTACTTCTTAGAGAAAAGTGAATTTAATTTCAATTAAAAAAATCAAGAGAATCATCTCCGGTATAAGACATTTGAAATTTTCGTGAGGTCATATGGTAACAATCTAAAACCTGGATGTTGGTAGGTACTGTTTGTCTCAGAATTCTGTTCCAAAGTTATTACAGCATCGAGCAACTCTTCAGCAGTTTGATAGTTTACACCTAGAAAATCCACAGTTATATTCTAGTATTCTTCGATGTTTAAAAACCTGTCTTTAGATTTACAGATCATAAATTCTGGAAAAGAGATATAGTTGTAATTTCATGTTGAAAGTCAAGTAAAATATAATCATAATTAAAGTAAAAATACTCATTTAAAAGTAATTTTGCATTGATTTTATTCATATTGATATCAATTATCACTAGTAAACATTACTGTAGAATTTTTAACTGGAAAATTAATTTTATTTGCAAATTATCTATTATCTTAACATTGCCAAAATTATCTTTATGGACAGCATGGAGAGTCTCTTGAGAATAAACATTATACATTATTCCATTTCTTGAATTCTTTCCGTCACAGACCAAGCAGACACACGACGTTGATTCAACATTGAATATTAGTGTAAGTAATTTTTTGAAGTTGAAAATTCTAAAAAAAATTTCAATATTGATTTAACGCTGACATTAATTACATAACGATACTTTAATTTATTTAGGGCTACCAATAAATTAATTTTTTTGCATTGTTCATTTTTCATTGTTTTTTAGTTTTGTTAATAATTTCTGTTATAACCTTGCATTGCGTTTGCCCAGCGGTGACAACAAACGGGATGTATAAAATCATGCATAAAACGCAACTCATGTTAAATTGTTTAATGGAAGTATCTAACGTAGTTTAAATCATTTAAGGTTTCTCCATGGTTTAATCCGTGTTACTTTTTTAAATTTGAAGATTATTATGTAATCATTCAAATTGATCTTAAATATTGATACGTTGCAAATATTTTGTTCATGCTGTTGGAGCTTATACAGATAAACTATCAGGGCAATTATAGCGACGACTGTGTATACTTGTGTTTAGTTTACAATTTTATACACAAATATTTCTTTGGATAAGCGTTTTTTGAGTACCTCTTACCTGTCTCTATCAGTCTCCTCTCTATGACCTGCATAACGCTGTTCCAATTAACTCCCGTGTCCAGGACAACTTCGATCATAGGTGGCTGGCTAGTGTCTGTGTTGTCTAGTTTAGTAATATCAGATATAAAACGTATGAAATTGGTCTTGATTTTTTGCACCCCTTTTTTAGAAATCAACAATAAAACCTCCTTTTATTTCAATAACCTAAAGAGCTGTATGGTTTGTTATTGTCATTTTTTCATGCTTAAGATATTGCAATAGGTTTAAAAAAAGAAGATTATATTCTTAAACATTATACATTGAATTCTAGAAAAATCGGCAATAATTTTTGTATTTTTCAAAATGATACATCTGGTTATGATTTTAGGGGGACCAGGACGTTGAAGTGTAGAATTATTTATCAATTAATTATTTGGGTTTTTTAACACGTCAACATTAACCTGTGCCTTACAACATATATTAATTTTGTTGATTACAACATTTGATTACAATATTGGTCTTTTCACATAGCAATATCATGATTTTATAAGGGTATTGATAAACTCAACACTTCAAATTTGAGAACTCCCATTCTTAATTCAAACACAAAGTTATATCACAAAAAAAAATACTCATTGAAATTTTTTGAATATTTTCTTTTATCATAATACCTCATTGTTTCCAACGTAATGGCACTGGTTAAAAACCTCAAAATATCCAAGTATTCGAGATATAAAAGGTAAATTACTTGAGGTATAAGTGGCTGAGACTTACAAGTCACTTCGACAAATCCATTGTATTCGGGATATCGATGTTCAAGATACCGAAGTCTAACTGTACCCTAGCAGGTGCTTTTTAACATATAAAAATTCCAAGATTTTGGTGATTTGATCATAGTCCTGTCTCTCCTTAATATTGAAGATATATCGATGATTATGTGAACCAAAAACAGTGAAATTCGTTTTGTTTTTTTTAAATTCTATTCATTACGAAAACAAGAGGCCCATGGGCCACATCGCTCACCTGAGGAACAGTAGGTATGATAAAATCAGCTTCATGGAGTCATAATACAAACTATCTGGACAATGTACAATAATACATGTACAGTAAAACACGTTTATAACGTTCACGCTTATAACGAATTGACGCTTATAGCGAATCACTCGTGATTCCCCGGCCAAAATTCTATCATTTTATTAATATTTTTTACGTTTATTGCGAAGTTGAATATAGCGAATTCACGGATATTACGAAGTAGTTTTTAATGCCCTCTAGCTAAAACAACACAGATTTCCCGTTGTGTATAGCGAATATCTTGAGTTGTGTTTTCACACATTTTCACCTGGACGCACACGGAAGAAGATTGGTTTCACACATTTCCACATGGACGCACACAGCAGCTAGTACAGGTGTCCGCTTGTGTCGTATTAGCAAATGAATAATTAATTCATTATCAATATAGATTAAAGTGAGATTGTTGCACTTTTTTTGCCATTAAAAATAATAAACAACGTTTATAAAACATCAAAATGTGTACTATAAATAGAATCTGGTATTTCCCACTAGCTTTAAATATCTCTGATAGAGGCCCCAAGCGGGTTAATTTTGACATTAAGTGAACTGTTTTCTCGTCGGTTAAACTATCAACGATATGGGCAATTTTAAATGAACTGTTTTCATATGATGATTTGGGTTTTCGGCTAAATTTTATTCTGTTAATTCATTCATTCATGAGACATGGATTCGCCGTCCAGAAAACGGAAAGCTATTTCACTTGAAACGAAATATCAAATAATTTTGGCGGTGGATGAAGGGAAAAAAGCAAAAAAATACATTGCATGTGAATTCGGCATTTTACCAAATTCTCTCAGTACAATTCTTAAAAATCGTGATGCTATTTTGAAACAGTTTGATTCTTCGTCTCCCTCTAGAAAACGGCATCGTTCTGGAGCACATACGCAAGTTGAAGAAGCTTTATTTAAGTGGTTTCAGGAAAAACGTGCGCAAAATGTTCCGTTATCAGGTCCTGTGCTAATGACAAAAGCAGAAGATTTTGCAAAACGACTCGGTGATATCTCATTCAATCCGAACACAGGCTGGTTGGAAAGGTTTAAAACTCGACATAGCATTGTGTCCCGATCCATCAGCGGAGAATCAGCGGAGGTAAATGCTGATTTGGAAAACAACTGGCTGACGACAAAATTGCCGACTTTGATAAAGAATTATGAGCCGAGAGACATATTTAATGCCGACGAGACCGGGTTATTTTATAAATTACTTCCAAATAAAACATTACAATTAAAAGGTGAAAAATGTTATGGTGGGAAAAAAGCCAAAGAAAGTCTTTCAGTTCTTTTGTGTGCAAATATGGACGGTTCCGACTTTCTTAAACCCTTGGTTATTGGTAAATATGAAAACCCCCGATGTTTCAAAGGTGTGAAATCCCTACCTGTCATTTACAGGGCAAACAAACGCGCTTGGATGACTTCTGATATATTTATTGAATGGCTTCGTATTGTTGATAGACAAATGTTCTCACAGAATCGCTCAATTCTTTTGTTTGTTGATAATTGCGCCGCCCACCCTACAGTTGATAAACTTCGTGCAATAAAACTTGCTTTCTTACCACCAAATACTACCAGCAAATTACAGCCCATGGACCAAGGAATCATATACAACATGAAGGTCAAATACAGACAGTCTTTAATCACTTACATCCTTGAGGTGAGATAAAAATATGTATGATTTTAAATTCTGTAAAGGATAGAAATAAGTTAATCACTCATTGTCAGAGAGAGAGAGAGAGAGAGAGAGAGAGAGAGAGAGAGAGAGAGAGAGAGAGAGAGAGAGAGAGATTTATCTTGCACACTAGAATTGAATAGTGTTTTTTTCTCGTTTTTTTTTTATTTAGTGCCATGAAGATAAAGTGGAACCTGCGGTGCATGTTTTGCGTGCAATAAGAATGCTATTTAATGCATGGAAAGCCGTGACAAGTTTGTGTGTCGCACGATGCTTCCAAAAAGCTGGGTTTCTGTTATCACTGACGAAGTCTAGATCTATTGATGATACAGAATTTGACCCAGAGGACGATCTACCGTTAGTACGTGTACAGTCATTTCATGCATATCTTTTACAATTGAATGCTATGCTATGGTATGCGATTTTAATGATATGCTATGAGATTTGTATGCTATGCTATGAGATATGTATGCTATGCTATGAGAAATTGAAATGAAGGGCTTAATGATATGGTATGCTATGCTATGCTATGGTATGCTATGAGATTTGAACAAAAACGCCTCCATACACAGAAGAGTTCCACACATTTCAAAGTAAAATAATAAGAAGCCTAAGTTTACCACAACTCTATCATGTAAACATTTATTTTTTCAAATAAAAACATTTAAAACCGAGTTAAAATAATGTTGTATGCTATGCTATGGTATGCTATGGTATGATATGACGAATGCGATTCTATGCGATTGTATGCTATGGTATGAGATTCCAATGCTATGCTATGAGATGTCAATGCTATGCTATGAGATTTCAATGCTATGCTATGATATGGTGTATGTTGTAAAAGATATGCTTGAACTGACTGTACCGACCATTGACTCTGACAGTGACGATGATGTTCCCTTAGCAGACCTCATGAGAGCATGCGCATATGAACTGAGTACGGAAGATTACGTAGACATCGACAAAGAAATAGTTTCCGTCGAAAGCCTGACTGATCAAATTATCGATGCAGTTACTAACAACGACGAATCTAGCGACGATGACAGCGAACCTATTGACCATGAACCATCAGCAGACGTCTCAATAACCACAAAACAAGCGCAAGTCTACATGCAGATGGTGCAGGCTTGCGTAGAGCGATCCGAGAATGTTCCCGACTCTGTGTTTAAAGCATTCTCTGATATTAATAAACACTTGAAAAAACAGCAAATTCTAGGCTTAAAACAATCAAAAATCCAAGAATTTTGTTCAAAATAAAATTCTGCATTGAATACTAAACATTTCTTGTCAATAAAACATGTTTAGAGTTGATTGGTAATTTTTTTTTGCTTATAGCGAATTTAGTTGTTGGTTTGAAGATACTTCGTTATAAACGATATAACGAAGTATGTTTATAGCGAAGTAAATTTGTAAGTCCCCAGCGATTCGTTATAAGCGTGTTTTACTGTAGATCCTGTATAAATAAAATCCATTTTCCCCTGGATATTCTTATGTTTATAATCATTAGTCCCTTTTCTAACAAGATGATTTTATAGTCATATCATATGTTGAGTATTGAAGTTCTCAAAAAGATCCTTAACAATAGTTTATCTATTAGATATAAACGTACATCAAACTCTGAACCTTCTCGGGAGGCCAAAGAATTGTCCTGGGGCCAAAGTCTTAACAATTATAAAGAAACATCTGGCTGATTAGTTTCTGAGAAGATTTTTAAAGATTTACCCTATATATTCCTTTGTTAAACTTTGACCCCCCCATTGTGGCCCCACCCTACCCCTGGGGATCATGATTTTCACAACTATGAATCTACACTACCTGAGGATGCTTTCACACAAGTTTCAGCTTTCCTGGCTGATTAGTTTCTGAGAAGAAGATTTTTAAAGATTTACTCTGTTTATTCCTATGTAAAACATCGACCTCCCATTGTGGCCCAAACCTACCCCCAGGGTTATGATTTTCACAAATTTGAATCTACACTACCTGAGGATGCTTCCACACAAGTTTCAGCTTTCCTGGCTGATTAGTTTCTGAGAAGAAGATTTTTTAAAGATTTACTCTATATAATCATATGTTAAACTTCGACCCCCCATTGTGGCCCCACCGTACCGCCAGGTGTTATTATTTTCACAACTTTGAATCAACACTACCTGAGGATGCTTCCGAAGAAGTTTCAGCTTTCCTGGCTGATTAGTTTCTGAGAAGAAGATTTTTAAAGATTTACCCTATATATTCCTTTGTTAAACTCTGACCCTACCCCTGGGGATCATGATTTTCACAACTATGAATCTACACTACCTGAGGATGCTTTCACACAAGTTTCAGCTTTCCTGGCTGATTAGTTTCTGAGAAGAAGATTTTTAAAGATTTACTCTATATATTCCTATGTTAAACTTCAATCCCCCATTGTGGCCCCACCGTACCCCGGGGGTCATGATTTTCACAACTTTGAATCTACACTACCTGAGGATCCTTCCACACAAGTGTCAGCTTTCCTGGCCGATTAGTTTCTGAGTAGAAGATTTTTAAAGATTTACTCTGTTTATTCCTATGTAAAACATCGACCCCCCATTGTGGCCCCACCCTACCCCCGGGGGTCATGATTTTTACAACTATGAATCTACACTACCTGAGGATACTTTCACACAAGTTTCAGCTTTCCTGGCTGATTAGTTTCTGAGAAGAAGATTTTTAAAGATTTACTCTATATATTCCTATGTTAAACTTCAATCCCCCATTGTGGCCCCACCGTACCCCGGGGGTCATGATTTTCACAACTTTGAATCTACACTACCTGAGGATCCTTCCACACAAGTGTCAGCTTTCCTGGCCGATTAGTTTCTGAGAAGAAGATTTTTAAAGATTTATTCTATATATATTCCTATGTAAAACTTCGATCCTTCATTGTGGCCCCACCCTACCCCCGGTGATCATGATTTTCACAAATTTGTATCTAAATTACCTGATGATGCTTTCACACAAGTTTCAGCTTTCCTGGCTGATTAGTTTCTGAGGAGAAGATTTTTAAAGATTTACTCTATATATTCATTTGTTAAACTTCGACCCCCAATTGTGGCCCCACCCTCAGATGAGCTAAAAAGGTTAAGTTTACAATACAATAAGTTGTTAAAGTTTGTTTCTGGAAGAACAGACTTTGAAAATTTTCTTAATAAATATTGACAAATTTTTTACCTTTTTAAGCTTTAGTTTTTAAGATCTGTGTACAAACATAGAATTGTGAGCAAATCTTGCTTATAATTCGAAACTTAACACTCAAATATGGTTGGTAAATAGAAATTGTAAACAATTAAACACAAGAAACATGCACTACATGTATAACAAATAAAGAACACAATTTATTTTTTCGAAATGAATCATATATATACATGTATATACCAACATATTTCCGTCAGCGATATCAAACTCTATTTAAACTGAATAAATTCGAGAAAATACCGAGCATCTCAACAAAATCTATTGCATTAATCTACATGTTCCATTACGCAAAAGATAATGCCGAATTACCGATAGAATGAATTGTATTTCAGTACCCCTACATCCGATTTTGCTTAATTTGCGCAGGTAAACAGTTAACTGTTTGATTTACCGAAGTCTCTGTTTGATTTTATACGTAAAAATCACGAAATACAGACGATAGTTTCCAGGTTACAAAGCATAATGAGAACGAAACGAAAATCAGAACAAGCTAACACCAACGTCATGTGTGAAAACTGTCAACGCATTGAAATATTTAGCCTCAATTTACTTCACAAAATCGGCACCAATATATTTTGTATGTTTCAAAATTTCCCTTCATACGCGAACTGTTGCACAACAAGCAAATTCATCATAGTCAGATCGACCCTTTTTCGTATAATGTCATGGCTGCTTTAAACAAAGAACCTCGTTTTAGAAGTATGGAATCATTTTACCGGATGCCGAACCCGAAGCTATTAAACTGATTGAAACACGCCTTTCCTTTATTATTATTTTCGTAATAACTCAGATTTGAAACAGAATTACCACTTAATTTTTGCAATTTATATTTTCCTTCCCATAAGGATAATTTATGCTAAACTAGGTTGAATTTGCCTCGGTAGTTCTTGAGAAGAAGATTTTTAAAAATGCACCCCCCTTTTTCTACAGTTTCAAGGTTTTCTCCGCTTTGAATACAGATCAAACTTTTATTTCTGCAATTTATATTAGCCCTCCCATAAGGATGCTTTTTACCAAATTTGGTTGAAATTGGATAAGCGGTTTTAGAGAAGAAGTTCAAAATGTAAAAAGTTTACAGACGGACAGACGGACAGACAGACGGACAGACGGACGGACAGACGGACGACGGACAAAATGTGATCAGAAAGCTCACTTGAGCTTTCAGCTCAGGTGAGCTAAAAAAGGAATCAGATGGGCGAGCCTTATTACAATTATACAGGATATATTAAGCAGATGACTTGTTTACATATCCCGTGACATTCTTTATCGCCAAAATCACCAAAGATAAGTGAAATCTTGCCGATCATTAATAAAGTTAAATGACGTATATAGTCACATCTTACACGCTTACCCATATGGATGTCACGTGATCTGAGAAGTACAGACATGTAACATTTGAAAGGTAAATCGAGTTCACATATAGTAAACAACATCACTTTATAATGGGGAAAGCTACACTTTTTGTATTTTTTTAAAAAGTTACA
Organism: Magallana gigas; assembly: GCF_963853765.1. Lineage (NCBI taxonomy): Eukaryota > Metazoa > Mollusca > Bivalvia > Ostreida > Ostreidae > Magallana > Magallana gigas. The sequence goes on from NC_088861.1 coordinate 49,410,894, forward strand.
TTTGAGCGCATTGAAGTACATTTTTCCTTTCACACTCACAGACAAATAGATATTATTTAGATTTCGAAAACATACAATGACCAGCTGAAAAAGAAAAACGTAACGAAATGCGCTCAAATATTTAAAAGTCTTTCAAATGTAGTGCAGAACTAAAAGTATACGTAGATTAAATATTTTGTAAACAGTGAACCCGTACCATAAACAATGATGTATTTTTTCAAACAATATTTTATTCAATTTAACATATTGAATGAGATTGGGCAGCAGGCAGGCATGCCTATTTTAGCCCTTAATTGTACCTTTATTATTTCCATATGAGTTTATAAGGGGGCATATACATGCAAAATCAAATCTAAGGCTACATTTCACATCATCCTCTGCAAGGTTCTAATTTATTTTTATGCAATATCATTAGAAATGACTGGTTGTGGCTACATTCACTATGTTTGTATATATTTATAAGATGAATCGCTTGAAATCGTATGAAAATATGTTTAAATTTTAAAGTTAGAATTCATGGATTGTTTCTTCATTAATAAATATAGGACATGTTTGATTTTTAAAGTTAAAATATTTGGACTGGTTTTTTTTTTTACGAAATGCTAGTTTATTGCCAAAAGTATTATAAATCAAAATTGCAAGTTATATTTGATCTGTAATTTGTTGACAATCCAGCCTCTTTAAGGTATTAAATGCTACGAAATACAGGAATTAGAAGACATCTTTTGACACAGATAATTTATTTGTAAAAACGATTTTTAAGGGGGTGTGCTGCCACCTTGTAAATTTGAGGATAACAATGTAAACATTTCTTGAACTGGATTGTTTCTACCCAATATTTTTTAAGATTTTCAAATTTTCAAAATAAGTCTGTAGCTGCGCAATTCCACAGCTGTTTTAAGTGATTAAAAAGGCATTGTCCTGTTCTTGTATGCATAATTTGCATACAAAACAACATGTAGAATCTCATATTTATTGTTTTTATATCTTTTGGCAATAGTTTTGACCAGTTCAAGAAATGTTTACATTCTTATCCTCAAATGTACAAGATGGCCGCATATCCCTCTTAAAAGGGACTAGAAGGTCCTGGTCATTGTTAGACTTTTAATCTCCTTCTAAAGGCGATCGAATTCTGTATAAAATTATAGGAAGATACTAAAATGTAAAAGCTAAAATACATGGAATTGTTCTTCACTAAAATGTTTAAAGGATAACAAATCATTATTCAGAATTAAGATATATTTGATAATTTGACCACCCAGATTTTTTAAAAGTTTCTAAATTCTGATTGAATACATAACAGATCTATTTCATATTGATACACCTTGTAACTGGATTAGAAACATTGATACACCTTGCAATTGGATTAGAAACAATCAATAATGACATAAACAAGGGAAAATATTGGAGAAAAAAATTAAAAAAGGAATATTGTTTCCCTCTATTGTATGCTATGAAATTTAATTTGGGATTAAGTTAAACGTCAAACCGTCAAACCTTGCTGTGGAGACACATGATTCTGCTGCAAGGTCAAAACTGCGTTTAGCAGGTCTTCCGGATTTAAGAAGTTATCACCTATGAGGAATAAAAGAAATTGTCGTATAAAGACTTAGAAACAACATCATCTTAGGGTTATCAACACCACGTGACTTTTACTTTTTAGGACTTTTAGGAATTTTCCGACAAGAATTTTGAGAAAACCCCGTATGAATTGTGTTGTGTAATAATTAAAGATAGAATTGATTCGTGATTAAAAATCAACTCGATAAAATAAATTTGATTTTTTGTCACACAATTGATCTTTTTCTCTGGCATTTTCATAAAACACATTTTATAATTTCATATATCTAAACTAAAATAGAATGTTGGGTTTGTACGCGAAACCTTTCTCAAAGCCGTTGAGAATACTGAAGACGATAAAAGTCAGTTTCATTACCATGAAACCTTTATATAATACATTTCACAAAATGATAAGTAACACTGATAATGAGTCCCCTTACCTGTCTCTCTTAGCCTTCTCTCTATGACCTGCATCACCCTTTGCCGATCCACTCCTGTGCTCAGGACAGTTTTGACAATCCGTGACTCCATTTGAGCACTCACTTCTCTGGTATGCAATTGGTGATCTGAGATGTATGTTGAATGAGATTATAGATGCATTTTTCTTTTTTTACTTTATGTTTGAAATGAATTAGGCTTTATGTTTTCCAAATAATTAAAAATCAATTCATTTAAAGTTTAAATTGTATAGCATTATTTAAAGATATATAATTGGTTCATAATGAATACGAGTATTTACATTTAAACAGAAATAATACTCTTAAAGGGGCAAGGAAAGGGGAAAACAAGCTGCTAGCCTTTTTGATTCATTACATCAGAGAGATTAAACATAATTGATATGCGGTTGGATTTGTTTTCTGCAGTAAAGTCTCATATCGCAAATCTTTTTTAAAACAAAAAGAAAGACTGGAAAATGAATAAATATAATTAAGTGAAATTTAGGAATGCTAGCATATCCTTAAATTTTAGGGTTCTCTGTAATGTTATAGTAATGATTTGGGCTCATGTACATGTGTATTTTTTCGCATTTTAAAATTGTCATAAATGAATCTCACCTGAGTGTTGAATAGGGACATTTTCGCCGTTTGACGACAGATCCAAAGATTGTAAGGAGACATCAAGGGGGGCATTCCGGACTTCAGGACTTTCTTCCAAAGTAAGACCTGCGTTGAACAGTCCCTCAGAATTTAGGCGGTTATCGTCTAAAAGCAGAATCGATAGCAAAGTTTTACATTGATTTTTTCCAGAACAGTTTACGAGTATATTATTTATACTATTAAAAGATATGATTTAAAAACATATTTCTAAAGAACAAGGTTTATTAGCAAATGTCATTTTTGACCTTACGCATTGAATTCACAGATGTATTTGAAATAAAAAAATAATATTTACATATGTATAATTTCAATTTACATATTGAAATTAACATAACATCTAACCTCCATGTTAATGTAAAAAGCAAAACGAATCTAAAATCAGAATTTTTTTTAGAAGTGTTTGGTTATAAACTATTTGCAAATTTTTGTACCCGATCACAACATAAAAAGTACTTATTTGCGTATAATGAGGATGATGGAAACAAATGTTTCTTTTTTTACAGTTCCGACACGAAAATAGCGGTAAAACCCTAAGATACTTTATAGAATGCTTAAAACAGTTATATGATTTCGTCCCTTGTCACATTTGTCGTAAAAATTGTCACATTTGTCATACCTGTAACATTTGTCGTAAAAATGCATACCTTGTCATTTGAAATCTAAAATATATTTTGTTAAAAACCATTTTGATTGCACACACAAGTACTTTGAAGTTGTCATTAAAAAGTTGCTTAAGTTTCTGATAGACAACATCAATGTAGTTTTTGGAAATCAAGTCTTCCAACAATCAGTTGGAATTCCCATTGGTACCTTTTGTACCCCATTGTTAGCGGATCTATTTTTGTATTCTAATGAAGCAGAATTCATTCAAAAATTTGTACGGGAAATAAAATAAATCACTCGATATGGCCTTCAACTCAACATTCGACGACGTATTACCAATTAACAATTGTTATTTTCATTCTTACGTCAACATGATATATCCCAGTGAACTTTAAATAAATGATACCACAGAGTCTGTGTCATCTGTTTCATATTTAGATATTTTACTGGAAATGGACATTGATTGTCGCCTAACAACGAACTTTATGATAAACGCGATGACTTTAATTTTTCTATAGTCAACTTTCCTTACTTATGTAGCAATATACTTTCATCAAATGCATATTGTGTTTTTGTCACTCCGTTAATTCGATACGCAAGGGCATTCTCTTCGTATGAACACTTTCTAAGGCGAGGCAAGCTACTGACCAACAAGTTAATAAAACAGGACTATCAACAGTCTCGTTTGAAGTCATTTTTTGTAAGTTCTATGGTCGATAAACCGACCTTGTCAGCAAATACGGACTTTTCCGATTTTCCCCCCCGTTTACGAGAAAGAGAACACGGCGGGTGTGACTGGACACTCCTCCTAGGCACCTGATCCTACCTCTATTTTTTTTGGAGGTCCGTGATGCTCTGATTTCAATTTGTATTTCGTTTTATGGATTTTTGAAATGGTCGACGATAACTTTCAAATTGAGTTGAGGCTCCAGCTCCAGCTCCAGCATTTCTCTATGTTTTGTAAAGTGCATATCTTATTTCTTCACTTTGGACAGGACAGGTAAATGTCTTTTTGAGACTCAATCGCCCCGAGCTCATCTTCTATGCACGTATGCAGTTTAACAATTGTAACAGTTTTTAAAGTGTTTTGTTTTGTAGAGGACCAAATTTTTTGAGTAGTTGAACAATTATAAGAAAAACATGTCACGTCGATTAATTTAATGACCATTAAGTAAACTTTCCATATTTGTGAAAATATCTATGGTATTTCAGGTACCAGGGGTGTATACTTTCAAATTATTAATCCTTAGAGGGTTTTGTTATGAGTACAAGTTAAATGTTGATATTACAAGTCAAAATGATCTTTTTTCCTGAGTAGCTGTAATGTAACTGGTCAATTGACATGTCATTGAGAAAATGATTATTAGTTTACATAGAAACAACATAATCAACTAAATATCTGGCAAAATGTAATACTCAAAATCAGTGAAGAAAATAAAAGTGGATCTATAGGTTTCAGACACTTATGGCCATAAAATTTAGACGAGCTCACTTTTACATGTAACGTAAATTTGATAATAGCAAAAGGAATAAAACGTAGACAAAAGTGTTATTTTATAAGTGAAACTGAGATAAAAAGGAAACTTGTTTAAGGATGATGTTAGGCTTGCTTAAAAATGATTTTGCTATTTGCCTTGATCAAATACGATCGGAGGTGATCAATTACAATAAAGCCATTATGCCTTTATGGTAGATTTGACTACACCCGGTCGTATCTAACCACCTCATAATATCATAAGAATGATTCCATATGAGTTAAATCTAAAATAATCATCGTTTAATTTGTTTTATAAACCTGTCGACATTTTACTGTATCGTTTTGTTTAATCATGCAAACCTCGTCGCCCCAACTCTGTCTTTGATAAACTGTACTGGAATACTAGTATATGTTACAAAATCAATTCGTAGTGTTACCACAAACAAAGACCATTGGAACATGTATTTAAAAATATGCACATAGATACAGGTATCTACTCTATGGAAGCTGAATTGAATATCTAAACACTTGTTGTTTACAATTTGATAAGGTTTACTAATCGTCTGTGGTATTTTCGTAAATGCCTATAAAACCGAACAATTTACATGTACCTTAGCAACACGGTTTTATAGGGTTGGATATCGATGTTCTAGTATGCCCCCTGGATATCATTATACTGCAATAACGAAACCATTCAATATATAAGTTCTGGGCTCATCAACTTGAAAATGCTAATGTTTGTTCAAGCTTTAACAGCAGTTATAAATTTTTCTCAGATTTGAGAGAATTTGGTGTATTTTCAAGTGTCACTTTAAACTGTCATCATATTTCAACTTATGTCGACTTGTGCTTACACATTTTTACCAACCATAAATGTGATTAGATAAGATACAAATAGTAATAGAGGGACAGCCAATAGTCCATGGGTATTCGCGGATAGTGTTTACATGCAGATTCAGGTCTGATAACAGTTAAATGAAATGAATTCAGCGCTTATATGAAGATCTGCGTTGGAGATATGTAATGATTTTTCAAATATACACTGTAAATAAGTATTGAAATACATTGTTCATACTCAGTCTAATAATGAAAATACTGCGACTTTGATGTCAATCTACATTATCACCCCGCTCTAATAACATTAGGGTATACGCTCCTGATACAACAAGTTGTATACACCCCATGTATAATATCATTTTTACATGAATAACTATGTATATGATTGATTTTTGGGATTTGATTTTAATCAACTCTCCTATGCAGTTACTTTGGCAAACCAGAAATGAAACAGTATATTGACTTTAGCACAAATCATCACCGCTAACAGGACTTAGAACTTTTAAGTACTCTAAAATAATCGATAATGTCGATGCAATGTAATCAGAAGCATCGTTTTCAAGGAAACTTATTTATAAATACCTTAAAAATAGTCAGATTTTAAATGGTACAAACAATTTAGATATATTTGGTGGTCGTATGTATTCCTATGCCAAAGTTCAAGATGGCTTGGATACAATTTTTCAGAAATGTTTCGAATACTGATACCTAATGCATCGTACAGATTGTAGTTCATGTGCGTAATTATTTAAATATAAATAAAGCTAAAAGAAACTACTTGCCATGCAAAATTACATATCTTTGATTTTAAAAATCGCAATTTTCAATAAAATCATCTCCCGTCATTACTTTGCACAGTACTTTGATACAAACTGTTAATCTATCTATAATTATATTCAGATGACATGTATTTGTAAATGATATAAACATAGTAATAAACTTTGTCCTAATACTAGTATTTGATCGTAAATATACGGCAAAATCAAATTTGCTCTGGTGGTCGGAATTGTGTTGGGGTGTTTGAGAAAACTAGAAAGTAAACACATTCTAGTTTTCTCACACACATCGACAAAAGTCCGGTGAAATAAGTCTTTAAGTAAAAAAATAAACCAAATATCGTCACTTGACCTCCTCTTCGGCGCTTCGAGGGCAAACACTATGTGTACAACATAGTATACACCCAGCATATTGTGGTACATACGTGATGATAGTGGCTACTACTTTTGTCTATTGTAAACAATACGCCATTCAAAAATAAGGATTTCCCTTCATATTATAGGACTGACAAACTATATTAATCATGGTTGGACGTTTGAGTCAATATTCATTAGAATTGACGTTACGTCCGTTATGTTGTGTTCTAAATTTTGATTATCGCCGCTTTCAGATGTGTAGATGACATTCATTATCCAATAAAAGAACCTCATTTTAGTCGAAGGCAAAACAAAATCAAATAGAACATACTAATATAAACGAGAGTGCAACATTGATTATTTTATTGTTCGAGAAACGAATATACTGCTCGATACGACCCGAAGCAAAGGGCAAGATATTTGTTCCAAGAACGTAATTAAATTAACGAAAACACAGTCAACATTTGTTTTTTAATTTGAAAACAAAATTGAAGTAGGATTTTAGAACAATATTTTCTCATATCATTATTGAAATCACTAGTCTGTTTTTCGCAAAGTCCATTCCCTAAATATCCTCGATGTTAAAAGTCTCTGTTAATATTCCGTCGCCCCTTAAAAATTATGCTACAGATATATTCTATTTGTTTTTGCACCTTAAAATTTCGCAAATCCTTGTATCTTTTATGGGTGGTATTTACAAAGAATGAAAAAACAATCACTGATAATAATGAAAATCCATATATTGTATGTTATTAGGCTTTGAATGTAATATGTCATTTTTCACTTTCAAAAAAGTTGGTTAATGACATACATGCACTTTCAAAGTTATTGGCTATTGAATATTTTTGGAAAAACGAAGAAAAATCCTTAATAAATTTTTACTATAATTGAGACGTTGTTAATTTTGAAAGTGTTACATGTAATTAAAACTAAATAGAGATAGAATCAGGTGCCTAGGGAGTAAGCATCCTCTGCTGTTGTCTTTTAACGTTTGTTAAGCATTTTCAATATTTTTGCATTGTGTGCCACACTATTATCTTAATAAATAAGTCAGCTAAATTAAACAGAAACTTGCAAAATTATTTTTACGAACAAATGAAAACTTAACCCTTAACCTTTTAATATTAAAGTAATACCAAAATTGTTTTAGCGTAAAACAAAAATTTTAAAATTTTAGTTCGAATTCCTTCTATTTTGTTAAAAGTGCTCATTCTATAATATAGTAAAAAAAATTCCGAATGTTTTGTCTGTAATCATTCATTTCAAAGATACTTTTTTGAGATTATAAGATTTTTTTCATGATATCGACCTTTATAACGACCCAAATTTGACAGCTCAAACTTTGAATAATCAATATCATTACGCTAGAAAACCGCCGCAATGCGCGTCTATTATGACGTCATTTTTTAGGAATGACGTTTATCTACGTCACTGTCAACAAGTAGTGGAATCAACGTTTAATATTGACGTGGTGGTAAATTTTCTATGAAACATTTCCTATTTAAAAAAAGCATTAATCGATCAATTTTATTTGAATGAGCTACTAGTAAAATTGAATCTTTGACTTTTCATCTACATATGTTTTTTATGAGAATATACTTTTTAATGAAATCAATTTCACTGAATGAATATATATTTCATGTTTTTTAAAGGCTGTTGTTTAAATTCTGGTATATACTCGGTAACTTTTCATTATATAAAAGAACTAAAACGAAAGTGTATGGTTTATATCAAAGAACAATTTATCCCCTGTAAAATCAAAATTGACATGTTTATAAAATTTATTAACTTTTATTACAGAAACAAGCACCTGTTTGTATTGACGAAGAATTTTTAGATATTCATTTCAAAATACATTAATATTTCAAATTTAAAAAAAAAATGCATACAGTTAATGCCTGCAGTCTCTACCTTGAACACCGACTTACTGTTTTGATTTGATCCATCTGTAAAACGTTTCACTCTCCAGCAGAACAGTCCACAACAAACACAGCAAATTCCACAACGACCTCGGTCATTCATGCCTATATGGTTAAAACATAGTCCTTGTTTAAAAAAAATCGATCTTTTTTACAATATCACTTACATATATTTTTGTGCTTTGCCGTTACCTGTACATATTTTTAGAATGACAAAATTTAAAAAAAATGCAAGTGTAACAATTGTTTTTTTAAGTAAAAGGGTATCATTCAAAACGAATCTACACTGTCAAAAGTCGCCTCTTACGGAAACTTGAGACTGATATCATCATATTTGTGTGCAGTGTTTGATTTTTCCTAGGTCGCTGTAGGTTTCGACCAATCGATAAACGGATCGTATATATTTATTCCAGTCCTTCAGTTTCCTGTCGGTTTCAGTCGCTGTAGAATTCGACCAATCGATAAACAGGGCGTGTGTATTTCAGTCTGACTGTTTCTATAGAGCTATACATTAACTATAAGTCTCTGTGAGAAATAGAGGGAATAATACTCGGTAGATGTAGATTTAATGATAACATTTGCGAATGGAATTTCCACAAAATGAGTCTTATCGGTGGAAATAAAGTCAATAAAATAAAACATTCGGAAAATAATCTGTTGTGGTAGTTAAATAAATCCAAAAGATAACAAAGGTATAATGAATAATCGCAAACTTACCTTGTGCGGCAATGAATCTTTTAATCATGCCAACGAAATGAAGACTGTCATGTCTTTTAAACCTCGTTATTCTGCCTCCATGAATTGTTTAATCAACGCGATCATTTAAAGCAGCTTCCTTTGTTTATCATTTGGTTCCATTTTACGCATAAAGATACTAATATACAACGATTACCCTTATTGATAACGCGGTATTTTTTAAACGTTTGTACAAATAATTGATCATGTTTTGATTTGTTTAACTAAAATCAATCAATATATTTTGCACCTAAAGACACACGCAAACACATTTGAGAATCATTTGTTGTCACTATACATGTATTGTTATTTATGTTTTGTAGACTATTTATGTTGCAATGCTTGATAAACAAAATTATATTCTATGATGTGTCACAATTGATTCTGCCCCTAATATATTGAAGCAAGAACGCACTTGAAAAGATCAAGGAGTTAAATATATGCTATTTGTAAATGTAGAATCACTATTTGCAATATATTTCGAGCAGAAAATTATATGCAATCTGTGTTTAAGTATTTATACAACATTTTTTAAAAGTTTGTCTAAGAAATACTCTAACATTACTATAAACAACCTTAGGAAGTAAAGATCGTGAAATGTGTGTACTCATTTATCTCTCTTTTGTTGTGTATTATTATCATTAGTTATTTGTAGCAGTCCTTCTTAAGATGTACCCATCCATGTAACTGAATAAAAAAAAAATATACTAGTAAATTCACTCACGTGCTTTACACATGTCACCTTTATAATCTGTATCACATCCAGTTAAACATGTTCCATTAATTTTGGAACACTGTTTGACGTCAAGACAATGTCCACATGTCTCATTGCAGTCTCCTCCATATGAACCTTCATCACAAGCTGAAATCAATTTTAATATGAATAGTGATATGGGCACATAAGGCTTAAAGTGGCATAGTTTTATTAATTTTTATGTTTTTGTTATCAATGTCTCGAAAGAATAATTTGAGCACTTCAAATGCTTGACCTAACGTCAACTAAAAGCTTGATATTGATCCTTTTTGTAATAAACAAAGCAATGTCTTTGTTTTTATTATCTTTGGTGGTATCTTTAAATCAAATGTTTTGAAAAAAAACTCTCTAAATTCTAATTTTAAGGAGCTTTTAAAGGAATTTTGATATTTTACTAATCTATTTTCTATGATAATAAAATCATGATAAACATGCAGAAATTTCTGTAAAACCTTCTTGACAATAGCCTCCTTTCCAACCTGGGAGACATCTGGAATTACAGGAACCATTGACATGGTTACAGCCTAGGCATGTCTCGCTACATTTCCCTGAGCAATGTTGTCCAAAATATCCACTATGACAAGCTGAAAGAAATAAATTAAAAAAACGTGTGGGCAAAATACATATTATTTTCTTTTATACAGTCATGATTATTTATATGTTGGCGGTTATTTATTGGCCAAAATCAAATGAATACATCCATTGGCCGTCCGGTCATGTGTCTATTTATCTGATAAAAACTTTCTGCAGTATACAACTACGAGGGTTGTCCCAAAATCAATGTTTGTAAGTAATTCGAAGACATAAAGATATAAAACGTGTGCCACTAAGAACTACTTACGCCGTTTACACAGTACACCTTCATAACCAGCATCACATCCAGTCAAACATGTCCCATTGATATTGGAACACTGACTTACTTCATGACAGTGTCCACAAGACTCCCTGCAGTCAACACCATACAGTCCTTTTTCACAAGCTAAAACAATTTGATGATGATTAGCAATTCTATTTGTGACATTGGTATTGTAAAACTAGATATATTTGTCAAACATTTTTATCTACCATAAACTTTAAAAAAAAACATTTGTTGTACACGTTTAATTTGTGTAGTATGTTTAAACTTTTTTTACTTTTTTTAACAACATAAACGTGTAAAATCAAAATCTAAAAAAATTGTTTGGTTGCACAGTTTGTTTAATGTATACTGTTCTAACTTTCTTTTTGTTTTCTCTAACAATAGTGCTCAATAATTCAATACTTACGCATTAACATAGTTAAATACTTAAAATACATAATACACAACACGCTTTACTAACGTTGCTGGCAGTAACCTAGGCTGTATCCTGGTTCACACCCATATACACATGTTCCGTCCACATGGTGGCATTTTGTCTTGTTTTTGCAGCGCCCACAGTCACGAATACATTTATCTCCGTATTTCCCTTCTTTACATTCTGTTATGACGAAATTTTCATGCGTCATGGCGTTATTTAAATGGGCAACTGTCTATAATATGCCTAACTCTGTGTTATCTTTAAACGACCAGCACAAAGCTGTGAATTGATATAAATAGTACCAATATCAGTCACAACCATAGTTTTAGGCAACAAAAAATACACTCTCAGTCATCGTGTTCATTGATTAAAAAAACTTCTTGGAAACAAAAACTTTTTCTGATCCCAACGGTTACTTTTAATTTTCATGGAAAATATATTAGTTAATAATCATTTGACAATAAATCATTATCCTAATTTGCTAGATACTTATTTGGAATGTTAACGATGACGTAATTTTCAGCTGGAAAATAATAACGAATCATTATGCTTAAGCAATGGCAGAAATATATTCTTAAGCATATACTAAGACAACATTCTTTCCTTATTCCATTGTCTCGTGCAAATGAATTTTTAAAAGAAAAATTTCACTTTTTATCAGAAGCTCTCCTATAGGTAATCTTAATTCTATAAATATTCCTGATAAAAAAATATTGAATGAATCACTCAACAACAGTAACATTTTTTGTATATGACAATTTACCTTGCTCACAGAAGTCCCCGACCCATCCAGGCTGACAGCCAGACTCATATAGACCAGTAACATGGTTACAGCCTTTACAAGAACTTTTGCATTTTCTAGTACAATCTTGTCCAAAATATCCAGCTGAACAAGCTAAAATGCCGAAAAAAATTGTGTTCAATAAAAAAGCGACACTTTTTATGATGCTCATTACATCTTTTGTAGAAATCAACACCAAATAGATTTCAAGAAGTTTGAAACATGTATCAAATAAAGTTTCAGCACATCGGCACAGCGCTATCAAGATGCATTCATCTTGTATTCATTGATTTGATTGCAGAGGGCATATGATCCTGCACTTGTATCCTTTATTTAAATATAAACCTTTTGACGGAAGTAAAATAATATTAACTTAAATAATTAGTTATTATGCATGCGTTTCAACAAAACCAACTAACTTAGATCTCATCTTAAGCTGACATCGTGTATGATTGACTTCTTAATTCAGTACTTCTCAAGTGAATTCATTATCTCAATAGAAACAAGACTTTGACCCATGCTTGCATGGGATGACATTGCATACGATATCAGACATTTACGAAATAGATATCGACACACCCGTATTCTTGACATTTACATAAAGAAGCTATATGCCTTCAACAATGCTTTTAATTTCACTACACTTTGCCTAGTTAGAATAATCTAACTATCTCGGAACAGGCCTTCACCACAGTTAAATTACCTCCCATATACCCGTAATGTAGCAGAAAACTGCAGAATCTCTCCGAAACGATTTTGGAGAATATTTTTGAAGTTGTATTAAAAATAACAGTCACATTATTTATAAAAAACCATTTTGAGGCTGTAAATTCCTTTCATCTAAAAATTAATTCACATCATTGAAGAATTCAACAATTTTTCATTAACGTTTTTACTTGCTTAAAATTTACACACCATGTTGACATTCGGACCTCCCGGGGTTTTTCATAGTAATTGAAACGTGTAAGAGTTATTTCCAGTATTTTCTTTGATGAACAGAATAAATAGCAAATTTCTAATGAAAATTTACACGTATTTGTATTATCGTTTCTGAGTTTATCCATGCAAATGTGATATTGTGAAAACATAAACTAAAATGCCTTTCATGATATAGGGTGGATCCAATGTGCATGCGCAAGATAATTAGATTCTAAAAAATTCAGATAGTTTCCGGAATTTTTGAGCAATTTTCGTTGATTATCAATTAACTAAGCTTGATTGAATAAAAATAAAAACATATTGTTTTGCCTCGGACTAGAAAGTCGCGACGTCATTGGATGAAACGCGTCACGTGGGTGCCTTACAAATTTCTTTAAAAGGCAAGCGTCAAAATTTATAGCGCAACATGGCGGACGTAACGTTATTTGAACTGATTTTCTACACAAACGTTTGCTTACATATCAAACTTTAGGTCCTCGACAAAACAAAACACTTATTAGGTTTGTTACTGACTGTTTAAAGAAATTTGTGGGGTCGGTAAAGTCCATAGAAGGCTCGGCTCCGCCTCGCCTTCTATGGACTTTACCGACCCCACAAATTTCTTTAAACAGTCAGTAACAAACCTAATAAGTAATATTGGTAATCTTTAAGTAACAATGATGTTTAAAATATGTAAAACAGGATACAATAATTTTCCAGATTTATTAGTATTAAAAGCTGAAACTTCGAGTCTATTATTTTAACATAGTACTGTAGATATCAATTGATGGTGCCGTGAATAATTATATTACCATTTCCACAGCGTTGACCCCTGAACCCGGGTTTACAGCTTTGACAGGTGCCCGTTTCTATGTGACAGTACTGACAGTTAGCGTCTGGACAGGGAATGGAACAGTGAGATCCGTAAAATCCTGTTTTAGGACAACCTTAAGACAATGATAAAAATTGGCAAGTTAGATTATTGTAAAAATTGTATCAAATGATGAACAAGAGGCCCAATGACCACAGGAGCAAAACTCAGATAAGGTGATAAAACGATACTTTGAATTAAAGAAAATTAATTTGTGAACACATTCAAAGTTCTTCATTCCGGACTGTTTTAATTGGCTATGACAATTCTTCCTTTAAATTTATACAAGATTTCATATTACATATAGGTAAGCATATAGGTAAGTACTCTTATATCCAAGTTGTTAAGCTGCCTTTTTGGTTATTACGTTCTTATTAATCGGTTATGGTTTCCATAAACGTTAATTTGGTTAGCATAAGTTTAATTACAAACTAATGTTTCTTATTAACACAACGCAAATAAATTACATAAAAATTGTATGTGAATTAAAATACTTTACAATCTTCTATTTCGATAGCTAAATCTTGACCATTGCTATAACTTTTTTTTTAAACTATTGATCACGTACCATAAACTTCAACTTCGCAGAGGTTACTGTAAACATTGAGGGTGAAGCCTCGGCGGTAAGTATTTCGTCTCTCGTTGTAGTAGATGACGTATTGTCCATGTGCATGACAGGTGGCGGTGAAGACGGCAGGGAGGGTATATATTGTGAAGTGGTTGTCCTTGAAACATAGAGTCCCCTGATGCATGTCTGTAGTTTTTGAGACGTATAAAGAGAATCCAAGATAGAAGTTGGCATATGTTCTCTGGAAATCTGCATTTTGAAACAACAATAATAATATCGTAGTAAATTAAATAAAAACAGGAATGTCTTGCAAAAGATTCTTTACTTTGAGTCTCTCTGTTTGTCGTTAAAACCCACAATAATAAAAATAAATCGAATTGACTAGTTTTCAATCTGAAATTGTCAACAAAAATAACATCGATTTCATATTTGTATTCATGGAAAAAAGGACATTAATCTTTACATATGTCTAACAGGAGAGTGGACAACCTGGTTTTTACTCCTATAAAATTAGATTAAAAATCAATAAAACATCAATAATTTTTGGAAAATAAAAACGGACTATACATATCCGTAATCAAAACCTCAAATACTATATCATGTACGAGGGCTTTCCAAAAAGTTTATAGATTGATATTGGATACCGAAATGTTTGTCATAAAACACAAAAATCAAACTTGAGTTGTTTTGAATGCTTCTCCCTAAAATCAAACAAACTGGTTTCTGCATTAAAAGGGTCCCAGAGGTTATGCACCTCCGAGAGTAGATATTGTCTTAACTTCATAGAATTCCTTTAAGTTATGATTATTTACTGGTTTTCTTTAAAAAGTTGTCAAAACTTCATAATCTTCAATAGAGATGCAAGTAGCATTGTGTTCGTCATCTTCATGCGTCAGCTTGTGTCGACTTGGCTAAACATTGATAGAAACGATACAATTGATGGATAAAACAGGAAAGCATCGTGATATTTCGAGATCACTAATCCACAAGCGGCACAAACTATTTTTAATGGAGCGTGGGGTTATACGGCTGGCGAATCGAATAAATGCGGTTTATTACTCTAAGGTAACCGAAGGACTACGAAGTTATAAAAACGTCATTAAAATTTAACGTCAGCTTGGGTTGTGCAGCCTGTAAAGGCAATGTACATGTATATATAATACTTTCATGAAAATAACGTAGTTATGTTGAATGACATAACATGTGTCTACGAACCTTTTAGACAACCCTCGTAGATATACAACAGTATATATTGTTAAAAATGTTATGAAATATTAAAAAAAAAAATCAATTTGCTTTTGTCTAATAATTTTGTATTTTTCTATTCAAATCTTAAACATGTAAAATTACGTAACACAATCACCAATAGTTGAAATGTTTGATTCTGTCACTTAGGGGATAATGTTTTTCCCCGTTCAAACTTTTTGGCACATTTATTAGATGTAAAGTTATTTCTATGGGCTATATTCACAATGATATCATTCATTGTAACTATCTCTAATTATTTACTTTAAACTAATTGAAACCAAGCTTTGCTTAGACGAGCCCACTATTGGTCTTGATCTTTCGTTTCTATTTTTATTAAAGTGAGAATTTAAGTAAGCTTGTATAATTGAGAAAAAAAAAATTAAAATTTAGTTTATGCATTCACTTTTACATATGGCATTGATTATATTGTCTCTTTCATAAAAACAATCATTTGAAGGACAACCGCCGTACAGCGTAATAATAATTAGAGGTAATTTAAACAAATAGAAAATACAACAACATTTTTTCTCGTGTACAAGTTGTATAATTTTTAAGTCTTCTAACATTTGTTTTTACTTTTACCTAACATGGTAGCATTGTTTGTCAGGAAGTATATGGTGATGTGATGGATGCTGTGGGTGCTTGTAAGGTTGACCCACCAGGTGGCGGTTTGTTTGTAATCAGCCGATACAGCACATTGACCTCCCCACAAATTCAGGTCAGATTTACGTCCGTCTACAGCGTTACTGGCGTCGCATCTATCGTCGCCTGATCTGTATGGGTACAGTTGATGTGCTGGTTTGTTTAGAGCAACATTAACTGTAAATTCAAATAAAGTATTATCATATTTTTTTAACTTCCTGTTGCATGTGCGTTTCTGTCAGAACTTTAGTATTTGAATTTAATTTGATAACTATATATCCCCTAATTTGTTTGATATAAAAATCAGTTAAATTAAGACAGTGAGATTTGTTAAACAGAAAACTATAAAAAATTACCCCAACCACCTAAAAAAAAAAATGGAAATTAACGCACCAATCTGTAACCCACATCAGTACATTAACATCAATATACATGTATTGGCACTGATCAGATATATTATATGGTCGAGTTCTTTAAAAAAATGTATATTTTTTTTTTTTTTTTCTTTATATGGACCACTGCGGTTATTGAGATAAAAAGCAGAATTTAAAAAAAACTAAACCTTTCAGTGATTTTGGTTAAAACTGCAGAATGTTAAAATAAATTTAAAATAATGTTGATCACTAATATGAACTACATTATAAAATACACACTTATGTTGCTTGACATTTCAATTTCTGTATAATATTATATGATGGAAGTACCGAAATGCCATTTCTTAAACGTTTCTTAGCTAATATTTGTCGATCTTTAATAAATCGAGAGGGCTGGAGAGTCGTATATGTTAAAACTAAACTTCTTTAAAAAGACATGTTGCATGATAAAATAGAAACAAATATCGAATTCAAAAGGTTTTACATATGGAATTTTTCTATACTTAATGATAATTTCTAGCAATACAACTCATATATAAAACCAATCTAATGGATAATTTGTTGATTACCCAGCCTTCTCAAACCACACTTATTTAACTATATTAATCTAAAAAATATATTACCAAAACCGTTTGTGATTTCCAAAAATCCGAAGAACACGCACATCAAAGCCATGACTAGAACAAAGCATGCAAGGACTGAAGTTGTATTACTATACAAAATTAACAGGATTTTAGCTCACTTCCGTCATTATACAGGAAACAATTCCATCTTGATACACTTTTTAACATGTATTACATCAATGTACTATAACATATCATATTGTTTCTTAGTTTTGAAAAAAAAATGTTTCAAGCATTTTTGCAAGTGCAATATATCAGCTTTTGATATTTTAAGCCAATATTTTGTGTATATTTTTTATCTTTAAATACATTAAGTTGAATGATATGGGCCATTTCGCCGTTCTGTATGAAGAGCAATGACGGTGACACTTTTTGTATAAGTAAATATATTTGTATTTTCCATAAAAGGTTATAGAAGTGTTGCTATGTTCGGTTTACGATTAAAAATTAGCAATGAAAAATTGAATAACACACATTTGTGAAGCATTTTTGGTCACTCTGATAACTCCTTATAGCTTTATTGGTTAAGGAGAGGGCACTAAGTGGTCAACAAGTTAGCCATAGGATCTACCTCGATCTTTCTTTCTTTCTTTTAAGTTTACACGATCGTCAAGTACAAAAGATAAAATCCATGTTAGTTTTGATCTATGAATATTTCTATATCGCTATTCAGCCGTCTTCTTATGGAGATCTATAAAGTATAAATAGGGCCACGACTTCTCATTTCCTTTACATTAAAATTTTAAGGTAGATATTTTGTTCACCATCCAACCACCTTAATTTTAAATTGCTAAATTTAATAGTTTTCCTTACTATGTTATCTTCAAACGAATTTTCATTTACCTGGGCGGTAACTGACTCCTGAAACATAAAAACCAAATTCGATGCAAATATAATTAATGGTCTTAAGTGTTACCTACGGAAGCTCATTGAGGCCAGCTTAACAGAAACAATAATTTCTTTTTCGTTTAAGCGTTAAATCGCAATCTTTTGCGTTAAATCGCAATAAGTTTTGCGTTTAAACGCAAAAAAATGCGATTAAACGCAATAGCTATTGCGTTTAAACGCGAGGAACTTTAAAGAAGAATATTAGCATTGCGTCAAAAAGCAATATTTTTTGCGTTTGAACGCAAAAATTTTGCGATCAAACGCAATACTTTACGTTTAAACACAAATCTTTGCGTTTAAACGCAAAACTTTGCGTTTAAACGTAATCCACTTTACGTTTAATCGCAATACTTTTTGCGTTTTATCACAGTCTTTTGCGTTTAAACGCAAAATACATTGCGAATAAACGCAAAACATTGCATTAAAACGCAATAAATATTGCGATTTAACGCAATATAAATTTATTTATTTACTGAACTGGCCTTAATAAGCTTCTGTACTTACCTGTAGCAGTTATTATTATTTCCTTGATACTTAATATGTTTGCTGCATGTCTGTCGCTCCTAGTTTGCAATAAAAAAATGGATTTATGCTTTGGGAACTACAGTTTCTTACCTGTTAAATGTTGCAATTCAAAGCGTAAAACACTTGTGTCATTGTTGTTCTTATCAATCTTATTCGTACACATTCTGTATAATATTTGATTCCAGAAAACTCTTCAGACATTTTACTCCTTACTTAATCTGGCTCTGATATTCTTTAAATCACTAATACCAGCCCCGCAACGTGAAGTAGTGTAGGTTGTTTATATGTAAAATAGGCGACTCTCGATCTGGACGTGACATACTTCATTTTTCGAAGTCAGTCAACGTGATTTAGAGAAAGCCTGAGTTAAGTTAAGCAACGGCATCAGTAGTACATTGTCTGAGAGATTTAGTAATTCACAACACTCTTTAGAACTCGTGTGGTGATAAAGTTGAACTGCCGAAAACAAACGCAAGTTTTTGTGTGCCGTAAATTGCAACATTTTGACACATAAGGAAATGTAGTTATCAGATCGTTCATGTCACTTTTTTTGCAGTCGGGAGCTACAACCCTGCAGCCATTAATACATCTATATCCATGGTTATTTTCGCAAATTCCATATGTACTTTATTTACATAATAAGATAAAATAAAATCGTCAATAAAGTCATGGTATCTTTGCATCTGTCTCATGTGCATAATTCAAAAGTCTAATTTATTTGATATGACAAACAACAACCATCTGTAACGGCCTTTGTTGTTGATGTGTATCATATAAAAAAAGATACTAAAGGAAATAGTTTTCATTTCTGAATATCAATCGTATATTTATAATATAAGGATGCTTATAATTTTATAATTTATAGTTAATATAATGTAAATACTTTAAAAAGTTTTGATTTTATCTTACTTATGAAGAGTTATGATTTTCTCTTGCGTTTCTATCTAAACCCGGAAATAAATCATTGAATTTAAAAGGCTAATAAACAAGTGAGTGCTTGAGAGTAATACATTACATTATCGCACATCTACTTATTCAAATTACTTTTTAATTTGATAAATAGACAATAAACAAAAGAAACGGATCTACGATATTGATTAAAATTGGTACTTATGAATTAACATCTGTCTCTACATGACCATAGTTAGAATATAACATTTTCATGAAAACTCACGGAGTTGAATGTTACAGACCGTGTGTCTCGCACGATTCAAAAATTGTACTGCGGAAATTCATTCATTGTTAAATATCGTTGTTGAATTTGTAATGTCGGGACTATTTTGCGGAATGTTGGAATTAAAGATTGTTCGTGTAATTAATTCTTACTTCGTCCTTAAGGTCAATTGAGAAATTTTTTATACAATAGGTAAAAGTTAAAAACTTTTAGTGAAAACAGACTTTAAAACATTCTAGAACTGTATCTATGTGTGTTTCAAACAAAAATAGGCATTGTGTTTATAAAAATTCACATATTCATATAAGGGGTCTTCTATTGAAGTTTCAATAAATGATTAATGTTCACCAGACTTAAAAGTGAAGAAAAGCAATTAGTGAATTTTGATGTGAAAAGCTTATATATGTATTGCTGTGTTTTTTTTCTCATGTGAAAATATTGATTGTCTGGGTGTTGGGATGTGTACTTGTTATGTCATGAAAATGACAGCTGTCATGTTGTCGATGGGAATCGGCATTAATGTCAGAGAAAATCGAGATTTTGTAGGATTATTCAGAAAGAGTATGTCCCGATCTAAGATGCAAAGGGACAAAGCCTCCCACCCCGTAAGTATTTTTAGGGCATTGGGAGTAGTGACTTAAGTTGGCTATCAGCAATTACATCTTAATGAATGGGTGCCATGTAGGAGGAAGTCAGACATGAGGACCCAAAAACGTAGAGTCCAGGAACGGTGTAGTTAATGCGCACTTAATGTGAGGTAGTTGAGGGGAAAAGACTAGTTAATTTACCCCGGACTTATCAGTTTTATGGGAGGATATATGAGCGCAGATACCAACCCAACAGTGCCCCAGGAACACCAGAAGGAGAATATGTCGCTAATGATGCGTTTACTCTGATGAATTCAATGACTAATACAGCTACTACCCAGACTGGACTTAAAGCGACAGGAAGTGCTCTAATGGAAGGAGATTAAAAATAATTTTCAAATAATCTGAAGCCTTCATGTAACATTGTAGTTCTCATTGTTGGGCAGAAGATTATAAACAGGTTAAATCTATATTTAAATTTTGAAATTTAAACTCATTTTGGGAAGTCTATGTTTGCCCTAGGTGTCAGACTTTAGTGGCTTAGAATATACGATCTGAGGATAATTGTATAGTAATCTTAAAATTTTAGCTTTGTAGTTCTTGAAAAGAAGATCTTTAAAAACATTTTCCTGTATATTTTAGCATTACACTTTAAACCTCGAAAAACTTTAAACCTCTCTTAGAACCGCAGTACTGGTCTTTGGGTCACCATTTTAACAATTAAGAATATGAGGAAAACATGTACCAGTCAACAGGATTATGAAAAAAAAAATTCGACTTCCTCGAAAGTTCATACTAACAGTACAGGTTAATTTCAAAGAAGAACATTTAATCCAAGCTAAAAAAAATATACAGAAAATTAACTTACCGTACGTTTATGGTAAATATGAACCTAAGTGTGTTTATTTAAGCATCGAATGTGAAGTTTCGCATGTCATCGGTCCTTTAACACGCAAAGGATGTGCAGACAAATTATCATACCACGATTATGCGCGGTATTCAATTTGTCTGCACAGTCTTTTTGTGTTAAAGAAGCGTACTGAAGCTTTTGTAGTAAACTAAAGCTGATGTTCATTTATATGGTCTTTTAAAATTTGATTATGATTACTTGAAGTTCCCATTTCATACAATGCTAAACGAACTATCATAAATGATCTTTTTAGATACCAGTTTGTTTCCTTTTACCGTCAGTATACGACTGTATCTTAAGCTGAACTCTTTACATTTGCATCATTGTCATCAACTCTTAAACATTCATTGCAAATCTAATCTCTACTAAATTATAAATAGGACCATTACAAAACTTCCTTATGCTCAATACTTGATATATTCGATAGTAATTTCATAGGATTAAAGATTCGGATACCGATATAACATTAGATTTTAAATAGTCAAATCCGGATTATGAATAATTTTCGAATCTTCCGTTGTTTATTAAGTGAAGAAGTTAACTTCCTGTTGGTAAACAATGACCCTTAGTTTTTTCTTTTTTCAAGGAGATTTAGCGTATAATTATAATTTTGTTCAATATCAAAACTAATGCTCTTTCATTAAATGAGGACGCAAATAGCAATAAATAAAGTTCTACACTAGGCCTGGAGATGTAAGTATGTAAATAATCGTCTATTTGAGTGTCACGTTCTCCAATATTACAAGTAAAATTTCATATAGTTACAATACATAAAATATTGGCACCCTGCCTTAAAAGACATGTGAGACACTAAAAATAGCACAGGTTATTCCCCTTTGCATAAAAAGTACAACATACAGCAAAACAATATAATATCTGCATATTTCCTTCCTTTATTCATTTAAACAAGTGTTTTGGCTAAAATGTCTTGTACAATTGGGTTATTCATTAAAAAGTATAACTTTTTCATTAAAATCTTCAAAGTTTACTTCAATGTTTTAAGACTTTGCAAATAAATCAAAGCGCAAATCACTGTAAAATTCACAATGTTTTAAAAAGTGTTTTCATCCTCTAGAAAATTATTGGCACAAAATTTTCATGTTCTAAAATCAATGGAGTTACAGGCTTGGTTTGGCCAACTTCTTTTAGATTTACAAATCTTTAATGAAAGAAAGGGTTCAACTGTATATATATATATATTTTTTAAATTCACTATATTATCTGAACAAGAACGCGTGTGCAACAAACCCAAATTTATTATTTTAATATGATTTAAAAACAAATTTTTAACACAAATTTTTCTTAACATTTAAATATACCATTAACTTGTTTAGTCACAAAGTATTTTGAATAATAAAATCAACATATTGCGAATGCCATAAAAAGATTTCATAAAAACCATCACAAAGGTGATTTGTTTTTATTTTCTTTGAGAACATTATTAATAAAACATTTGACACACTATAATAACCAAATTGAAAATAATATATGAATAAACAAAAATATCAAATTCATTACTATTCTTAAATTTATATTAAATAGTTTGCCTAATAAAAAAACTTTGCTATACAACATATAATTATAAATGAATCTGCTAAGCTTCATGAAAGAATACATGAACTACACTTGCTTGTTTAAAAATCAGCCTGATTTTTCCTTTGCTACGATTAGCTTCTGAGTCTCGATATCGTAAGATAAATGTGCTTGACCAGTGTGTGTTTCATCGTTTTGGTTCGTCATTTATCAGCACTTATTGATATTTCACAAGATGACTGGAATTGAAATATCAAGCTCCTGTCGTCCTGACCAATGAACAGTATTATTTTCCTTATAGTGCAAATGCTGACATGGGGCATGTTAACATGATTATCAGAAACTTGAATATACTTTTTGTTCTAAATTTTATACAAAGATGTTTGTTACCACTATCTTGTAATAAGAACAACTAGTAGTAGGAATTATGAAAAACATGAACGTATTATTGATTGATTGAGATATTGAAAGTAAAGTATTTCGTGGAAAAAAGAAACTATTGTATGCGTGTTAACAGATTTTATCATAATGAATAAGTGGATTAGATTCAAGTTAATGTTTATCACCACCTATGTTTATTTACCTTGATAACTGCCCTGTTTAAATTTAAGCAAGGTAAATATAACTTACCGATGATGTCGTACTTTGCGGTTGAGTTGTTTATTCAATTTCTAGGCTAAAAAGAAGTAACATCTTATGGTAAGTATTTGAATTATTCATTTTTCACGTCATCTGAGTCACTGAAATAAAAATGTTCTACAATAGTGTCCGTCGTCTGTAAACGACGATTTAAACTTGGGAGATTGTTCAGCTACTTTTTCTTTCTTTTTCTTTGCTGTCCACACTTGGTCAATGTTTGTTGTGCGTATTGTTTCGTTAACAAGTTAAGTCGGGCGTTAACAACAGAGGGCTTTTTCAACTTCTTCTTTGACCATACGATTATAATACCAGTCCGATACAATTAGGATTTTAACCGTCATTGGTTGATGGAAGGACAATTGTTTTTATAATAATTTGCTTTTTAACTTTTAGTTAATCTGGTTCACGACCAAGGATTACGCGGAGGGGCGACGATGAGTTCAGTTCCGGCCAATCCGGTCTGGTCCGCCGCTAAGGCAATATATGGGGATACATACCAGAACTACACGGCCAATTCTTGTGCTATATCCGATATCTCTCACCAGAACAACTCGGCCTGGTGGTAGGTGTCGTTAACCCGCTGAATGACCCCAAACACCTGGTGTATTACCACGACGCTCTGTCCGGGTGTCCGGCATCGGTGATGAATATTACAGTCAACATGGTGACACAAGGGGTGGTGTTTATGACAGTAAATATGGTGTTGGATGGGGTCGTGAATGTTTGAATAAATGTAAAAACCGACACTGTGACGCTTTCAATGGCTCCTGTATACACGGGTGTACTGATCCTAATGCTTTAACTTCTGACTGTATAGGTGAATTATACTGATATATTTAGACAACTTTTCAACAAAAATATAAATCAAATCATAGAAAGGATTATTTAACAAGCTGAATTTTATATTCTGACAGTAAAAACAAAGCCTACAAAATGTATATATATATTTATTTATTGTGCACACGATTTATCGCACATGATTTGGTTTTAACTATTCCTTGTCGTTGCTGTCAATGTTATTCTACAAAAGCCAATCTGTTGGACGTTAACTTGTATGTATGTTAGAAATGCAACGTAAACAATATACTCTGTTTTGTTTTAGTGTGCAGTGACAGGACATACATTTCTAGCGGGATGTGTGTCAGGTGCCCGGGGAGATGTAAGAACGATTCCCTCTGCAATAAGTTGACGGGTCGATGTGACCAGGTATGTGATAAAAACTGGACCGGGCAGTTCTGTGAGAAGGTACTTCATGATAGGAGATAATGAATATATATATAAATATGACGGTTTGGTTTGAAAAGTGCACAATCTACTACACTTAAATTAAACAAAGATCAAACGATGTATAGTTAGCAAAAGGAATAGCATCTTGATAAGTTCTGTATGCTTTTCTGTCTTTTCATACTCTCTCTCTCTCTCTCTCTCTCTCTCTCTCTCTCTCTCTCTCTCTCTCTCTCTCTTTCTCTCTCTCTCTCTCTCTTTCTCTCTCTCTGTGTTAGCAACAGGAAAAACATCTTGATAGGTTCTGTATGCTTTTTCTGTCTTCATAGCTCTCTCTCTCTCTCTCTCTCTCTCTCTCTCTCTCTCTCTCTCTCTCTCTCTCTCTCTCTCTGCATTTATTTCTTAAGCGCACTAACATGAATAAACGAAAGTTAACAAATATTGATGGCGAAATTCAAATTGGATTCTAGAATGCGTAGACGGATTTTACAACAGAGGCTGTAGTGGGACATGCGGTTCCTGTGTCAATGGTCAATTCTGTGAGAAAATTAATGGACACTGTACAAATGGATGTAAGGCAAATTATCAACAACCGTTGTGTAAAGGTATTTGAAACAATGTGGTGTAATAATGAATCATTATAACAACGGATTTGTTGTATATGTTTTTTGTTTAAAAGTTTGTATGTATGCATTTGACCATTGCCGACATGAATAATACTATGCACAACTTTGGTTTTTATAGCAAAATATACCGATAACGATATATATTTTTAATAAATTTTCTGAACTTTGCTACCGAAATCCCCTTGCAGATATATATTACTGCAAATCAATTGTCCATTTCTATATGTAAAAGGAAATAAATACAGAGGGAAAATTCCTTGTAAATATGACGCTGATGTTCGGGATTTAACAGTTATCTTTCTTTATATTCTATATTGAAAACTCTGAAGCATGTGTTCTAAACATGTACGTTGTACTGTTTATGGACTACAAGTACTGTGTCAAAAATAAATGATCACGTGTTTTATAAAATATATTTTATCATTTATATACAATTAAAGTATTATTTGTAACTTTATATTGCGATTGTACTATTCATGAAAGACAACTTTAGATCAGTTGTGAGAAAGATTGACGAGGCAGCAAAAGATTATTTTACTTTTATAATACAGTAGGTTGGCGTGTTTCTGTGTAGGATTATAGATTTAATATACGATATGTAATGTATTCTCACTTTCCTTAGACTGTGCTCCTGGTTTCTATGGAGACGACTGTCAGGAAGAGTGTGGGAAATGTAAAGATGTCGCAGGCTGCAATTGGACTTCCGGTTTGTGTTCAAATGGCCGCAAAGAACACTGGGTACCACCACTGTGCAAAGGTAAAAAGTTGTGATCATGATAGTTAATGAAAAAACCCTACCATGTCATATTCTATTTCCTTTTTCCTGGCATGCTTTCTTACGAATAAGTTTCCCGCCATGTGCCTACCTGGAAACAGAGAAAATTGGGCACTACCGTCATGCGCAGGCAGAATGCTTGGATATTAGTATCTATTATATGTGGGTTTTTACCTACGTGTATTTCGACGAATGCATATACAATATCACGTTCGTTTGGGATGTATTACCTTAAATGGGGGCATAAATTTACAGTGCAAAATTTGGCAAATTTTATTATAAGGAACATTTGTAATAAATCCTGATGATATTGCAAATTATTTTATTTCGTGGTGGCAAAATGTTTGTGTAATTCATGGGTACATTCACGTAAAATTTCCTCCAAAAATTAATAAATTAAGGCAATAAAGTCATAATTCAATCTATAGGTATTATAGAAAATTACTCCTTAGGAACCAGTAAAAATAAAGCAATCCCCGAAAAATTGGCCCCCACAAATGTTTCTGATTTCACGGTATCCATTAAAAAAACTTTGTTGAACAAGATTTACCGTAAACCTACAGATTAATTAGATTTGAATGTACTGAGGGATCGATTTCCAAAACAGTAGTCATGAAGAAAACTTATCTTCCAGAAAATCTTATATATATGAAGGATTTTTACCCGGATTTACAAAATTTTAGTCAAATGAAATGTTTTTGGGCACTGTTTTTTAAATTCATATAGAATGTTTTATCCGAAATGAGCTATTAGACCTGTTTGGGAGGAAGAAGGTTCAGTTTCCTGCAATATATGCCATAACATTAAACAGTTGTTTAAATCTCATGAAAATACTACTATACCATTTTGAAAACGTAGGTGTCTAAAGTTTTAACTTTTTTTCTGTTTTTAAAAGGTAAAAATGATTTCATTAATAAACCTTATTTCTCAGAATATGCCGAAAATGATGAATAATCGCACATTTTCTGGTTGTTTTTCAAAGAGAAAAATGCATCTAAAGCCGTCACTCACAATGAAATGAATATATTTTATGCAATATCACGTTAATTTAATTGTGGGCGAGGGCTGCACATACTATGTATAGTTTTCTACAAACAAACTACGGAAGAAATTGTGTCTGCTGCTAAGTTTAAAAAAAAATATGAGGAAATGCACTTCTTGTGACATTTGAATCTCTAATCTGGTAATTTGTATACGGTCTGAATGTTCAGGCATTCATGTGCATATAAATGCTGCATTTCCATTTTTTGGTGATATTTTGAAAACTGTAAAACATGGTACAATATAACTGAAAGTGTACCTACTCTTAGTTCCAGGATCTTAAATCCAAAGTCCGATTACCTGAACTCGACACAATCAACTTAAAAACTGCAGATCTATCGCTCTACGGAAAATTGAGGTTGTGGAAAATAAAATTAACCAATGAGTCCAAAACTAGATCAAGTTTTGTGTACGGTGAATTGTAAAGATTAAGGGCGAAAAAAACTGTAGTTCCCGATTGTCAATTCGATTGTTCTCAGATTGGGTGCTACAGATCTGCAGCTATAATCATCTAACTCAAGTGCAGAACGACATTTAATTGACTTTTAACTATGTATTACCTTGATAGCCATTGAATAAGTAAATATTATATATTACAGCACACTATGTGTTAGAGAAGTACACTATGCCAACCATCACATCAGTCATTAAATACTGAAGAATAGACTCTAATAAATGCATATGCTTAATGTTTGCAATGATTCTGGTAAAGGGAATTTCAAATATGTCTTCAAATTGAAAAAAAGAAGATATATGTATTTTCTTTGGCTTACCCATTAGAATGTGAACCTTATAAATACGGTCCTAACTGTGCGTTTGACTGTGGACATTGTAAGGACAACAGACAGTGTACTATGGACACTGGGGACTGTCCAAGTGGATGCATGGAAGGATGGATAGGGAAGCACTGCATCACAGGTAAGTAACGTCAACATTACGGTGGTACGCATCCTGTCATTTGTGTATCAAACTGATTCACTGTTTAACTCTTGATTCACTTTTGTTTAGTTATCCCCAGCGCTGACAAACAAGGAACTGGAAGTAAGTAACAGTAATCGTATCAGCACCCACTTTATTTGTTTCCTAACAACTCCATATAGGATAACAATAATCTGTGTATTTTTGTCTTTTCAGAACATAGTTTTTTTACTCTAGCCGTGGTTTTGTTAGTCCTTTTTACAGTTCTGATAGGTTTTGTGGTATTCCTAATAATTTTTTCGAAGCAATACACGTCCTCACAACATAATGACGAGAGCCCATTGGAGGATTCTGACACATAGGACCAGGAAACGGATACAGAATGCAAAGAAAATCAAGATAACGAGAAAATATTATCAGTTCTTTAGGTTCTAGAAAAAGTAGATTATTCTAAACCCTAAAATAAGCTTTTTCTGACCCCCTCCCCCCAGGTTTTTTTTTTCTTACAATTTTTCTCAACAAGAGCATCTTGGGACGTTGAATATTAGTTATAGTGAAGTGTAAAGACCCCTGTGTATTGTTAGCGATACATGCTAAATTTCCTGTCATAATAATACTCAATTATGGGTACTAACGGTATATATATTAATCATTACATTTTCACATGCATTATACTGATACTATAAAATAAATATTACTATAGTAATATCAAATGCCGGATAACAAATACAATAATTTATGTGGTTTTCATTATTAATGACTAAAAACTTTGTAAAAGATTTAAAAAATGTTTCTCATGTCTATATTATAAAGAAATAAAAACAATCGGATAAATATTGGTATTTTGAATGCAAAGTAAACAACGTTTCAAAAAAGCATTGGTTGTGTTTTAATATTTTTGAATGTTTACCCAAGACTGTCAACGTACTATGTTTGATATGGCGAAAGTATGTTTTGACCCCCACCGTTCATGTTTTGTATAAGATTATCGATGTTCGTAATCAAACCACTTTTCAGTTCACCTGACTCAAAGGTTTATGTGAACTCTTTAAAATAACAATCTCTGGCCTTGTGTGCAAGTTATTTTTCTATTAATTATGTCGACACGCAAGATAAATATGCTGACATGCACGATAGTTATGTCAACATGCAACATAACTATATTGACATGCAAGAAAACTGCAATCAAATAAGTTATAAAAAAAATCTCAAATATCGCCAACATGTGACATCCAAGATGTTAGGTACGCTACCTATTGATGTCAACATGCAACTTATTCATGTTAACATGCAACTTCTTTATGTTGACATGCAACTTATTTATGTCGCCATGCAACTTAGTTATGTTAGCATGCAGGATAAATGTGTTGACATGCAACTTAGTTATGTTGACACACAACTT
Source organism: Magallana gigas (assembly GCF_963853765.1). NCBI lineage: Eukaryota > Metazoa > Mollusca > Bivalvia > Ostreida > Ostreidae > Magallana > Magallana gigas. The sequence goes on from NC_088861.1 coordinate 49,440,553, forward strand.
ATAAGTTGCATGTCAACATATTTATCTCGCATGTAATAATGAATAAGTTGCATGTTTACGTATTTATCTTGCATGTGAACATAAGTAAGTTGCATTTTGACATGAATACGTTGCATGTCGACATAAATAAGTTGCATGTCGACATAAATTAGTTGCATGTTGACATAAATAAGTTGCCTGTTAGCATACTTATCTTGCATGTTAACATAAATAAGTTGCATAAAAATGTAGCTTCTACCATTTTGGATGTGAGAGGTGGGCGATATTTGAGATTTTATCTGGTTGCAATTTTCTTGAATGTCAAAATAATTTTGTTGCATGTTGACAAAAGTATGTTGCATGTTGACATATTTATCTTGGATGTCGACATATTGAATAGAAAAATAACTTACACACAATGGGCAAAATTAACAAAATCATATAAGCTAATGCATCTTAGAACTGAAGATATGATGTCTCATCAGCAGATTTCACAGTTTTGTTTTTATAATGTTTTATGTATGTCGGATCAACTTATAAAAAATATAAAGATGTATACTTCTTTAAAATTTAGAAAGTGATACAAGAACTATTGTTCAGGCGAGCTATGTGGCCAAAATGCTATATTTCTACATAGAATTGTAAATCTTTGAGAAAAAAGCAAAGAGAAATGCAGTTCAATGTAATCAAACTTTGTATTTTAAGGAAAAAATATTTTCGTGTTTTACTTGAAATAAGTTATATCAGGATATGATTAGATTAAAACAAAATTACAACGTTATTTTTTTTTATAATTTGTATGCTTGGACTATTGTATTAGGTATTCTTTATAATAATTTTAGATACATTGTATCATATAATGTAATATATTTAGAACTAGCTTTTAAATAATAGTTTATTAAAAGGATATAATGATTAATGAAAATATGAGTAAAAATCAACATATCATCTCAATGTGCATTGAATTCTTTTCTTGTACAAACATTATCAAGAGAGATATGGTCTGTAATTGAAAAATGAAAGATGCAATAAGTCGTGTTTCTTTTGTACATGCTATGACAATGAAAGCATATGTAATGTTTGATGTAATAATATACGTCCATTAAGATGGTTTGCTAGTCGTGACCATATTTTGACTGTATTGATCTCCTTTCAAAGAAGAACTCTATATGAAAATATTGAAAAAATACCCAAATTTAAAAGATGAAATATATGATTTTGTTCTTTACCAAACAAAAGTTTATAGTTAAAAAAACCCTTTCTTAGAATTTAAGGTAGGTCTGATAGTTAAATTGTTGACCATCCAGCCTTATTTGAATTACTTAAAAATTGTTAAAAAGAATGGCAAGTCTGATTTTTTTCTAGAGCATCTTATAACCATAAAGACGACATTTACAATATTTTTGGAATCCAAATATTTTTACGATGCCAACCTTCTTTTCTGAGAGAACTAACGGCATTTAAATTTATTTCAAACATGTTATAGCTAATTTTTAGAGTCTAATGTTTCTCGAATTTATCTTGTAAATCTAGTCTGTGTGTCTCGCCTTTTAAGTTACTAAGACTATGTTAAGTCAATGCTTACTCTCTATTATCTAATAGCTCAAGGAAGTATTGATTCATTATAAAACGCAATAAAAAAGAAGTACCAACCAATAACTTCCTTATTATTTGTTTGTGTATTCCTTCAACACGTTTAATATATTAAGATCCAGCTAATTTGGCTAGTAATGTAGTTTTAAATCAACTTTGAGGTTCAATTAATAATTAATCGAATGCGCGTTTAATTCGGGTTTTATTTAAAACGGAGCTTCAGCTTGATTATTTGTACACTTACTGGTGTTATACAAGTTTCGACTATGATCTACCTGTCAAACATCGCGTTGTCGTATACCAATGTCGTCATTTTGTTTCTCCATTTGACTGAAACGTCACATTCCTATGGTGAGTGAAGAATTAATATGCTTTTATTATGTCATTTGGCTTTTGTGTAGGAAATATTAAGTACGAATATCTTAAACCTACTTTTATTTTAATGATTGTATGTATCGTTTTTTATTTAATTAATTCGACATAGTTTATCGTATTATTTGTTTGACTGCAAATGGTAGTGTATAATCCTATTTATATCATATATAGTAATGTGTACAGAGTAATTTTCACCACCGTTTATTTTCACCCCTTTCAACCTCACTGCCAGCGAATTTAAGACTTGACGAATTACAATGTATCATATTATTTTTGTAAACAGAAGTCTGTCTGGGCGAATTCTAGGCGAAATTTTGTAAAAGAGCGAAAATGACACGGAGTGAAATTTACCCTGTATGTAAAAGATTGCATTGCACTGCATCAAACAATATTCTAATGTTATTTGTTGATACATGAATATATATAAGTTAATCTACATTGAAATAATGACATTTAATGACAACGAACAGTGTCTAAAATCAAAATTTAAAGGGGCATGGTCACGATTTTGGTCAATTTTTTTTCTTTAGATTTTAATGTTTAGAATGAATTAGTAAGGCATATTTAATAGACAACCAAAATTTTAGTGTCATTTGATAAGTTATAAGCGAGTTACAGAGCTTACCATTCTTCGCTATGTAAACAAAGCGTTTGTTTACATATCGAATTTCCACCCATTAGACCCAAAATAAATGTGTTAATCGTTAGGAAATATTTATCTATGCTTTAAATGAATAATAAGATAGACAAAGCAGCTTTAAAAAGATATTTTCCTGGTATATTGAACCTATGTAAACAAAAACAGGGCACGAGCGTTGTTTACATGACGAAGAATTGTGAACCCTGTATGTTGCTTAAAACTCAACGACTGGCACCATAATTTCATTTAATCATTAGAAATGCATTCCTAAAGCATTCCAAATAATATAAACAGAAAAATAAAATTTGACCAAAATCGTGACCATGCCCCTTTAAAAGGAGAAATGCAAAACAGGTGCAGGGCAAACACTGACTACTAAAGTATTAAAGAAAGGATCAGGTGCCATGGAGGAGTGTGCATCCTCTGTTGATCGTCCACACCCCCTGGTTGTCGTAATCGGGAAAAACGGAAAAATCCATAGACAATTAAGTGATAAATTGTGTTCCAACATTAAGTATGAAAAAACGTCAGTCAGCATGCCACCCTTTGGAAAATTGTATTTGCTGATAAGTCAATTACAACAGAAAAACGTTTGCAGAAATAATATTAGATTGCATAAATGGTTACTTGACATTGAACCATTGTAAAATGGCTGGACTCTGTCTGCAAATGATATTGTACATACAACAAAAGCAAACAGCAAAATAATCACTATAGCCAAGTCTAAAATTGTTTTGTCTAAAAAATTGTTAAAGTTTACTTTAAGTTTTGTTATCGAATAACATACGGAAAATTCTATATTACTTAAGTTCAGCATAACACTGGAATTGTTTAAGTCATATTAAACGAGAATTATAACATTGTCAAACGATGTACATGTATAAAAACGAATATTCAAAAGATATACATTAGTAACACGATGCGAAAGTATAACATTGTGGTAATGCATTACATCAATTTAAATAAAAATATGATCTTGCATGAAATGTATTTACTTTAAATGATACAAATTGGTAATTCTCAATTCAGAATACATAACTGAACTTTGTTTTGATATCATAACATTTTGCTTGTTTTCTATCTTAGAAGCAATGACACAAATGCTACAAATTCAATGTTACAAAAAATAAGATTAAAAGAAATCATCAACTTTAAGAATACAAGTTATTTAACTAAGGAACATCTCGCAAATAAATGTTATACAGAACGACAATAATGTAAGGCCTTTTACACAAAAATATGACTGACCGAAATTAATAAATACTCTTTTTAATCATTTAAGTAAAAAATCAAAATATCAAAATAAATTTTCGCCATAATAATTTCAATTCATATTGCTTGAACTTCTCATGGTTGACTTTATTTTACTTTTTTTTATAAAAAAAAAAGGTAAACAACGAACATGCAAATAATTTATTGTATTTGTTTTACAGCACAATGTCAAAAATGAGTAGGGGTTAATCTATTGCTAGGTTTGAAATTTAATAAGTCCGTTTGCACTGTCTAATATGAATATTTCCGCAGAGAGATATTCAGCACGCTATGTTAAACATCCACAGTGAAAGGAAACAAAACCGCAAATATTGTTTAAAGAAGTTTCATAACATTAAGTCATTTTAATTGAAAGTAATGTCAAGTGCAATGGGGAAACCTTTGCTTCTCATACGTTTTGTTTAAGATGGTCACCCGGAATAGTTCAGAGTATCTGATTTTTATAAGGACGTATTTTCTTTTTACACGAAATACAATATAATTCAAAAACGCTTAACAACACTCATCTATTGATACTTTTGAATACTCATTTTATCTTTAACATTTTTATTACGCACTTTTTATACATATTGTACAAATTATTAAAACTACGCATTTCTTGTTTGAGGTCAATGAATGAACTCAGATATCATTTTTGCCAGTCGTAAGGTGCAATCTTTTAAAAAATGCAGTTTATTTTATCGAAATATTTAGCGATTCATATATCATCTTTTTTTATTTGAATTATACATATGAAACAGAGAGAGACACTTAAAACTTCTCGACGCCGTCCTAAATAGGAGTGAGAGGGAGTTAGCTATAAAATTAATGGAACTTAAAAATGTACCTTTAATATGCATATCTAATGAAAAACATAAACGGATATTCTCAATGATTAAAGGTGCCTCAATTATAATTGTAGTTGTTATGGCCCAACAGCTTCTAGTGCTAAAGCGTGACTCGAAAGTCCTTCTTTTAAAAATGGTATTGCTCTTTTTTTTAATATGTAATCATTGTAACATTTTTTTTAGAAATGGATACAACAGTTATGTTCTAAAAAATCTTCACCATGGCGTATGGATTAAAGGTGTAACAGAGAGAGAGAGAGAGAGAGAGAGAGAGAGAGAGAGAGAGAGAGAGAGAGAGAGAGAGAGAGAGAGATTTGATAGCTAAAAAGAAAATTTATAATATGCGTTGGTTGAACAAGAGAGATAAATTCATAGTTACGAATTGTATGAAACATTGCTCTTTTGTTAAAGCTATTACCTTTGATTCTACGTAGAATCACTCCATATTTAGATGTTTCTAAATAAGGACAGGTTAATAGGTGCATTGGATTCATTTTTTCTTACATTTGCATTTGAGCTACCAGTTCCCTAACTCATATTGCCATACATTCACATTTGTATTCATCCACCTTTTTAGGATACATTTATGCGTTGTTAAAATGCATAAATAATTGTCCTTGCTGATTTATTAACAACCCACCAAAAATGAAGATAAAAAATCCCTTTAACTACTAAACTAAACTAAAGTGTATCTCACAGATACTAGTAGTGACTACCTCTATTTTAACCAAAAAACCCAGTATCATTTAATAGCCATAAGGCATAATTATATGATGTAGTCACACAACGTTGATTGTTGTCCACTCTGCTTAATTAGTCAAAGATGTGATAAATAAAACCTATAAAAAGAGTGCGTCTTCTTTTTGCAGTTAATGTTGCCTTGCATAAACCAGCATACCAAAAGCACCCCGCGTACCCTGGCTTTGACGAATATGACGCCAGTAACGCCGTAGATGGGCTCAGGTCAGACCTCAGATGGGAGGGAAAACAATGTGTCGTGTCAGCTGGCTCTAAAACCGCCACCTGGTGGGTCAACCTGACCAGTATCTACAGCATCCATCACATCACGATTTACTACAGAACTGAAGGCTCCACGTGGGGTATTCATTGTACATTGGCCCATGCAGTCTGTGAAATACACTAATTAGCATTTACTGTATCCTGTTTTTGTTTAAAATTTGACTGTTTATACATGTAGCATTTTCGGCGGAAAGATGTTTTCACTAATTTTTAATATCAAATTATTAATTTAATTATCATTGGAATATTTAGCGATCAATTAAATATCGAATAGAATACAATATGCAGAATTTGTACATGTATCCGAAAGTGTTGCTGTAATTTTTTTTATTTTTTGCAAAAACATGAGTGAAATAAATAAAATAGCTTACATAATTAAAACATGTTTGCTTTTGTGCGAGCAAAAAGAAATAATGATGTTGACAAAGTATATTTAGCATGTACATTAAGCGGCAAGTGATTTTTCAAGAAGTTTACGTGGTATGAGCTGATTTCAGAAAGTACCAATTCATGTTTATACATTCAAGCTATTTTGAAATGTACATAAATTAGAATCGGACATAATTTTTTTTTTATTCAATATACCCGAAATTGTTCTTTTTGCGCTATAAATCAAACTCAATTCGATGCACAGTTTTGATTGTCAAACCTGCGTTTGAATAATATTAATTTTATCATGCATTGTTTCTGAATTGTCTTTTTCATAGTTGAATTTTTTTCCAGGTAGCAATACATTTTTACCGGCAAGCTTTTTAGGATTTTCGATCTATATCTCGAACACGACAGACATTCTACAGGGGAAGTTGTGTTTCAAGGACAGGAACTTTACACTTTACACAATACCTGCTGTCATAACAGTCACCTGTCCTGTACATGGACAATACGTCATATATTACAACGAGAGGCTCCCACGGGTTTTTCACCCGGACGGCTATTCTGTGAACGCCTACAATGATCTTTGTGAAGTGGAGGTGTTCGGTAATTAGTTTTTAAAGGGATAAATAGTCGTGGCCATCATTACAGTATAGTTACCTCACTTTAAAAATGAGTTTTGTTTAGAAATATAAGAATTTTTTTTCAAAGGACTATGTGCGGTATTTTGCATTTTTGCCCCCAAAATTAAAGTCTGATAAAACTCTTCAAAAATAAGGTGGAAAATAGTTGAAATCAAATCGAAAATAAGTTGGTAAAAGGTTATCACTACAGTGACGGTATAATGCAAAGATGACGTCATGAAGATCGTCTTATTTTGCAAAAATGTATGTTTTGTAGCAAAATACGGGTGTTTCCCGATGTTTTTCGACTGGAAAACATCGAGCGCAGGCTTGCTCAAGCACTATTTTTTAGTATGTGTATAAATATATTAAGAACATCATATGTTAAATTCGTACTTGAGCAGACCTGCGCTCTATACTTTCGAATGCGAAATATAAAGAAAAAAATGACAATATTTTCATTTGTTTGCAAATTTGCAGGAATTAGGTTATATTTAAGACGTCATAGACAAACACAGCGAATGAGCAACAAAAGACTAAAATCAAAATTAAAATGTTAGGCATCCTCCTTACTATGATTTATACAGATTTTATAAGATAGTATTTAAAAATTTGAAAAAAAAAATGGAGAAGATATTTGACCATACCGAATATAGTCCTTATTATAGATGATCTATTTTGATTTCTTTTTACTTAATATTAAGGTGTATAATCATACCTACAATGTAAAGTTATCTAAAAGGTATATTTTCTGACTAAACAGCCTCTGCGAATATCAGCAACTATTCATTCAATTATATTTATAATTAATATAAATTAGATCAAAAAAATCAAATAAAATATAAAATGCTATCTTAGGTTGCCCTACAAGTGGATATTATGGATCCAACTGCTCCATCCCCTGTCCAGACGTAAACTGTCGGTACTGTCACATAGAGACGGGCACCTGCCAAGGCTGTAAACCTGGATATCAAGGTCAACGTTGTGAATTAGGTAAACTAATACACTGTCACCATCAAATAACGATACAAACACAATGTTATTTCGTTACATATGTGCTTTCATGAAACAAAAAAATCAACATATTCATGACGTTGTTTTTAAATTATTCGAAAAGAAAAACTAAATTTAAATATCACTGTCTAATAAAAGTTTGATTTGTAATTTTAATTTCACAGAATGTTCAAATGTTAAGTTCGAGGACGGTTGTCACCGAGATTGCGGATATTGTAGAAACATGTCACTTTGTCACCACGAAAACGGAGCATGCCCAAACGGATGTGAACCCGGATATAAACAATTCGATTGTAAACAACGTAAGTCAGAATATCCTCATATCATTTTAATTCTAAGATGCATTACCTTTTGTGTTGATATAAGCAATACGTCCAACTCCCCAAAAAGGGAAGACTTAATGGTAAAGATATTTCAGTTAAATTAAGTTCTGCAGGTGAAAGGTAGCAATGCAATTAAATAAATTATCAAGCTATCTAGTACATTTTTTCAACATTAAAAATAAATTATAAACAATCTTGCTCAATGTATGTGTACATAAAAGTATTGGAAAATCGGGCAAAACAGACCACCCCCCCCCCCCCCCAAAAAAAAAAAAAACCAAAAAAACAAAAAAAAACACAAACAAACCTAAAAAAAAAAACAAGAACAAGACAAAACGTGACACACACTTGTAGTAATTCATTCATTCATTCATTCATCTTTTATTTCCTCTATAAAGAGATACAGAATTAAGATTTGAGTTAATTTACAATTAATATAAGAACATCAATGAAAATAAAAGAATACAATTTAAGTTTTGCAATAAATATGATATAAACATGTGTTAACATTACATGAGTAGAAAAAATCCCACACAAACTTGTCTTTTGATTTTTTAAAAATAACTAATACAATTTATAACACATGTAGCGTGTGACAAAGGATTCTACGGGGTTGATTGCAATGAAAATTGTGGTAGTTGCATCGATGTCAGCCGATGTTTCAACATAAATGGGACGTGTTTGACTGGATGTTCTGCTGGTTATCAAGGGGAACTATGTAAAGCATGTGAGTACATTTATATGGATAGAGAATTCATATAACATTTCATATACTTTTAGAAATCATTTCAGCCATATTTTGTGACGTTGATGCAGCTTTAAACAATTCTTAAACAAAACAATAACTGAATATAGTATCAATTCGACAGCTTGTACCAGAGGATCTTACGGCATTCACTGCAATGAAACTTGTGGTCACTGTTTCAATGGTAGCCAGTGTTCATCAATAAATGGGTCGTGTCCACGTGGATGTGATTCTGGTTATACCGGGGACCTGTGTACAACAAGTAAGTACCGGGGACCAGTGTACAACAAGTAAGAAGATAGGACATCTACATGTACAACTGTTAGGATAACTATGACATATATTATTGTTTAACTGTAAACCAACTTATTTTTGCGACAACATTATTTCGCAATTTCAGGAGATAAACTGTCTCATGGTACGTAACATTAGCAAAATGTTTGAACTATAGTATACAAAAGATATTGAATGAATGGTGTGAGGCGATAAGTGTTTGCGCTGACGATTTTAACGCATATCTTGCGACAATTGCTCGCATGCAAAAAATAGTTTGGTTTGCAGTATCTAACTATTTGTAAAATGTGAAATCTTATAACGGGTACTATTTTGGGGTTATGATAGGTTGTGCCGACGGAAAGTATGGCAATGAATGCATGGAAGAGTGTGGATATTGCCGTGATGTGAAACAGTGTGTCCATAGCAACGGTTCGTGTCTCACCGGATGTAGTGATGGTTTCCAGGGCGAACTGTGTAAAACACGTGTGTACATTTAAACCAAACTATTCATTAAATGTTTGGACATCCATACTTGAAAGTTAAAACACATTGAGTTAACAAATGCAAATATCTGATGAACCGTATATCCGGTTAATTTTGTATTGTCTAATTTTCGCTCCTAGAAATTACCCGAATCGCTGAAATGACTGACGCAAAAATGAGAATATATTATTTATCCTACTTTTAAAAATTTTGTGACAGGCAAATAAAAATCCGGGTATACAGTATATACATGTAAATAAAAGTATAATCAAATGTAATAATTCAAATTAAAGGTTGCGACAAAGGACGTTACGGGTTTAACTGCTCAGAAAATTGTGGAAACTGTGCAGACATCAGCAAGTGCTTCCATGTAAATGGCACGTGTTTGACAGGCTGTGAGGGCGGATTTCAGGGTGAACTTTGTAAAACACGTAAGTATAAACCAACCAGAACTCAAGTTTTTAAATGTATAAAGGCATATCATAATGATAGAAAAATTGGTTTAATTTATGTTTGAGCATGTTTTACTGTCCGGCAATGTCAGAGGATAAATGTCTGATTATATAAACACTAGGTTGTGGTAGCAACCTATATGGAATTAACTGCAATGAAACCTGTGGGAACTGTCGTAACGACGACCAATGTCTGAATACAAATGGAACGTGCTTATATGGATGTGCCGATGGTTATAAAGGCGACCTGTGTAAAATTCGTGAGTACATGATATTGTTACATTGTATTCATGCTTATGTCCACATATAGATATATGATATATTGTCCTGCTTTATTTTTGTTGTATAAGTCTTTTTAACTTGCTAGGCTGTGAGAATGTACGGTATGGTGATCAGTATATTTAAATGAGAAAGAAACGTTGTTAATTTTGTAAAGGGATACATGTCAATATATATTCTCCCACTTTTTCTTGTCATGGAAATGTCTGTTTGATATGATAGCCTCTGAGAATATATGGTATGGGGATCAGTTTATTTGAAGAAACCTTCTTAATTTTGTAAAGGGGTACATGTAAATATATATTTTCCCACTTATTATTGTCATGGAAATGTCTGTTTGATATGACAGCCTGTGAGGATGGACGGTATGGGGATCAATGTAGTGAAATATGTGGACACTGTCGCGACGTTACCCAATGCTCTCACATTAACGGAACCTGCTTAACCGGATGTAAGCCTGGTTACCAAGGAAAACTATGTAAACCACGTGAGTAGGTTAAAAACGTAACGCTTTGTAAGCAGAGAAGATGTATAGTTATGAATAGGTACACTGAAGGTGAACAGTTAGGTTAGACTGCTGGACAACCGGTAAGCTAAACAGAAAAACTGAAAATATGCTGAAAAAAAGATGAACGCTTTCTGTTTGGTTCCAAATGAAAAACATAAAGATGTCTCTCTTCATATAATCAAACATGTATTTTATGTATCTTATTCGCCTATTCATATTAAAGCACAATTTTTGCTTTTTGCATTTAAATATTTCATTTTATTATCAATCTTCAGTGTGTAATTTTAAGTCCAACACATCAAAAGAAGAGTGCATATTTTGCCTCGGTAATTGCAAAGATGATTTACCTTGCAACAACTTGACAGGGATATGTGCGAACGGATGTAAGAACTATTGGACTGGGGAATTCTGTCAAGGTGTGCAGTTTGTATCCTCTGTGTCTTTTTCTAAAGATATTTTATTTATAAGTAAAAACTATTACGCAAATTGACTTCTGATTACTTATGCTATAAATAAAAACAATCTTTAAATTGCAAAATAAGGGCTTGCTCTTTGTTTGAACATAAAGAACAAAATTACCAAAAATATATGTTAAAAAGCTTTTATGTTTCATAATAAAGTCCAAACGCTTACATGTAATCTGACCAATCCATATTATAAATGCAATTAAATGTACCCATCATAAGGAAATCTCAGTTGAATTTTCTGATATTTATTTTATTTTATTTTTTGTGTGTGTTTATATTTTTATTTTGTTACGTATAGATTGCACAGTTGGTTTTCATGGAGAAGACTGTGATAAGAAATGTGGACAGTGTGTGGATGGAATGCCATGTAATGTTTCATCTGGTGTTTGTCCATTGGGGTGCCAAAACTACTGGGTAGGACCAATGTGTACAGGTAAATATAAATATAATGACCAATATGTTTATCAACAAATAAGATAACATTAATTTTAATTTAATTCTGATCTCTGTATATTTTAATGTTTTTCCATGGTTTTCTTCTTGGTTTTGCATTAGCTGTTAGGCAATTTACAGTGTAAACGGTTAGGTAAAGAAGGGTGCCGATGTTTTAATTTACGTGTTTATACGCTAAAATGTAACCAATACCATATTAGATAAAGCGCACATAAAAAACCCAACAGACTATTGATATATTTTTGCAGATCGGAACTAATAGCTAGAAAACAGACTACTGAAAACAAAAATCAATCGAAATTTAATCATTTCTCTTTTTATACGAAAAAAAATCAATTATAAGGTTAAACCTTTTAGAATGTCTGCCTTACAAGTACGGTCCAAATTGCTCGTTGGACTGTGGTCATTGTAAAAATGCTAGATCATGTTCCTGGATGACTGGAAAATGTGCAGATGGATGTCAACAAGGTTGGACTGATGCTTTTTGTTTAACAGGTATGAGTACATGTTAGATCGTTTCCGTTTCAAACAGTAAGAAATAGGCTTGGGACAAATCATATATATTAAGTTTTGATATATTTATATTTTTAGCGATTTCAACAGACATTTTAGTAACAAAAAGTAAGTTATATTTGCAATTCAAAAAAGTAAGATCTTACAAATTTTTTTATACCTTGAGGGAAATGGTCACCATTTCGGTCGAAATTCATTTTTCCATTTTAAATGTTTACAGTGCTTCAGTAATCTACCAAAATTTTATTGCCAGTCGTTACCTTTTTTTTGCTATGTAATCAAAGTCCGGGAAATGTTTGGTTAATATGTTAATGCTAAAAAGTGAAAAACGATGTGAACTGTTTATTAATGTTTAAAACGAATAAGAAGATAGAGATATAATGTTGAAAAAGAACTTTGACCTGTTTATTAAACCAATCAAAAAAACAAAAATATGGCACGAACCTTGTTAACATAGCTCTGTATCTTGCTTATGACGCTACGGCTGACCCTAACATTTTTGTTGATAGCTGGAAATGCATTACTGTTGCATTGCAACCGATTAAAATAGAAATACAAAATTTGACAAAAAATAATGATCATGTCCCTTTAAAATTACGATATCAATATCCTTACTGTTCTTTATTTTAGGCGAAGGGATATCGACCCTATATCTCTATGCCATCATAGGTGCTCTCGCCATGTTTCTATTAGTAGCCATTGCTGTCATTTTCCTTAAGGTAAGACGGAAGTCAACAAATCCTTACCATAAACATCCCACTGACGACACCAAGCCAAACATTCAGAATGTTTTGAACCATTATGACAGCCTCAACAGACCCGGGGGAATGAATATTTACTTTTCATTGGAACCGAAAAAACAAGAGTCGCATTATGAAGATATTAACATAACCATGTGGGATCACATTTATACAATAACCATTTGCTATGTTACCGAAGTTCAAACACTGATATTAACCTTAGTTACTTATTTTAATTATATTATAGGATAAAACAAGTTACTTGATGTGGTGTCAATCACTGGCATTGTGACTGTGTGGCTGCCACGTTCTAAAAGGAAATACTATTTTGTTTTCTAAAGATTTTAATCTGCATCAGTAACAAAATTGGTCCAAAAAATCAAAGTTGTAAATATATTTTTGTTAGTTTTTTTCCTAAATGATTTCTTTATATTTTGGAAGAGAAAAACGTTTAAGAATATCAATTTTTGTATTTTTAAAATAGACATTTCCTGCTTAATATCATGAAAATGTATATGTTCAGCATTTTATGCTAAAAGCGATTTTAATGTTTGATTTTTCGTGTTAAAAAGCAACGATGAAAGGCAAATTGTAACAAAGTATTTGATTTAAATTTTTCGGGAACTCCAACTTAATGAAATGTGTCTTATACTTAAAAAGAGGAAGGGAAGGTCTTTTTTTAGAAGTAGACTTAAATTAAAAATGAAATCTGTCGTTGAACTAATTTGTACCTGTACACTTGTCAAATAAGTCAAATCACATTTTGAGAATAAAAACATAAGCAAAATATCAAAATATATTGACAGATTTGAAATAAAAAAATATACACTCGTCGGATAGAAATGCTTGCATAGCAATTAAGATGTGCTCCTACTCGAGGGATATCATCATGTATAACACGGTATGCTAAGAATTGAAAGACATTTGTATGTAATGATCATTTTTGATAATCACATGCTTATTCTCTAGACGTTGTGTAAATAATACTTGATTAATAAAAGTATGCAATCAATATTCTTTGCATGTTTCTTTGCTCTTTAATCATCTGTATACTACAAAAGGTTATATTTGTACAAATGCACATACATTATTAATAAGTATATAGATTGAATGCTCAACACTAATACGTTTTATTTTGGGGCTTACTCCAAAAATTAAAAACTTGTTATAAATTAAATAAAATTGTCTATATCAATGCAGTTCATACAAAGTTATCCATATCATTTAAATTATCTATTACGAAAAGTTTCATTATTTACCCAAAAGTCGTTAACTAAATACTTTTGACTGAAAAAAACCCCAATAGTTAACTGGCTTCTGAGTATGACCCAATTTGTCAATAACATTATTGCATTATTGAATTGTTTTTACTACATGTTAACATTTTAACGCGTTCTAAATAATCATAATAGTATCAAATTGATGCATCGCCTTATATAATAATAGTCCCGAATCTATTAAAATACGTGGACCAATCAAAAAAATACGAAGACTTTGGCCATAGCTATGTTATTTAACGTCTTATATTAACTAAATTTAGTAACCATTATTAAGCAACTGTTTCAAACAATTTGAAATAACAAAAGTTCATATATTCCTTTATTTCTAAGAATTTTTCAGAATTTAATCCTGAAAATGAAGTCACGGCGCATCACAGGATGAACTCTGCCATTCAGTCAACTGAATGTTACTGAATGGTCTGGAAAGGTGACTGAATGGCACACATATACCATTCAGTCACTTTTCAGCTACCTTTTAGTCACCTTTCCATTGACTGAATGACAGAGATTCATCCTGTGCATGGTTAAGTTTTGTGTTTTGTCAACAATAAAACATATTATGTTGAAAGTAATATCTCAGTTAATCAACTAATACTGAGACCTAAAATTACAAATTGTCATGATATTCTATGTACCAAATAATGACGGGATATAAATACTAGTTGAAGAGATATCAGTGACTTAAGACATAAAGTCCTCTTTAAAATTGACTAAAAACGTTGACGTCGTGTGACGTCCCGGCGCAACGAAAAGTATTAACAGTATGGATTTAACTCGGGAAAAAACCGATAAAAGGTGTGAAAATGGTAATTGGTGGAAATAAATAAGTCAAAAATTATTTGCACACTTCTGTGTAACTCTACCACATTTTGTTTGGGTTGTGGAAAGTGTATTTTGAACATTAATCAGTTCGAAAAAGAGTAGAATATCAGTAAATATTTGATAAAAAAAAATAATAAACAACGTCATTTGACAATTAAGGAGTTTCTTACTGTAAACGAATAGATATGCGGTAAAAAATAAGAAATCTTCGGAGGACTAACTTATAATTTTCAAACAAATGTTAACAAACTAGATGTCAAGTGATATAGTGCCGATATAAATTGTATGGTGAAAAGCATAACAGACTCAGGATAATATAAAGATTGGATAATTCTATTAACTGTGCGTGCGTCATTTTGACGTCATGTTTTCAACGTTACCGTGCGCTGTGGTGACAAAACATGTTGTTTTTAAAATCGGGTAACAAAAAAATCCTTTATATCAAATGGAATGAAACTTTGTATATCAATAAAATAAGTATCGTTGCATAAATTAATCTGTTAGTTATGGCTTTTATGAAAAATACATGGTAGACGGCCCAATTGTCTTCGTATTTTTTTATTGACCCTCGTAGCTCTCATCTTTGACATGTACCAGTGAAATGCCTAATAAAATCAAACTCTTGCATGAACATGCATTAATAGAAAACATCTTGCCGAAATATCCGCTCTCTATATATAGCAACAGTCCTGCGATGTTGTGATTTTGATTTATGAAGGACTCTATTTGATGAGGTTTGAGTTCTGTCTCTTCTCAAAATGTAGTTTGTGAATTTGAGAAAATTTATCAAACATTAAACAAGTGAAATAAACCACAAAAATCTAAAACAACATTGGTAAACTTTTGATCTATTTTGGCGTTACTATAAAAGGCTTTTTCAACACATTCTTAAAATCATAAATTAAACATCATACTTCAAAAGCTCGACGTGTAGAGCACAATGTTGCTGTAGATTTTTTTTTATGAATATCGTCATTTATATAAAAATGTTGTAGTAACAAGCGCGCCTTTGGTTTAATTTCACATAACTTGTAGGAAATACCCAGTGTTCAAAAGTGCCTTTTAACTAATGAATTCACATGAACGATCTTTATACACACGGTCATGCTGGACCCACGAACAATTACGCAAGATACACGAACGATTACGTAAGATACACGTACGATTACGTTAGACACACGAACGATTACGTTAGACACACAAACGATTACGTTAGACACACGAACGATTACGTTAGACACACGAACGATTACGTTAGACACACAAACGATTACGTTAGACACACGAACGATTACGTTAGACACACGAACGATTACGTTAGACACACAAACGATTACGTTAGACAAACAAACGATTACGTTAGACATACAAACGATTACGTTAGACACACCAAAGATTTCGTTAGACACACGAACGATTACGTACGATACACGAACAACTACGCAGGATACACAGTCGATGACTAACTACAAGTTAATACACGATAGAATATTGATAGCGATAATAAAGTGAACACAAATAATTCTACACCAACAAATAAGTAAATCAACAAGAAAATTGAAGAAGTAAAAATTGGAAAGTAAAATATACAAATATTGTTTAATGTATCGACACCTTATTTTATACGTAGTTTAGACGTAAACTCTGAGTGCTTAAATGTATGTCCACTTTAGGTTATAATAAGTTAATGATGTTACATCTCTTTTTATTCATTCAATGAAGTTTGGTCAAAATAGGAAACTACACCCTAACTTAAACATGCGTATTTTTTTTTTCAAGACAGGAATTCGCCAAAATATAGAGTACACTTTTCACCTTTAGTGCATTCTAAAATATACGCGTATCCAGATCATAAACGAACAATTATCCTTACTCTTTAAATTGGGTATTTGGCATTTTATCTTGAAAATGCGGCCTAACTTATGAATGCACTAAAGAGGTTTTTACACAACTGTATTTGTTTGTTAAATGTTTTGATAAATGCAGAACAAATTACACTCTTGAACTGGCCAATATTAAAATTCCTAAATAAGTATTGCGACATCGTGCACAACAGGAAGTTTTTTAAACCATGAAGATGAAAAGCACTTGAATATCGTCGGTACATAACCTTTTGTAAATAGTTTGTTCATTCTGTGTATGATTTCTTTTCAGACCGAATGACCTTATTCTTAAACTAACTTTTGACAGAATAGGTTCAGAACAGTTCGAGAACGGAGACACTGTTGCTATAGTAGGTGTTTTATCATTGCCAACATTGATTTCTTATAAATGATGTGAATATATCTTAAGAACATTCTTCAGTACTAGTGAACAAAAATAAAAATATTTTGATGACATATACGTTACTTTATTAATACTTATTTAGAAACTGACTGGACTGGTCTTTCACATTCTTTATCGATTACTACATTTATTTGAATATCTTTATGTTTAACAAATACATTATACGTTGTACCTTCTATACCAATGACCTAGTGTGAAGTAAATGAAAAGAAATGAGGGATAGGTTTGTTTATTCACGTATAATACTCAGTCTTCTTATAATTGAGATAACAGCCATACTCTGTCCGAAGTTTCTGCGTCTACAACATTTTGCTCAATATTTCGATAATTATAATATTTTTGTGCCCAAACAGCGTTTATCAACTTGACGAAAAAAGTCCTGATTATCTAATTTTCTGTTCTGAAATGCACCCTCTTCTGCCTTGGATTTCAATACTCAGCCCAAAATAGAAAGTTTAATAGAAAGAAACAAATGGAACATATTCATATTATAGCGATGACAATTTCTGAATAGAGAAATTTTCTTTATAGTTTTGTTAAGATATTTATTTTCGTTTATATAAACAAATATATACAAATAGATGATGTATCAATGAAGACTTCTAAGATGTTTATTCGTTGATCGATTTCAATTCTACTTTATCGATAGGTATTTGTATTTTCGTTAAAATTAGTCACAAAGTAATGGAAACAGTTTCCTTTGTCTCAACAACAAATCGTAATTTAAATAGAGATAGAAAAACTTTTATCGCAAACACAAAAATATGTTTAAGAATTTCTACAGCATCTCAGTTTGGATATGTATCGTTAGGTTTGACATTTAATTCTTAAAGAAAATGTAAAACAAAATAAGAATACTCTTTAAAGCAAACTGAAATTTTAGAAATTTCCAACATCTTAATCTACTGTATCGTATAGTTCTGACACACGATAAATGATATATGCAACATTCAATGTCTTAAATAGTATATCATTATTGCACCGGTTGCCAAGTGATTTTTGTCCTTCTTTAAAATTAAATAGATTTCTATTTGGTATTTAAATTTACGAATTTCTATGTAGTCACTACGTAGATATATGCAAACCAACAGCCACACAGATAAGGCAAAACAAACCTCTTGAAAAAAAAGAAAGTATAAAACCGCCTAAGCTTGTAATTGGTATTTTTACTTCCTTTTCATTCAACAGGTTATAATTGCTTTTGTGAATTTACATTCTTAAAGCTTAATATCTTTCAAGACATTCATGCAGCTTATTTGACTTTAAGTTAAAAAAATCATATTTCGCCTGTAGGCGCTTTAACAAGATTGAGTTTGACCTAACCAGAACCCTTATCATGTTGTTGCCGCTTGATGACAATCTTTACAAAATAATCGTTTGCAGTTGTCTGTTGAGTTCTACTGCGGCATTTGGTAAGTAAATGTTTTTTATATATATCTTTTATATAATTTTTATAGTTCGAAAATATTTGTATTTCATTCAGCATTAAAAGAGTGGTAATGATGCGGATAGGTGAATTAACACAAAATGTCATCCATACTTTTTAAATTGACCTTACAAATAATTTTTTTTCCAATATTACTTTATAGTATCAATCAAAGAAGTTACTTATTTATTCTTAGGTTATAAATACAAACTATGTATTAAGCAGTGTTCAATTCCTAAATAATAGTAGTGTTTAATATTTGAGAGTAATATGAGATTATTTTAAGAATACAAAGGACACACAAATCTTGTTTTGAATTATAATAACATATTCAAGTGATACATTGACAGTCAATATTGCACTCAACAAACCGGCATATCAAAATAGACCTTGGGATGAAGATGACGCCCAAAATGCAGTAGATGGTCGTAAATCAAACCTATCTTGGAAAGAAGGAGAGTGTTCTATGACGTACGGTGAACAGAACGCCACCTGGTGGGTGAACCTGACAGGCATCCATAAAATTCATTACATTATCATCTACTACATGAAGAACTATCGTAAGTGGGGTAAAGCTTAAATTTTACTTTTTCTATTTTACCAACTTTATAGTTAACGTTTCTTCAATAAAAAAAAAACCCCTAAATAATTTTTCTAAATTGATTATCGGTCCGTGAATTTATCAACTAGATGATAGCCCGCTAAAGCGCGTGGAATACTTGTTCAGTTAAAAGGTTTTTGCGCTTTGTTAAACCAGAGTTTCTTTGTATATATTGGGTCAACATGTTTTCTTATTTTTTTTTTTCCTGTGCTCATTTTTAAAAACATAAATGAATAAGCTACTGGATGTATATTTAGAGGTGTGAATAGGGATAATGATCTTTACTGAAATTGAATATATGTAGCTTTATTACTATATCTATATATTTTTGTAGCTGACTGAAAAACTTCAATCTTTTTTTTGTGTGTTAGTTCAATCTGCGGTTAATTGTTTCAACATGATATTTTAGATTTTCGGATCGTTTGAATAAAAAGTCACAACTTGGTCGCATAAACAGGCATGGTGATTTTTTTTAAATCGAGGACGGGGTTTCGTATCTTTTTGCTTTAAATTTGTTCCTTATGACATTTTTAATAATAATTTTTTAACAATCTCCCAAATAAGATTTCAATATGTTAATTTTGGATAAAAGCCTGCTTTAAAAACAAAAGTGAGGAAAAGGGCAAACTTCTACTTCCTGGTGCAACATATCAGTTTTATGCATGAATCATTTATTTTAAAAGATTTCATATATACTGTAGAGTTATCAACACAATCTGTTCATGTTTTACAAAATAATATTTAAGTTTTACCAAACTTTTGTTTGTGGTCTAAAATAATGTTCTTTCTATCAAAGCTAAAATCGCACATTCGAGAAAAGAATTGCATTTTATTTATTCAACGTTTGTCAAACATAAACTTCTATACATGTATATATAAAAGAAAAGAAAAGTTGTTCAGAAATGAAAATTGGTTTTTGAGCACAGTTAATTACTAATCATGTAAAATTCAATTATGATAGTTTACGGACGTATTGAAATAATAAAAGTGAAGTCAATTACTCTGATCCAGTCATTCCATTGCTTATTGGCTAAACGTCTTTGTTTGTAATTATAGAAGTACATAAAGCTAGTGATTGAATTATGTTCCATTTAGAAATCAATATTAAACATGTGACAGATTATATATATGATTATAAATCAGGGCACCTATTTAAAAATCGTTGAAGAATTTAATTGTTTTCTTCCCTTATAATCTATGTACACAAAACAAAATTATATTGTGTGTATTTTAATGTGTATCCATTTGCTTTATGTAGGTACTGTAGTCTGTCCAAAAATATTTATTCTGAACATTTTGGCGATTTAAAAAACATTATTACACATACCCGTGATTTAAGTGCCAATGAAATAGATAAAAAAGGAATATCTTACTAAACTATTTACTAATTTAATAAAGGCAGTGAATGTTTATAAGCCCTCGAAAAATAGTTCCTGTCTCAAGTTTGATATATAGCTATCCCAACTACATCCATTGGTTAAGTGTACAATGAATAGGTGTATTATATAGATGAATGAATATATGGAAAATGCTATTTTAAATGACAATCATTTAGTTCCCATTTTTTTTTTAATATGAAGCTGTTAAAATTAATTCATGATTGCTTGATTATTCAGGAACTGTTGGATCTTCTGTGTATGTTTCAAATACAACAGATATATCAGATGGGTTAATGTGCTTCAACGACAGTGACTATACAATAGACACGGTGCCTGCTATTGCTAACATTTCATGCTCGACAAAAGCACAATATGTGATATACTATAACGAAAAACGCCCGCAAGTCATGTATCCTCGCTTTAACTATACATTTGCTGCGAATTTTCTTTGTGAAGTAGAAGCATATGGTAAGATATACTTTATGTTTATTAAATGTTTTTTAGGAAAGCATTTAATGTCCGTTTTTGTTGTACTAAATATCATAAAGGACTTATAAATCGCCAAATTAACAACTTAAATCAGAAAATTAGACATACTAATTTTAAACATGTCCTTTCAACGGTTACCCTCCCAAACAAGCACTATTTATTATACTCAATGTCTTATTTTTAATGAAAATTTTTAATGAATATTTCACTGCTTTTATATAGAAATAAACTGAATTCTACGGCGAATTGTACGCGCATAATTTACGCGCACGTAACAATTCGTTGTGATACCCGTTGCCAAGTGTGTTGCTAACGCTGAGGGTAATAGAACGATAGAATAGAATATAATAACCAACTGCGTCTAAACCAATCAGATTTCAGTATTTAACATGAAAGTATAATAACATTAATTGTTCCTGTTATTTCTATTTCAACACCAAAAAGTGGGCGCTCCTGATCTACGTGCCTATTAATTAGCAGGCTCATCTGGATAGGAATTACATGTATATATGCGCCTGTGTTAAATACAAATTCAAGTAAATAACAACAGTAAATTTTGTGGACTATCAATACATTATATTTCTATCTAAAATATAGTGAAACAATTTTTTAAGGAATATATATATATAATCCAAAATGAGTGAAAGGTGATAAGTATAAATAATCAAAAAAGAAAAAGAAAATGAACAGTTCCAAAGTTTCTATTCACTAGCGCTTTCTGGATTTACATCCTTCTTCAGGTGAACGTACATAAGTTATGTACTTATAACTTATGTACATTCACCTGAAGAAGGATGTAAATCCAGAAAGCGCTAGTGAATAGAAACTTTGGAACTGTTCATTTTCTTTTTTGATTATATATATATATATATATATATATATATATATATATATATATATATATATATATATATATATATATATATATATATATATATATATATATATAATCAAAAAAGAAAATGAACAGTTCCAAAGTTTCTATTCACTAGCGCTTTCGGGATTTACATCCTTCTTCAGGTTTTTGTTTAATAGTTAAGATATTGCCCCCCCCCCCCCCCCCTTAAAAAAATCAAAAAAATCGATGTTTTCCTATCAAGTAATAAAATCTACATTTGACTTCTTTTTTTAGGAAGGAAGGACAATAAATATAAATTTATGATTTGATATGCCACCAAGCATGTTTATTCCAAATAAAAAAAGTCCCACTAAGTTCTCCTTTTTTAGTAATAATTTTAAGGTAATTGAATATATATATTGCTTTTAACTTTTAACTCATTTGCATAAAAGCAATATCAATAATTTTAAATAAGCATTTTTCAATTAGATTGGAAGGATTTTCACTATTTTTCATACATTTTTAACTCATTCTAAAAAATATCAAGGATCAAATATATCATGAATAATGATGTTTCACATCTCACCGCAAACACAATCCATTGTTTTTTAAAATAAAAAATGTATACAAGAAGCTTTAAGTACCATCACAAAAATTATGCTGTGTATTTTTGTATAGTAAACTAGGTTTTAATACTGAAAATTTATTTTTCTAAATATAAGATCAACTTTTTCCAAATGTATTAATATGAAAACGGACAATTTAAAGCTAAAAAAATATCTTAATGCCGTTCACTAATATCATATTTTGCCTAGGATGTCCCAATACTGGGTTTTACTACGGAATAGATTGTTGCTCAAATGTTAATTGCCAATACTGTCACATGGACACAGGCACCTGTCTGGAGTGTAAACCTGGATATATAGGCGACAAGTGTGACATAGGTGATGTATAGACAAGTTTGTTTATCATTAATTTCAATGTTAAGTTCAAGAGGTCATGAGGAGATTAATTGTTACTATTTAAAAAAAATAAAACTTGCAAATATAAATCTTACTGATATCATTTGATAAACCCTTAGAACTCAAAGATGTTAGTGATCAAACTTATAACACAAAATAGTTGTATATAGTTTTGAGTTTCTACAATGATTGCTGTCTGCTTGTTTTTGGGCACATAGAAATGATATGGCATTTTCCAAATGACATCTGATTTATTGAGAGGTCAAGCGATTTTGTGAACTTGAATGTACAAGTTACAAAAGTATCTATGTTGAATTAACTCTCTGATTTTAAGGATAATGCTTTTAAGAATATTACCTGGGTTTTCATATATATTTATATAATAAAATGTTAAGAAATGTTAAAACGCTCAATATTTACTTTTTCCCATTCTTGCCAACTTTGCCTAGTCCTCAAAATGCAGAGTATGTCATTTTGTCTCCAAAACCTACACCTATTTTATCCATTCATTTTTTTTTTACCAATGACAACTATATTCACAATTCGTTTTATGACTTTTAAGCAGTATTAATACTTTATTTTTAGAATGCACAAATGGTAAATATGGAAAACAATGCCATAATGATTGTGGCTATTGCAGACATATGAACGAGTGTAGTCATATTAATGGGACATGTGTAAAAGGGTGTAAGCCGGGATATAAACAACCCATGTGTACACAAAGTGAGTGGATTGTTAAAAATTCCAAGCGCAGCTTATCAAAAACATATTTCGTAATATGATATAAATGTTGTCTTTTTTATTTAATCGTACATGGAATTCGGTCAATTTTCTTTCAGCGATTTTTAACCACAAATAACCTTTTTCGACCCTCTCCCCCAATTCTTAATTAAAAGAAGAAGCAATTCATATTGTTTTATCATATAATTTATTTCTATTAAACTTTATTAAACCAAATAATCAATCAACAATATCTCACAAATACAACACAAGTTTTATTAAAAAGGGATTGTTTAAAATACCTCTCAGTTGAATATAAATGTATGTTATAGTTATGTTTATATCTCTGTTTGTTTTCAACATGTGTATGCATTTGATTTTAATATTCCTTTTGTAATATTTAGATGAACTTTTTTTATTGTTACTAGCACAAAGCATTAATATTATAGTTGATTTTTTTTGTTCGTGTTTGAGAATGTGAATTGGGATCATATGGAGATGAATGCAGTGAAACTTGTGGACACTGTCTAGACGTCCGCCAGTGTTCCAATAGCAATGGGATATGTCTAAAAGGGTGTGATGCTGGGTATCAAGGTGCAATCTGCAAAACACGTGAGTACATGTTTTTCATATGATGTAAACCAAATTTAATTCGCGTGCGAGAAAAATTTACGTACCCCTCGTCGCAAAAAGTTGTTGCTGCGAATCATACATGATCTGTATATATAATCTACATTTTGATCGCGAAAACTAGTCTCCGTGAACCAGTTTTTCTCCTATTAATCTTCAATTAAGTAATCGAGAGATATATTGTAAATCTATAAGCTTATTTCCATTAGGACTCTGATTAAAAACTGTAGTAGTACTTTTTAACAATTCTGTCTTCACTATTATGCGTAAAATTATATCCTACAGAATGCTCTGCACGAAGGTATGGGGAGGCTTGTCAGCTTCATTGCGGTTACTGTAAAAACATGATAAAATGCCACCACGTAGATGGGACGTGTAAAAACGGATGTGAACCAGGATTCATAGGAGATAAGTGTAAAACAGGTGCGCCGAAAATGTTACCGAACAAATTATATTTCTCATTTTATTTTATAGAGACACTCACTTTTCAAAAGTTGTTTTGTAGCTCATTTTCAATTTTGTTTCATTTGCATCACGCTTTCTCTTTTTTATAATAAAAAAAATGACTCTTTAAGTAGACATACCTCAAATTTATGCAAATATCGATGAACAACAATGTTTTGTTCGTTTCTTTTTCGTATACTCAATTAGTTCATTCATAAACATATTGATGTAACATTCATACTTTTTTTTTTACCATTTTCGTCTTTTTATTTTACAATTGAAAACACAGTCTGTGACAAAGGATGGTATGGTGTTCAATGCAGGGAGCCATGTGGTCATTGTCAGGACTCAAACCAATGTTTGCAATCAAACGGAAGATGCTTAACGGGGTGTATGGCTGGGTATAGTGGACATCTGTGTAAAGCACGTGAGCATATGACTTATATTACTATTCTCTTTAACATGTAGATAAATTACTGTTTTTAATTTGCAAACTTTAATGATATTTGCATTCCTTTTATTTTAAGAAAAAACATGTTTACCTTGCAAAATAACATATCTTGTATTTAACTCAAGTGAGCCGTCTAAAAAAATATGTTATGTTACCACAACTTAATTGCATGTCAACTATCTTTCAGCTGGCAAAATTACAGAATTGACAACATACATTTTTCATCATAACTAACTTTATTTACGGATTCCCAAAAGTTTAAAACAATGTTAAGGGCGAATACACAATAGATTTAAACTAAGTACAACATGTTGCAAGAACATTCCAGAAAGGAAGATTCCGGTGCTCTTGGTTTTTCCCTTATTCTGCATTTTAAGAATTTTTCATTTGATACTCTTACTAAGACTAATGCCTATAACTAAAAAGGTTGCCAAGAATATAAAGTACATGCTGAAAACGCTTCATTCTTGTTTGAGTTTTTGTCACGTGTAACTGTTTTAAATCAGTATTAATTTTGTTATTACCAAAATATTGTTTATCAGGTTGAGCAACTTGGAGTTTTGTTTAGTGCACATCTCTGATTGACAACACCTCCTTCTAAGATGGTCTTTCAGTAAACAAACAATTAATCTGGTGACACATGCTAAAATATTCCTTTACAGATTGTATTGCACTGCAATGTATACAAGTATAATTAGTGTAAAATGATGATGTTAATTAGAAATCGTTATTAAAAAGCAATGAAAGATGATGCTTTTGTGTTACAGAATGTACACACAGGAAGTACGGTGATGGTTGTCACACTGATTGTGGACACTGTAAAGATATGGTGCAGTGTAACCACGTGGATGGGGTTTGTCCAAACGGATGTGAACCCGGATATACACAAGACAATTGTACACAACGTACGACGATGATTCGCTATCAACTCCTTGTTGTTGGTCAAACGAAGCAAATCAAAACATTTCTATATATCCGTTTTACTTTCATGCATAGAAAAATATTGATATGCAAGCAAATAAATGGTTAAACAAACAATACAATGCAACTAAAGAGTCAATTAAAAAAATAATCCAAAGCACGTTTAGTAATACATTAAAAATTATAGAAGGATATATATCAACATATCCATATTAATGTTAACCAAGATTATTGTTTATTAAAACTGTCTTCAAAACACGAAACTCTTGCAGATTGTGAGATAGGAACGTATGGAGTTGACTGTAATGAGACCTGTGGACACTGTCGTGATTTAAACCAGTGTTCTTACACCAATGGAACATGCTTCACTGGATGTAATGCTGGTTACCATGGTGACCAATGCAAAACAGGTGAGTACGTAGACTAATTGTGTGGGCAATATAAATCATGATCTATTAGAATAATGAGGTGTACTTCTTTTTATTTTAAATTTCATATATATCTGTTGAATCAAATTACATGTTCTAAGTATTTGTAAAATTACAAAAAAATAAATAAAAAACACCTATTGGCAAAGTAAACTGTCGTATCTTATTCAATGGTCTGCAAATGATGAGATTTTTGTGTAATATAATGAATACTGATGATACCAATAAAAGAATATTTTATATTTCTTTTTTCATGAACATTGTTTCATCAATTGGCTCTGGTAAATATGTTGACATTATATGAACTTTACGTTTCAGTTGACGAACTGTCTAGAAGAACCCTTCTCTTTTTTATTTTTTCGTTATGTTCGATATTGGGGCTGACATGGATTTGTTGGATAATCTCCACAATTTGTAATAGAAGAGGACGGTATGAACAACAAAATTTCAAGCAATGCAAAAAGGAAGTCCAGGCTGAAGATTTACATATGAAAGCTGAAAGTGAGCACATGGCGCGAATATACGACGATACAAAGTGTAAGAGTCCGGTGGAAAATCAGACGTGTTTCAATGTTCCTGAAGACAACACTTATGTTGAAATGAAACATATTTATCAAAATTGAATAACCCTACGGAGCTTGACAGCAAAGCGCAACTTAACCATTCAATAATTTATGAGCTCCTTTCCAGGTGATCAATGGCGATCAATAACGAGCTTCAGATTTTGGTTTTTTTTTTTTATATATATTTAAAAATCCTTTGAATTATAGAAAACATAGATTCCATATCGTCGCAGGTCAATTTTCCTTATAGATTAGAGATAAAATTTGGAGAGGCTATATAGAAAAATGACAAATTTATAGTTGCATCAACCGGAGCCTTTATAGTTAGGACAATGCCATGTACAATGCACATCACTTAAATGTGTTCCTTAGTTAGAGTTACCTTTGTAGCAGTTGGATAGGCAAAACTCCAAACATTTCTCAGGATGAAACGTAAAAGTACAACACTGAATACTCAGGGGAATTTACAATAAATGTAATAAAAATTATTTAACATCCGTCGATGCCCAATATAAAATTGGGAAGTATACCCCCCTCTCCAAAAAAAGTGAAAATAAAATAAACAAGGAGTGTAAAAGTCATTACAATGATGATAATCCTAATTTTTTTTAGCTATGAAGTTGCAGGGTTTCGTGTCAGTGAATGCAAATACCTTGCAAAGAATTTTGTTGTACAAAGTGAGTGTAAATTTCATTGACTTGATATTTGTTTTCGTTTTTTAAGTAGCTTGTTTTTTTTTATGTTTGACATTGTTTGTGTTAGGTTCAATGTTTAAAGGGACTTGGACACGATTTGAGATCAAACATTTTATTTTTTATGTATCAAATGGTTAACTGGTGCAATTTAAATGATTGACCAAAATATTAAATGTTGAAGTCAAGATACAAGCGAGATACAGAGGTAAGAATTGATAGTTATGTAAACAAAGCTCGAGTCTTATAGTTGTTTACAAAAAATGTAATGTAGAATTTTAACATTTCTTAGACCAATTAAAATGTAAAAAACAATTTAAACTAATTCAATATCTTCATAAATACTATTATCATCAAAAGAAAGTTATATTTGATTGAAACTTACACCAATACAACACATATGTAAAAATGACAATATTCGAGCTTTGTTTACAAAACAAAGAATTATAAACTCCGTATCTTGCTTAGTACTTGATATTTGAGTTTCAAATTTTGACGTAGTATTATAAATTTCTATATTTATCAGTAAAAACATGAAAAATGGAAAAACAAAATTTTAAAATTTTAAGTCAAATCGTGTCCAAGTCCCTTTGATGTACTATTTTTGTATTTCATACGTAAATAGAATAATGTTGTGTTTTTGTATTTGTAGCATTACATGTAAACATAAGTTTTTATTATTGTAATCTAATCCGTGTCAGTACAGCATAGACAGACGTGACATATATTATCGTATTTATAATAAATCACAAATATGTATTCCAAACAAAAAATTTGATAAAATTATGATAGTAAAAAACATTGGTTATAGTTTTGTACCTTTCTTAACGTTGGAAAATATATAGCATGATATCATGATATACACATTTACTAATGACGTCGTAATCCAACCTGCTATTTTTAAATAGAGAGTTGTAAAGCTCCATGTAGATAATAAAAATCAACAATAACCTCTAAACTTAAATCAGTTTGAAAAAGTTCATTTAAAATTTGTTTTTAAGAATATAGTATAGTTTCGCGAATATTAAATCTGTATTATTTAATCTTAAATAAAAACGTCAACTAGACTTTAAATTTCGACGCAGCGATATTTCATATTTATAATGCTTTGAACTTATGTATTATTTTCATTTTGCAACGAAGGTGTATAACTTTTTAAATTCTTAAAAAAAATAATGATTGTGATTACATCATGATACATAATAATAAATAAGTCCTTGGTATTTTACAACAATGTAGTGAGTTCTCCTTTGTGGGTTCTAACTACGAGAAATATTAATATTCCCTACCTTACATTATGTTTAATTTGATTATTATAATAAACTGAAATCACTTTACTTTGATCTCAAATACGATTGAATACATATATCGTTTTCCCCATCTGCTTAAGTCCCCAGGTCAAAACGTCTAAACCTTTACGTCACAGCAAGTGTGCTCAACCAAAACTACACAAACTTGAGTCTGGGAGAAATGGTTATAAACAACCTCGTAATTTTTTTTTATATTTATATAGCAATTCAAGAACATATCGATCTCAAATGGTCAGACTGCATTGATTTGAGACATCGCGATCGACAGCTGCACTCCCCACTCCTTACTGTTCTGTTTAATATGTTTGTGAGCTATCTGCTGTTTAAACCCCGTCAAGCAGAATGACTGCCTTAGATACTCTTTTAAAGCTCGTTCTATTATATCAAATGACCAGGTATCATCGGAACTTGATAAAACCAAACACAAAGAATATTACATAGCTTAGGAAGCAACTTAATTTTAACCAATTTACCAGGGATGACATTTTCTAACTAGTTAACCGGTCGGAACAGTGGTAACCGATTATAAATTATTAAAAAATTATAAATTTTTTTATAAAAATTATAAAATATAAAATTATAATAAAATTATAATATAAAAATTGTATATATTAACTCAATTTCATTAAATATGCAATTTTTTTGTATCTCTCGAGACATTAAATACAGGTAACATACAAATTAGAGACAATAAAAGCCCCGAGACTGTGCTTTTGAATGCATTTGTCAGTGGATGATTATGTTAATGAATAATAATAACTATTAAAACAACATGTCTGTTCAGCTTTTATTCTGTTATTAATGAATTCTTAAAAACAATATTGAGTACCGTTACAGTTATCATTAGTGTACTTTATTTCAATAGTTTTTCAGATATTGTTTTAATCAATACATTTGTCTATATTGAACACATAAATATAATAGCTACGATCATACAGGCATTTTTTCCCGCATTTGTGTCTTCTATGTGCCTGCCCGCATTTGTGTCTTCTATGTGCCTGAGTAATCAATAAATCGCATCAAGTTACATCTCTGACTTTTCAAAAACAGATAATCACAGATCTAAAAGCTCACCGTGACGAGGCATCATTTTAATGAAGAATCACCTTTATGAAACCACCTTTATCATATTGTATGAAAATCATTGTTAATGATCTTGGTTATACATGGATACTGTTTTGACACAATATCGTATTAAAGTATCATATGCTAAAAATTGTATGATAATCATATGTTTATTTCATGCCGTATTAGAAGATACAATTTTTATCAAAACAATAATATAAAATACGATATTGCATCCTATGATACTTACAATATCTATAATATGAAACAACAAAATGCTGTAATAAATATTGATGCCTATAAAATTGTAACATATGATATGACAGTGTATTGTGTTATACATTATTGTATTTGATTTTGTAATACACAATCATAAAAATGATATAATGAAGTATTATATGAAACACTATCATATCACATAATACATGGGAATTTGGTAACATATGATATTATATTGTATAATGTTTAACGATATTGTATTGTATGATACAATATCATTTGATACAACATTGTATAATATCATATGATACAATATCATGTGATAAAGGTTTATAGATTAAATAATACAATATTATATCATGTGATAAAATGTTATATATTTCAATATCACATAATTCAATTTCATGTGATATAATAATTTATTATGTAGATAATATTATTTTATACAGTATCGTATCATATTATACAATATTATATATTGCAACATCATATAAAACAAAAGCATGTGATTAAATGGTTTGTTATACAATAATACAATATCATGACACAAAATCATATTATAATGCACCCTAAAAATATCACGTTTGGAAAAAAATCGCTGTTTACGGTCGCCATGTTAATGATAAAATCCGAGAAATTCCAAGTGCGATTTCCGACAAAATGACAGGCAAATTCAAAATGGCAGTTTAGTCATGTTTTAACACAGGCATATAGTGTATAATTGTAATAATATTTTTTTTTTGGGGGGGGGGGGGGTCGGCAGATGACACTATCCAAATACGAATCAACACAACAAGTTGGCATTTTAACTGAAAGATATGTTTACAAAAATAGGGATAAAACTGTATACATTTATAATGCGCATGCTTTGAGTGAACCATATGGCTTAGGGGCATAGTCAATTTCATAATCAAACAGTCATAGTAATGTTTTAGGATTAAAAAAAAAGTTTTTGATATTTTGTCCATGCAAATTATGCATTTGTATCTTGCTAAGCAAATTTTTTCTCAGCTCTTTAGAGCTTAACTGAAGTTAAAAGTAATGCTTAGATAGGCAAACTGGTCTACAATTTCAAGCGTACATGTTTATCATAAATATACCATTTTTCACATTATTTTACCCCTTTACCTTATTGTAAAAACAACAATCTTTGACGTCAACATAATTGTGCAATTTTCATTTTTTACAACAATCTCTTAATTGATCAAAAATACATTGAATATCAGCAATTGCCTTTGAAATAATCGCCATGCCATCAGTGTTTAAAAAGAAATTACATCATATAATTTCAAAATGTAGACATCCAGAATTTAAAACTAAATTAATTTCATACCAAAAAAAAAAAATGGACAAAAGTACTTTGCCTTGCAATAAACAAAGACTTCAGACAAAAATCACACAAAAAATCATCAGATTGTTCTTCAACACGTTTATATATATCATTTAATTACACGCAGAAGTTTCCCATGCGTACCAAGTTTAGAAATGCTCACTCCAAGTTAAGGCATTCCACGGTCAAATATTTTTTTGAAATTAATAAAGGCATGGCAGAGATTAATCTTATTTGCAAACTTTAAACGATGAAGTTTTTTAAGTAGGTGGGACATAATCTGCATCACATGTTTTACAATTAGATTTAGAACACAATTGTGCAGCAGAAACGACATTATTTTCATTTAACCATGTCATAAGTAGTTTAAAACAGAAATAACAAATATTTCTTTTAAAGGAACGATCGGCATCTAATATTATTGGTCACCCCTGTTAATGAAATGCAAATGCATAACGGTACATACAAAAACATAATAGATAAGATATATAGCACCGTTTTGTTCATTTCCGAAATAGCAAGCCAGGAAAAATGCTTTACTTTAAGTGGGAGAAGTATACGTCCAATTTACATTCTTACGCATATGTAAGAAAAACGTGATTTAAATCATTATGTATACTACTGTATAAATGTTTTACTTTCAAGCAAAACGCATTAGAGTAGTGTTTTAGTAATCTACGTGTAATTAAAGATTTATATGAGGTTATCATTGCATAGTAAATAAAGTAGTGCAAGGCGCAATACGTGCGCACATAGTAAAATTTGTTGGAAGCCTTATATGGACACAACTGTGATCGACCAAAGCAGACTGCAAGATATGTGACAAACAAAGCTGATTATCTATAGTTATTCAAATCATATCTATTTCCCTTTTTCAAAATAAGCACGATAATAAAAATGTCCAACATTCAGGGTAAAAACAAGGATGTAGTATACAATTAAAAAGGTTAAAGTAGTTAGGCAACATATATTTGACAACTTCAATGAAGAAGTCATAAGGTAAACAGTCATTACCATGTTAATTGTCTGTTCTTTATTTCTCTATTGCTGCATTATCGTTATCTGTATCTAGTTCTTCAAATTTACATCGATCAGCATCAATGGAGATATCAATACCTATAATGCATTGTGAAATTATTTCAAGTGATTAAAAAACTCACTTTAAAAAACATTAGATTTAAATTTATATTTTTGTTAAAAAATTTAAAAAACAGATCGAGAATATTTTCTGTAAGAAATTTTCCGTTTTTGACTCTGATATAATTAACACTGTGTTTATACATTAAACTACACAAAAATAATATGTAAGTGGTTTGTTTGTTTTTTTAACATACCGATTCTGTATACCATGGCTGCATGTTTCTTATGGAATGCGAGTGCGAACCCTACTCTCAATTGGTGATCTACACACCGGGCACGTTTCGACTCTTTCGCCACACGATCGGCAGCAACATAGGTGATTACACGGTTGAAACATCACCTCCAATTCGGAATCAAGACAAACCTTACACTTTGTCTTCTGTCTTAGTTCACTAACCATCTGTTCAAGGTCTGGAAAAAAACCCAACACAAATCTAAAAATAGACACAACGTGATTGAACTATTCTAAATGAATATCTTGTTTGCATTATAATAAAAAGAAATACAAAACAAATAATGCTTGTCACAGAATGACTGTTCTCTATCACATCACTGCATTTCTTTAGAAGAAGAGCAATTTTCAAGAACAATTTTCCTGTTACATTTTATGTTTAACTTTG
Organism: Magallana gigas; assembly: GCF_963853765.1. Lineage (NCBI taxonomy): Eukaryota > Metazoa > Mollusca > Bivalvia > Ostreida > Ostreidae > Magallana > Magallana gigas. The sequence goes on from NC_088861.1 coordinate 49,474,123, forward strand.
AATTGATTTTTGGGCACCAGTATTTGTCCAATGATCATAGTTTAATGTTTGAATTTACAATATTTTAGAACGATTGCATAGTGATTTTCAAAATGTCGCAATGCAGTTCTTTGGCAACTGGTTTTAAATATTTTACCTATATATTATGCTCTAAAAGTCCCCAATAAAATGTTCAGTTTTGTTCTGGGGGTTACGGTTTTTACAAATTTAGAATACACACTGTCTAAGCGTGCCTGCATAGTAATATTACAAATTGTAACATTGAAGGTCTTGATAAGAAGATTTTTATAACGTTTCCCCATTTATTTTTTATATATAGTGTTACTCTGCTTTGCTATAATGTGTAAGCTATTCTAATGCATTCTGATGTCTTGGAATCTGATAAACTGTTTGATGGTCAATTCTTGGCAAATTTTGACCCTACATCCTGTGAGGAAGTCTTGAAATTTTTCTACAAATTTGGCATCAAAAACATGTTGTTTAGACCTGTTACCAACCAATCTACTTATAGAATATAAAAGCGCAGTGTTGGTTACTCATATTTATTGACATTATCAACAAATCGATATATGAGTGTTCTGTTCAATCGAGTTTCAAGGAGGCAGTTGTCAAGCCTTTGCTTAAGATATCTGGTTTGGATTAAGAAAATTTCAAAAAATTTTGACCTGTCTTTAACTTGCTGCTTTAGATAAAGTTATTACCATTCGAATAGATCGTCATTTAGAACAAAACTATCTTAATGATGATCTTCAATCTGCATATAGAAAACACCATTCCACCGAAACAGCCCTTCTTCGTGTTTATCGTGACCTTGCTGTTGCGCTGGACGATAACAGTTGCGCAGTTCATATTATGTTGGTTTTATCAACAGCGTTTGGTGCATTGGGCCATGACAACGATTGGAGCATACCTTTGGTATCACGGAAAATGCCCTTTCGTGAATCAAGTCCTACACTAGTTAAAGAACGCAACATATATCAATTGGTTCCGAACATTCTAACCTGGTGCTGCTTGATATTGGAGTGCCCCAAGGCTCAGTGTTGGAACCAAAAATCTACTGTATTTTTTCCCGTCCACCTACCGAGATTTGCTTGCATCATGGTATACATATCACGTATACGCCGATGACACACAAGTGTATCTCATCGTAAAGTCGACTGAGAACTGGCAAGATGTGTTGTCAAGGTTAAAACGCTGCCTGAATGATATGATGCTGTGAATGTCTAACAACATGCTTAAGTTAGATGAGGCAAAACTGAACTGATTGTTTTTGCCCCGAGAAGTCGTATCAAAAACCTAAGCGAAACTAGCTTACTCTTCGGCAGAAACATCATCCACAGTCTCCCAAGTGTGAGGAATCTTGGAGCATTTTTTTTATTAACTCCTATCTTTTGAAAAGCAGTGCAAAGCGGTCTCAAGGACATGTTACTCACAGATTCCGAAAATAGGACGCATTTGGCACTTTCTCACGGACGCGGCATGCAAAACACTTATCCTCTCTCTGGTTACGTCGCGGCTGGACTATGGAAATATGTTCTTATACAACACAAAAAGCACCAACATAATCAAACTCCAAAGGGTTCAGAACACTGCTGCACGTCTTATACTAAGTGTATTTGTATACAAGGCGCTTCATAATCTTGCCCCGGCGTATCTAGCTGAACAAGTTTGCGAACACAAACCTTCTAGGTCACTTTGCTCGTAGTCGGCAAACCAATTAGTTGTGCCGCGAGTTTGAGCAAAACCCTACTGCGATCATCGATTCGAGAGGGTGGCACCAACGCTGTGGAATCAGCTTCCAGTGGGACTTCGAACAGTTACCAGCTTGTATGTTTTTAAAGCACAACTAAAACTCTTTTTTTTACAAAGGCATTTCTTTAAGCGAATATACCTTATAAGATTTACGTAGTGTTTGCGGTCATGTTTTCTGCATTATTAGAGTTGGAGTTCTGATCTCAGTTAATTTTAATCCTTTTAGTGTGGTTTGTCTTTGCGGTATAATGTAAACTAGTCCTGTTTTATTATGTTATTTTGACTTACTCAGTAAAGCGCTTTAGAGTTTTATAAAAGATAAAGCGCGATATAGATATTATTATTATTATTATCATAATTTTCTATAAAACATTTCCAAATATTGATTTTTTAAACACTGTGAAACAATGATCTTAAAGTTAACTTTGGTTGGATAATATACTAGTATAATGGCAATAAATTATATAAATTAAACTGGATAAACTGTTAGCGGCGCGGTAATTTTGACATGTTCAAAGAATTTTTGTATTTAAACTGTAAATTTGTATGTCTTTCGGACTGTGCATTTCTTATCATCATAGATCGATGATTAATAATATCAAACACTATTGTTGATTTTTCAAGGGAATCAATATTTTTACCACAATGTGAAAATACTTTTTATTCTAAGTGTTAAAGTAGAACCCAGATTTATAGATAACTGGTGATGATTCAAACCGTGAATAGAATTATTCACATCTGAATTAAGCACCATTTACAAAAAAATTAACATCATCATATTATACATGTAAGAATAAAGAGTTGGAAAAATTTTGGTAAAATAATTCTACATTTATTCAATCCATATAGTTTAAATATTTAAGAGAATTTCATCTTACCTCGGTTGTGAGAGCTTGAGGTTCTACTTCCAGTACGAGTTGAATGTGACTGTGAGGCATTTTGGGGGGAGTCTTGGCCATGTGAAGATGGTGTATTTAACACTTCACGATTTTGCTCAAAGTGCATTACTGCATTCATCAGTCCATCGTTACCTGATGAAAATATAACGAAAAAAATAGAAACTATGTTCTAAAGGAATGACCAATCTGGTCTATATTTCAAACGACACCCAACGTACCTGAAAATAATTAATTAATCAGAGTCATTTTGTTTTAAACATCAGAAAAGTGAACAGTTTCACATTGCTAAAGTCTAAGGTATGGGATGTTTGTCAATATGAGGACAGAAAACAGTTTTCCTTTTTAAAAACTATTGGCAAAGGAAAAAAAGACACATAAATGAAGAATCTAGTTTGTATTTTGATATTGTGGATTGGTTTATGATGAAATTCGAAAGTAATACGTTTTGTTATTTTACTTTTCAATATGCATGCATATTCTCAAACACAGCTCCTTTGCCAAATTGGAATAATTCAGAGTAAAGCTTAGTTCGCCTAACCTGAAAGTGCGCGAATACTGTTTGTGCAATGTACAGTAAAACTTGTTAAATCCGGATGTTATGCATTCCGGCAAGTTGTCCAAACAAAAATTATTCAGTCCCATGATATTTTCTTATCATTTTATGTTTAAAAAAGGTTGTGTCATCCGGACCTTGTCCATTCTAAACCGACCGCGAAGAAAAGAACCAAGTACTTATAATTAGTGAGAATTATCTCCTGTAATCCAAAGATATGACCTTATCTTATGACCTTGTAATTTTTTTTTTTTGCGAAGACTTTCTAAAGCATTTTTTTTTCATCCAACAATTTAATGTCAACAGAATTTTTAACTCCAAAGCCTCAATTTCCTGTAGATATAGTTTTTCTCTTTTGTCTTTTTCCTTTTTATATATAGTTTCTTTGACCTTTGACACATATTCTTAATCAGTCAAAAGACTAATATAAATTTCCCAAAGACCACGTCCTCTCTTAAAGGGATTACATTTAATTTCAAGTCATACAATAGAGTTGTCTGACCTGTACCCTGGCTTAATTATACTGTTCTCAACTAAACTGGACAAACTATTAGCAATTAGAAAATATAAAGCAATTTGCTTTAATGAATTTTTAAACCATGTATAGCCTTTTTATCTGGATGCAAAACTTTATAGTAATCGAGAAGTTGTAAATCCTCCATGACTTCTATGAGTCTCGGGGTTATTTACATTACAACAATTATTGGAATCCTGTAAAGGATTTAACACTAAATTAAAATCGCCACATGATGTATATTATTTATTGACAAATTCAAAAATTGAAAAAAGAAATATCTCCGATATTTTCATAAAATTGGTTATTATTTGAATTTTGTACATATATATTTATAAGGGTTACCATGTTATCTTTAATTGACAAATCTTAAGCAAGTAAATTACCCCCTCTGTCTTTTTTTCACCATGGATTTCAAACTCAAAATTGTTGTTAAAAAGAATACATACACTCCTTGAATTTGACATGTGAGAATTTAAACAGCATTTATATCCCCACTGAGATGCAATGAATGGTTTATTATCAGAAAAAAAAAACATGTGTATCTTGAAAACAAATTATTGAATATTGTTTTGTTTGTAATAATTAATGACATCTTTTTTACTGAGAGATCCAAGCCCCTAATAGTTCACCGTAGCAATTGCTATGTGGTAGTGTAGATTTTGCGTGTGTTTGTTTACTAAATAAAAAGATCAATATGTGCGTTTAAATAAAATAAAATATGTGTTCATGTTCATGTTGTTTTCATCAAATCATCATTTCATTCTATATTCATCTTTTTCTATTGCATGTTACTATTAATAACTAAACGACCTGACCGACGAGACAGTTGTATTTAAAAATATCAACGTATTTGATTGGCCTAGCCACTTAGGCGGGTCGTGCATTTTATAAAAACCAGTTAACAGGTTCTGAGAGTGACCAGACCAGTTACGACTCAGGGCGTAGGCAGAGCATATTCAAGCCACTTAAGTATTACTAAATAGTTACATACAGAACGCACAGTAAGTAGTTTTTATCTCCTACTAATATTTCCTCTTTTGAATGAGTGAATGAATGAATATTTTTATAGTCTGCCAGACGTATATATTAATTTAGTATTCTGATAACTTTACTTCATAAATAATGTAAACGTAATGTTGAAGTTTACTTCTAACGCTGTATTCTATTTCATGTACTTTTTAATTGAAATACGGTACTGTTTCAGGTATATGCGACAGCTACATTGCCCAGATATAGTTAGCATTAGACTCAGCTTGATTCCATAAATCGGTACGATATCCTTAGATATGCACATTATTACATTTACATTATATGTAATTCTAGAGTACTATTTTATAGCCAATTATAGCAAGTAACTGAGTATAAAGTTGCTGATATCATTTTAAATTATCAAGTTCAATAACAGAAACGTAATTATTTTATTACCAATGTTAGAGGCTGTGGGACTGTGTGTTTGAACTTGTATAACAAATACATGTTAGCGTGCAAATGAAATTATTGTTTGTCATATTGTATATTGATATTTATGTTGATTATTGTAGGGCTGATCCCATATATACTATAGTCCTGGGGTCAGGCAATAAAGTGAGAATAACCCACAACCGGACTTGTTTTTCTTAATAAAACACCGGCTACAGTTATATTATCTGGTTGTGGCATCGGAAAAAATAATGTAAAAATTAATATAGAATGACAGAGTAAAGAATGGTTTTGAAAGTTTTGTAAACCCCTGGCAGTTCACCATAGCTACCTGTATTGTCAGTCGATGGCATGAACTTGTGAGCATGAATACAAAAACAGCATAAAGATAAAACAAAGTAATAATAAGCAAATGGATAGTTTTCCATAAGCAAGCAACCACTTACCAGCCCCTGGTTAAGCCCAAACACACACGCATCTGATCTAACATTCACACACCCATTCATTGTTTTTAGAGTATTTCCACTCCGACCACCACCAGTCACAAAGTCAGGATATTTTGAATCTCGACCCGATTATTTTAGGACGCCCCGCAATATTTCACCTTAGGATTGTTTAAACTTCCTTCCGACAGTGTCTTATATGTCAAACTTATGACGAACTCCTTTCTGGTCCAGTCCGAAGATTTTTCCATTGTAGTACCATGCACTTTGGATTCGATCGTCATTTTTCAATTCGTACAGAAGTTCGGAATTCATTTGCGTGATATTGTCAAACACCTCTTCTTTTGATCTGTTCTTAAGGATCTTAACCTTTACTTCCAAGTTCTTGAATTTAGCGATAACTGGCCTCGTTTTTCCTTGTGCAGCCGGGATCTTATGTATCCCCATTATATCGATGGTCACGCCCGCCGCCTCTCACATAATAGAACACATATCCTCCCGTAGGTTTTCCTGCCCTCGCTCCTTCCAGCACAGACATTTAATGTTATTCTTTTGGAAGTACTACTGATTTTTGTTAGCAAGTGTGAGGGCAGTTTACGTCATGGCCTGGTACCGCTTTAAATTGTCCTTCAATGTTTTCAATTCCTGTAACTTTTCGTGGAATTTCTCTCGCAAAGCCGTTTAATCCATATTCACATCATCAGCGATATCTTTTGTATGCGTTTTTGTCTTGCTGTCGATCTTGTTTCCGAATTCAAATTTAACCCGAACCGTTACGCTTTCTGTGAGTTGCCTTTCCTTCCTCAACAATCTTTTTCTTAATTATATCGCTCTCTATTACTGACACAATTTTGGTTACGGTGTCTTTAATATGTGCGTTTGTCACCATTGACTCTCGGGTTTCGGTAAAACTAGCATGCATATGTTTCTGTGCATTTGACATATCTGCACATAGGGTAGGTTTTAAAGGCTAGGTGTCTGAGCTGTCGTCCATTGTTGTTTATCCGACAATAGAGAACTTTTCACGGACTGCGATGCCGATTGTAAATTTAAACTCAAATGTTGTTGTATTAACCTTTTGTCTGGTACTTTACTGATACGGTCAGCTGGAGGTTTTTCGTTTTTTCTTGTCTACCTTATCCTTCTTTTGGTTACCATCAATTTTTGACAGTTCGGTGAGAGAGATCTCACGGTGATGTTTCACTTCACAAAAGAAACAAAGTCAAATACTCTACGTATACTTACAGTACGAACACAGAATTTTATAATACCAACTAGGACACTATTTCTTCCTCAGTTTGAAATATTTGGACGCTTTCAAACGCTTTTAAGTGACAAAATTTAAGTAATTTGCGGAGCACTCAGATATATAATACATAAAAACATTTGATATGGACGGGAATAATTTGACGCGGACATCTGAGAAAACATTGGATTGAAACTGTAGTTACAGTGTAACTAACTGTGTAATGTCTAAACGACCAGTGTTAAGCAATCGGTTAATAAAACAGAAAAAATTTGAATTTTGACCTCGATGCTTATTCACTGAGAAGATATAACAAATCTCTCTTTTAGGCAAATATTACATGTATGTAGACCTTTGTAAATAATTATCAACTTAAGACAGGTTTAAAATGATTATGATATGCACCCTGCCGTAATTTTTTTTATATTATCTGAAGTGGAAAATCCGGCTTTTTGTTTTGATAACGTATTTCCCCGATCGGTGATTACATGTGTTTGTTCTTAGGCTCAAACACACATCCACGGGTGGTAAGTTTTCACACCTTGTCGCAGTCACCCGTTTGTTGTATAGTTACGTGTGTAAGTTTCGGAGGTTTTTCTTAATCCCGGACATATAACAGATTTGTATCCTATATGTATATAGACATACACAAAGAAGGAAAATGAACACCGTCTTTAATAAAAATGACTTTTAAGCGTTGACTTCCGATCAGTTAGAATAATTTAACAATGAATTTCAATTATTTGAATTTATAGACATTATCCCGTATCTAGAAATAAATACATAAATAATTTCTTGATGCCAAACGTACATTAAGCCTCTATTCACATTACTGCATGTTACCTACACTAGTTCTTATTCAAATGCTAAAACATTTGTATGTTAGAGAGAGAGAGAGAGAGAGAAAGAGAGAGAGAGAGAGAGAGATTTTCCAGTTTTTTATAGTGTTCATGGAATCAGAATATCAGTTACGTATGTAAAAAAAAACCACATGTATATACAAGCATACGTGAATCTATATATGTGAATAAATACTAATCAGTCCTCCTTTAAAAGCCATTTAGAATACCTACTTAAAACGTGGGTTCATTGCTAAATATTGTGTGTGTCATTGAAACGAGGGCATCTCTTTGATGCCGACAAAGCGACCTAGTGAGCTCTAATGCGATCGTACTACATGGGTACTTCGGCGGCACATCTTTGATGACGGCGATGCGACAAGCGTCTGAAATATAGCGAACTGCCGACAGAAACGAGCTATCTATTTATACTAATAAAAGCCGCTATTATTTCATTTATGATAAAAAATAAAACATAAAACCCACCATTATAAACATAAAATCGTTAAACAAAACACAAGAAAGAAAAGGCATTTGGCACTTGGGGACTGATCCCGGGTTGTCCGGGCAGAAAGTCCACCACTTTAACGACTGAGATACGCAGCTCAAAATGTCAAGAATGCGTGGATCGATTTTAAGACAGATTTTATATTCTTAAGACATTCGAAACACACCTGGAAAAAGTCATTCATATTAACAGGAAATTTTTGATAAAGAAAGATATAATGATAAATAAACTATACAAGTGTCAGTTAAGCATTTTGTGGTTTTGGGATAAAATATGAATATCTAAAATAATTATTCCAGTAAATAACAACAAAAGTCCCTCCAGGATTCGAACTCGGAATGTACAGAGTCCGACACCTTATCCACTCGGCTATGGAGTAAGTTACATGTAAATGCTTCAATCCATAAAATCCTTTTAATAAAACGAAATGTCGTGTCGATCAGCGGTCATCCATTTTGTGATGATATGTTATTCCACCTTAACTCATTAAAGCGTCTCTATCGAATAGTAACATTAAAAAAAATAGTTTTTCGTTTTCTTTCGCTGACAACCGGAAGTGACGGCGGACGTTCGCATATGTAAAGGGCACTGCGGCTAACAACTTTCTATCATTTTTGAAAATTTGAAGGTTCAATTAGAAATACTTTTTAAGAAAAACAGTGAACAAGCAAAAACGTAAAATCTTTAATATCTCAATACAGGAAGTGATATTTTCTTACAAAATTTGTCATGAATAAGTTTTGGAAGTTACATGAAAATCAGCTGAAGCATTTTTGAGAAAACATGTCCAAAAAACAAACAATAATAATAATACTGAAAAAGAAACAAAGCAATAACAGAAAGGTCTTCCGTTTGAAAAGGAAGACCTTAATAATTATAATAATAATAGAGGAAAAGAAACAAAGCTAAAACAATAAGGTCTACTAATAGAGGGAAAAAAGCAAAGAAAAAAACAATAAGGTTTTCCGTTATAAACGGAAGACCTTTTATAGTAATAGAGGAAAAGAAACAAAGCAAAACAATAAGGTTTACCATTGGAAACGGAAGACCTTAATAAGTAGTGAGCACCAAAATGGTCCCTCTTACGCTATAATATTTTTGGGAAGATTATAACGCAACCTGCTTCTTAGAACTCCTTACAAACCTTTGAGCTGGTTGCGGTTCATAGACGACATTGAAATGAAATGGTTAAACCGAGAAACTGCCTAAATGACTTCATTACCTTTGCCCACTCCTTCCACAATTTGATTAAATTCACATTGGACATATCTAGTTCCAAAACTGTATTTTTGGATACTATCCTGGAAGATGGTGAAATAAAATTCATTCTCCATACGAAACCCACTGATTCTCACATTTATATCAAGCTATCGAGTTACCACCCTCCATATACTTTTAGAGGGATTCCTAAAGAATTAATAATCCAAATCAGACGAATCTGTTCTTCTAATGTTATGTTTGAAGAACATAACACAATATTTAAATCTTATCTGTGTAATCAAGGCTTTAAAGCCCACACAGTGCAATATGCAATTGATGAGATTGTTAGAAAAGGCAGGAAAACCCTTTTACAATACAATGATAAAATAGACAAAACCAGGGTTCCGCTCGTTACTACTTATCACCCTGTCCTTAAGAACCACAACAGCATCCTTAGAAATAATCTGCCCATTCTTTGTTTTAATCAAATTCATCTTACTTGAGGTTGAAGACCTTGAGCGCCTTCTTGCGTTACGACGTTCGTCAGTTTGGAGGATATGAGGAGACCCCTGGTGATGTGGAGATAAATCATTTAATTCTTCACGATTCTGCTCATAATTCAGTACTGCATTCATCAAGGTTTCGGCATTAGGGTATATATTGCCTAATGAAATGAATGTCAATGTCATGGACTTTTAAAGAAAAGATATATTGGGGAGAGTATGACATATATATGACCTTATTATTAAAAAGAGCAAAAGGATATGCCAGGCCTTTTAATGAAAAGGCTTTTGAGACTTTGTCAGGGAATTTTATGTTAAAAACACTAAACTTTTTAACTTAAAGGGGCATGGTCACGATTTTGGTTAAATTTTTTTTCTCTGTTTTTATAATTTACAATGCTTTAGGAATGCATTTCTAATGATAAAATGAAATTTGGGTGTTAGTCTATCAGTTTAAAGCAAGATACAAGGCGCACAATTCTTCGTCATGTAAACAAGGCTCGTGCCCTGTTTTTGCTTACATAGGTTCAATATAACATTAAAAATCTTTTTCACGCTGATTTGTCTATCTTTTTATTCATTTTAAGCATAAATAAGCAGTTACTATGTTTTACACATTCATTTGAGTTCTAAAACTGGAATTTTCACTTCAACATAAAGATGTAAACAAAGGCTTTGTTTACATAGCGAAGCATTGTAAGCTCTGTAATTCGCTTACTACTCAACAAATGAGAATCAAATTTTGATTGCCTATTAAAAATGCCTTACTGAAGCATTGTATACATTAAAATCGAAAAATAATTTTTGACCAAAATCGTGACCATGCCCCTTTAAACCCTCCTTAAAAATTGGATAAACTATTTTATGATAGAATAAAGGCTTGTGTGATTCAGAATGGTATGATGTCAGAATACTTTTATCCAGAAAGGGGCTGTAGATAAGGCGTTCCAATACCTCCATATCTCTTTCTCATCTGTTCTGGGATTTAAGGAATATTAATAAGAAATGCAAAAGACATCAAAGGTGTAGATGGAGAAGAATACACAATATCTCAATATGCAGACGACACATCAATTATAATGGATGGTACACCACAGTCATACAATGGCATACTTAAGGTTTTAGACTTTTTGTACAAGCATGAGGCTTAAAAATAAATTTTACAAAAACAAAAATGGTTCAAACTGGTAGTAACAATTTTTAAAGGATGTATTTTATCATTCACTTTGGAAACTTATTTAGAATAATTTACATTTTGTGCTTCTAGGAATAAAATTTTCAGTAACACTAGATGAAATGGAAGAATTAAATTATTTTCTCAAAATAATCCAAAATTTTAAAAATTGATAGAGCAATGAAAGTTAAGAAAATTAGCCCTAATTGGTCGAATTACGATAATCAAGACACCAATAACACCAAAGTAAAATCATTTAATATTCATTTTCTATGGAGCTGTGAAGTTCATTAAGTTAAGTCCGTCTGTCCGTCAGTTCGTATGTCTGTCCCACTTTCGTTTACCACACTTTTTTTTCTTTAAGCGTTTAAGGAATAATATGACACTTGCTGAAAAGCTTCAAAATTTCAATCTACAGATCAAGATCAAGGTTACACTTTTGTAGCGTCTTATGGACATATTTTTGAGAAAATTGTATCGAATAGAGAGGCCAATATAGGCATCATTTAATACCGTGCGTTACCTGTACCATTCAAATCATCATTTCTATCCAAAATAAGTTTTATTTAGAGTGAAAATTTGTGCTGTAAATTTAATAGGTATTTTTAATATTATTACTTTTGGGTTCGTTATCGGGTTGTTTTGTTTAACTTTTTGGTTTGATTCGCAGTACAGATAACAGAAAAAGGTAAAAAAAAAAATGATGGTGTTCATAACAGTTCATTGTTTTCACAAAGTTCTACCAGTGAATACTTAATTGACTTGGCGAAATTACAGAAGATAAAATAAAGAGTATTATTTTACCTAATTTGTATTTAATTAAACTATAAGGTCGAAATAAACAAAGATTGGCTTCTCAGCATATTGCATAGAATATTTTATTTGACCAGAAAAATAACACATATCAAACTGCTGATTTTTTTCTATGGATGCCCTTTTTTTTTAAAAAATGGTTTGTAAAATATCTCCTGGAAGCGATTTATAATTAGCCTGATTTATAATGTAAGTATTGTAAACAAATTGCTATTTGATAGATGCAGAATAATCATTCCCTGTACCTCTGTCTCTTAGCCTTCTCTCTATGACATTTCTCACACGATTCCGATCAACGCCTGTATTCAAGACACTTTGGACCATAGAAGACTGCATATAATCGTGAAGCTGACGAGTTTCCTCTTGATGCCCTTATGATATAAATGTTATGCATGTATAAATTAAACTCTTTTTAAATAACTTTTTTTTTCTTTTGTTTTTTTTTTTTTGGTGGTTTTTTTTTTGGTGTTGACATTACACATTAACAGGTATAGTACTGTAATTATTTTTATTATTTCTATCTTTTAATATGTTCCCCTAAAATCTAAACCTTCTTGATATACTAGATAATTTCAAGTAAACTGGTTTGAAATATCATGATTATAATACTTATTGATAAAAAAGGTAACGAGTTTAATAAATGACATGGCATGTTAAGGTTAAAGTGTTAGCATGTGGTATATATTATTCTTAATTTTTTCTTAATTCAATTCAGTTAAAACTGTTATATTGTATTTTATCTTACTTGAGGACCTTGAGCGTCTTCTTCTGTCACGACGTTCGTCAGTTTGGCGGATTTGATGAGGTGCCTGATGATGTGGAGACAATACATTTAACTCTCCTTGATTCTGCTCATAATTCAGTACTGCATTTATCAGGGCCTCTGAATTAGGGTATGTGTTGCCTGATGGAAAGTCAAAGTCGATTTAAACTATTACCGTGTATTCGGAATCAAAAACATTGTTACCTAATGTATTGTAAAGTTTATATAACTTACAGTTTAATACCACGTGTAAAGAGCCTAATATGCCAATATTACTTGCAATTTCATATGTGACTTATAAATAAGCCCGCCCATCTTAATGACAAAAAAAACATGCAGCAAGAATACATCGCAAGGAACCTTTAAGTATTCGTAAGTTGTTCTTGGAGTTTTAAAAACCATTATTTTCATTTCATAAAAAGCAATATATTTTAGTCATATTGTTTTTTTAATCTTACTAAAAATATCAAACTGCAAAACAAAATCCAATATAATTCTTTCGATTGATGAAGTTTGACATTTGCTCAATACTAATATATTCCAAAAATGTAAACTTACGAAGATAACTTTACAAAGTAAGTAGCTGATAGACAAAATCAGACAGAATTGAAGAACATAAAGAAAAATCGTCGGATTGATGTCTTAATGCAAATATGATATTATGCTGATACTGATCTAATTATTCAAAAAATTATTATAGAGAATTCTTATTTATTCCGTTATTTAAAAAAAAAAGAAACATCAATTGCATGCTTCATTGGAGTGTCAACACGATATGAACATATATATATATATATATATATATATATATATATATATATATATATATATATATATATATATATATATATATATATATATATATATATATATATATATATATATATATATACTGATTAATACTGATTAATAGGGTAATCATTGATGACATTTTTATGTTTTTGAAAAAGAGCGAAAAAAGGTCCCATTGAAAACCATAATGTCATGACGTCATGCAAATTTAAGGTTTTGACGTTGCATTCTCTGAATCAGAGCAAGCAGTGGGAATAAACAATATTTTTCATTAAAAAAGATAAACCGATGCTTGATCTAATTGGTTACATTTGCATACGAAATTAATAAAAGTGTAATATTGGATGAAATATCAGCAAAGAGCAAAAAAGAAAAGAAAAAAGAAAAAGAGGATCATTATGCACGTGTGTAATCTTGATTCATAGATAGATTAGCTATGTTCGAGTGGTGGAATAGGAGGGGGAGGTGTTCATCGCAGCAAGTTGGTACCTGACTATTGTATATTACGGTAGAATGTAAATAATGAAACAAATGACAATAACAAACTGTCAACCATCTCAAAAACCCATAAAACGAAACACAAATTCAAAGCAGATCACACGGACCTCTAAAAAGGTGGGATCAGGTGCCTAGGAGGAGTAAGCATCCTCTGCTGACCGGTCACACCCGCCGTGTGCTCCTTGTTGTAATCGGGAATAAACGCAGACGTCCGTCGACAATTAGGTGATTAATTATGGTCTAATAATTAGAATGAAAAACGTCAGTCAGCATGCGACCTAGTAAAAGATTGTTTTTGCTGACAAGGTCGTTGTATCCACCATAGCACTTACAAAAAGATGACTTCAAACGAGACTGTTGATAGTCCTGTTTAATTAACTTGTTTTTCAGTAGCCTGTCTCGCCTTAAAAACTGTTCAAACGTAGAGCATGCCCTTGCGTATCGAATCAACTGATAGACAAAAACACCATATACAGGTGATGAAGGTATATTTCTACATAAGTAAGGGAAGTTGACTATAGAAATATTGATGTAATAGTTTTAATCATAAAGTGTTGTTGTTAGGTTACCATCAATGTCCATTTCCAATAAAATATCAAAATATGAAACAGATGACGCAGACTCAGTGCTACCTTTTATTTCAAGTTTACGGGAATATCTCGAGTCGACTTAAGTATATAAAAAAAAAAATTTAATTGATAATACGTTGTCAGTAAGTAATAATAAGCGTTGGGTTATCATTATCAACTATCAACAAATAATTGTCAGTTTGGAACAGAATAAATATATATTGATTAAAGTAGAATATCTACTGGAGAAAACGGAAAGTGTTCCGATCGAATGGGCGATTTCATTCACCTTGAAAAGGGTATAATTTGTGTGTCTTACTAAATTTACATTAAACTATTACTATTAGTCAAGTAGTGTATGTTGATTCAATAGATTCTTTCTAAACCATTTTTTCTAAAGTAAAATGCATACATATACTGTTGTTACAAAACAAATGTCAGAAAATTCATATGACCCCCCTCCTTATGGATCACTGGATGAATTCATTCAAAGCATCGGAGATTGTATCTTTTGGGTGAAAGGTAAAGCAGAACTTCGCGCAATAATGTCACAATTATAGTTGTAGTATGAGATCAAGAGAATACTCCAGAGCACACCGTGTATACACATGCCGCTTTATTTGAAACAAAAACATTTCCTGTTACTTTCTTATGTTTGGAAATGACAAAAACGCCTTCGATTTCGCATCTTATTGTAACAAATAAAATGTTAAATTTTACTATTTTATGTTTTGCTTTCAAGCTTACAATTATCTTTTGAGACGAAGACATTACTCAGAAGAGAATATCGAGACCTACGTCTACGCAATTATTTGGTTCATGTACATTTCTTAAATAGTTTAAAATACTGAAATAATTTAATTTCAAGGGACATATAAATGTACTGTACATGCATTAGATTTCAAAAAAAAGTTTTTTTGAACTTGCACGTACTGTTTTTGAATATATGAACCGCAGTGAAAATTGAAAATATTTTCTTATAACAAGCCTATTTAAAACATGCTTCCATTGAATAATAATTCTAA
Organism: Magallana gigas; assembly: GCF_963853765.1. Classification (NCBI taxonomy): domain Eukaryota; kingdom Metazoa; phylum Mollusca; class Bivalvia; order Ostreida; family Ostreidae; genus Magallana; species Magallana gigas. The sequence goes on from NC_088861.1 coordinate 49,489,636, forward strand.
GGAGAGTCAGAAAAATTGTGTCACTCCACTCAGTATTTATCAGTACTTGTCAGTACTTCTCTAAGTTTTTCAGTGCCGTCGGTAAAAAGTGTCAATACTTTAAGTTTATCAGTACTGTCTAAGTTTGTCAGTACCATTCTATGTTTCTCAGTACCGTCAGTAAAAACATCAGTACTTTTCTAAATATTATCATGAATGTCAGTACATTGTCAGTAAATGTCTAAGTTTATCAGTAAAACATGGGAATGTACTTTTATGACTTAGAAGTGGTTGCAATTTGTCCGATTGGACGCCCTTTTTCTCAAATTCTAGTAGAATGTCTCTTATGCTGATACCTCTTTTCCAATGGCTAATATTCGTAATAGCGAACAATCTGAATAAATGATACGCAAGTTTGGACACTGCTTCTTATGTGATAAATTTGATCTACAAATTCTTTTTTTTTAAATACGCATGTCTTAAATAATATCGTTACAACTACAAACCAAACTTCACAAGTATGCTGTATGCCGTTTGTAACCATTATTAATCGACAACTTTGATGATAACTTGACACAATTGAATAACTTAACAACATAGAAAGTACAAGGTACAGTTTTAGTCATAGTTTGCCCTGATTTGTTCTGAATTTTAATAATATCACAAACAATTGAAATGTTACGTTTATTTACACAAGAATACTCATAAATTAAGAATCTTTAAATATTGAGATGATTAGACTCTCACAAGGTTGATTGTGAAGTCATTAACCATGCATTTTCCAGTAATTTTTATAAAACTGAGCAGAAGACATCAATTCCATAGAGGTTTTTTGATAAGGAAAAAGATGTCCGCAGCTGTCGCCCACGATGAAACTTACATTATAACTTTACCATGTGATATTACATGAAATATATTAATTTTTTTGTGGGTGACGGCTAAGGAAACATTTTTATTTTTGAAAAAGCTATGAGAAAATGTGTCATATTTCATCTTTTTTTTTTTTTTTACCAAATCCTAGCAATATGCCAGAACATTGAAGTCATAATTATTTTTTGAAACAAGATAAAAGTGCATAACTTGGTACGTTTTATAAACACATGTTAAAGATAGTATATTTGTATTTTTATGATATTTGAACAACCTTTGGATTTTAGAGCAAATATTGAAAGAAACTGTACCTTATTCTTTACTTATCAGATTTAAGTTAAAAACTTGTAATAGAATATATATTCTTTCGATTTTAAGAAATCTCAATTTTAAAGTTGGAGAATGATGTTATTGAAAAGACATATCTTAATTTTTGATTTACTTTAACTTAATGTAAATAAGAAAACCCATAGGATACTTAAATTATTATTAGCTTCCTGAAAAGCAAATATTATTTACAAAGTTAAATACCGTATAAGCAACCCTCGTACCTGTTTCTCTGAGCCTTCTCTCGATGACGTTTCTCACGCGAGTTCGATTAACACCTGTATTCAAGACTCTTTGGACCATAGTTGACTGCATTTGAGCGTGAACTTGACGACTTTCCTCTTGATGAGCTAATAATATTTATTATACTTTCATGTTAAATACTGAAATCTGATTGGTTGATAATCCGCTCTTTTACCCGCAGCGTTAGCAACACACTTGGCAACGGGTAACAAAACGAATCGTTACATGCAAGTAAATCATGTGCGTACGGTTCACCGTAGAGTTCACGTCATTTCTTTATATGAAAGCAATAAAATTTTCTGTAGAATTAAGACATTCGGTATAATAAATATGATAATGGTATGATAATGCCTGTTTGAGAAGGTAACAGTTTGGTAACATATTTGTGATTGAAATTGATACCCCGAAAAACCATTGCCAACCTTCGCTCTGCGTTGGTTGACAATGCAAACAGGCACTATTGATATGATATGACATACATGTATAATTGACATTGGTCATTATTAATACATTTAATGTTACATGTTATTACAAATTAATCAAAACATTATTGATATTAGTAGCTTGAATGCTTTTTTTTCCTATGTGAACATTTTATCTTTAACCTCGTAAGAGTCATCCTGAAACAATTTATTAGTTACGTATCTGTTAGAATATTTTGATTAAACGAAAAATGCTCTCTCTCTCTCTCTCTCTCTCTCTCTCTCTCTCTCTCTCTCTCTCTCTCTCTCTCTCTCTCTCATATCTCTAAGAAATATTGATAAACAAAGAACCTTTTTTAAAGAGAAAAAAACTCTAAATACAGAACCACGAAAGTTGGAAAAAATGTGTATATAACGTATAACCGCGGGAAAAAATCACGCGGATTTTGGCCTACAAGGTATAACATTAATTTTGATTGGTGAATTCATTCCCGTCTATTAAAATTTTACTGTCAGTTTATTTTATTTTTAGCAAAAATAAAGTCACACTACAAGGTGGTAAAATTCGATGTCTTTTCCTGGCTTCACACTTTATAATATTTTATGCAGATAAAATTAAATAATACTTCATATATGCATGGAAAGTAAACTTTATTAACTATCAGTTTTATTATCAATGCGGGTGAAGAAACCATTACCATTAATCAGACGATTAAAGTAGAAATTGAGTAGAATGGAGTAGCAAATATCTCACAGGCCTTATAAGACAACACTAGCTAACATACTTATTTACACAACACTGAGCAAGGACATTGACATTGTGTTAAAACAGTTACTTATAATTCATTGTAATATTTAGTTTTTATTTATTTACATCTATCTAGTTTTGTATTGACTATGAGTAAATATACACTGTGTGGATGTAACAATTGGCCAAGTACTCTGAACATTTATTGAAAAAATTAAGCTCCAAAAACAAAATGGTTTTCAACAAAATCTACATCGGCTTGCTTACATGTAGTGATTTGAGCTTTAGAAAATTCTTAAAAATCGCCAAGGGGCATGGTACCGATCTTAGTCAAATATTATTTTTCCGATTTAAATATTAACACTACTTAAGTGGGGCATTTTTAATAGGCAACACAAAATCGTGTCATTTGTTGAGTTATAAGTGAGTTACGGAGCTAAGAATCCTTTGGTTTAAAAACAAGGCTTTCGTTTACATTTTGAATGTTAAAGTAACATTCCAGTTTCAGACGTAAAATGAATGGATGAAAGGTTAGAAATCGTTTATTCATGCTTAAAATAAATAATTAGATAGGCAAATCAGCTTAAAAATATTTTACTTGTATTTTGACCCTATCTAAACAAAAACAAAAACGTAGCCCGAGCCTTGTTTACATGATAAAGAATTAGAGCCCTGTATCTTGCTTATAACTCAACGATTGGCTCTCAAATATTAAATATTATTTGATCATTAGAAATGCATTCTGAAGCATTGTAAAAAATAAAAACAGAAATATAGAATTTCAACAAAATAGTGTCCATACCCATTTAATTGAAATGATAGGTTTGATAAGAATGCAAGAGAAGAGAATTTATAAACATTTTACTCGATATTTGTAATTTGCTATTTAATGATTGAATCATCCTGGGGTTTTTTGACAAATTTGTGATCTTGATTATCATCGATGCAGCTTTAATCAAAACATTTTATTTAATTTCATTGAAATGTATTTCATCTTACACAAGTGTAGGGACCAGGAACTTCAGTTGCATTTGTAACGAAATGACGGTGCCAATAATGAGATTTACTAACTATTCGGTGAAGGCAATTAATATTGTTTAATCATCATATGAATGGCCCTAGAGCTAAGGGCATCAGCATTTGGGTCTATGTTACCTGATTGAAACATCACCAACACCAAAGTCAATAATATTACAGGATATTTCTTGAATATAAATGAAGACTGTGCTCCACTAGTTTAAAACAGCTTACATATCGCAATATGTGATGTTTTTTTATATAATTAACAAGTTCGTTCGTTTTGGTAAAGGTATTATAAAAATACTACAAGAGCTCTTTTAAGAGGTTGCGGCCACTTTTAGGTTATATTTATCTCCTTTAAGCAAAAAGTCCTATGTATAGATATACACAAATATTCAAATATCATTCCTAAAATATTATTTTTTTTCTTTACTAATCAATACTTTATGGCAAAAATTATCATGAGTAAAATTTAATGCAAATCTGATGGTAAATTTGTTGACCACAAAGTCTCCTCAAACTATTTGTCATCGGCATTTGTAATTTGCTGATTTATTATTTAACCATTATATTGGTTTTTTTTTTTAATTTGATCTTGTTTTCTATAGTGCAGTCTTACACCAACAGTTTCATTTATTTCAAATCAAATGTATTTTATCTTACAAGAGTTTGAAGACCATGAGCTTCTGCTTTCGTAACGGAATGACGATGGTGAGTTGTGATAAGACATTTCATCTGGTTCATTCATAGATGGCCACATCTCTTCTACTGACGACACACCAATCCTAAAGCTACCTGATGGAAAAACTGATTTTGATATAATTTATTTATTTATTTGATATAGTAATTTATTAAGTTAAAAAGAGAAGCTATAAGACGTCTCTAATCCTTATTTGTAATTTGTTATTATTTGTATTTAACTATCATGATTATTTAATAAAATTTGATTACTACAGCTGTAGTTACTGATTAGTTTCTGAAATCAGCACCAACTTACTTCATTATGATTTAAAGCATGATTGAAGAAGTATTTATGTCCAAAAAGGCGAACACAAGTGCAATTTTGGATTTTCAAAAAAAAATAACTTAGTAAACATGATTAAAAGCCCCAGACGGCTTAAAACTAATAACCTTCGTTTTAGAAGCCCGTAAATTTTAACATTGAGCTATGATGATATACAATTAAATCTATTCAAACAAACAATTTAACAAGACATTTAACTCGCCTGGGTGTAAGGAGGTACATGTACCTACATTTTATATTGCGTTTGCTATCTGTACACTCTTAATCAAAAGTGTTATTCAGTTTTAATCAAATGCATTTCATCTTACCAGAGATTGAAGACCAAGAGTCTTCTTCGCTTTCGGTCTCAATTGGCGGTGACCATGATAAGTTTTGGGTGCTATACCGTGAAGACTGTTCATTCGGAACTGACCTCCTCTCGCCCTCGGAAAAAAAGGCATTGGTATTGGTTTGTATATAACCTGTTTAAAACATCAATAATGACAAAATCGTTGACTTTCCTCTGCAAATAAATTACCGTCATTCTTAATTTAAACTTCATTTTTTTTCTGTATGATAGGATCGTCTTTTTTTTTACTTTGTTATCAATTAAATCACAGACTCTACTTAAAGGTTTAGTTCTCTATATCTTCCTTTGTAAAAATTCAACCCCCTCCACAGTTGCAGCCCCGGCCTAGCCCCAGAAATTTTGATTTTGACAACCATGAATTTACACTAAATACGAATGCCTCCGCACAAGAATCAAGCTTTTTCTGAACAAGTTGCTTTGATAAGAATATCTATAAAATGTTCTCTGTAATTAAGTGATATAATATTAATAACCTTGAGTCTCCCACCCTGAGAATGCTTTCACACCGTTTGCATATTTTCTAGCCAATTGATTTTTTAAGCATGCATAAGATTTTTTAAGATTCCTCTCTAAACAGTATGACATAACATGGAATTTATCATCTTATATATTTCATTTAAAATGGAATTGGATTTTTTTCGGTACCACAGTATCAATATAGTTGCTTTTCCAAAGATGGCATGTCTCACGGAGCTACATATCATAACTAAAACATTTACAGTATCAGTGAAGCGCCACCTATAATGGATTATAATATATAATTATGTAATCAATTTCTTAGATTAATTGAATCACCTGTTTCATATTTGGATATTTTACTGGACATGGACATTGATGGTAGCCTTACTATAAAACTTTATGATAAACGCGATGACTTCATTTTTTCTATAGTCAACTTTTCTTACTTATGTAGCAATTTACCTTCATCACATGCATATGGTGTTTTTGTCTCTCAGTTGATTCTATACGCAAGGGTATGCTCTTCGTATGAACAGTTTTTAAAACGAAGCAAGCTACTGACAACCAAGTTGATAAAATAGGACTATCAACAGTTTCGTTTGAAGTCATCTTTTCGTAAGTTCTATGGTCAATACAGCGACCTTGTCAGCAAATACAATCTTCCACTGGATCGCATGCTGACTGACGTTTTTCATACTAATTGTTAGATCATAATTAATCACCTAATTGTCTGATTTTTCCCAAAATTAGGACAAAGAGCACACAGCGGGTGTGACCAGTCAGCAGAAGATTCTTATTCCTCCTAGGCACCTGATCCTGCCTCTTTCTATTTGGAGGTCCGAATTGCTCTGCTTTGAATTTGTGTTTCGTTTAATGGATTTTTGAGATGGTTTGCGGTTTGTTATTGTAATTTTTTAATTTCATACACCAGATTAAAACTAAACCGCAGTAAAATTTAACACCAGGTGTTTAAATTTCCCATTATTAATTTTGACGTCAATATTGATTAACTTAATTCACCCAATCAGGCGTGAGGTTTGAAGTCAACTGATATCTCTAAAGCAATCGGTCGCATAGCCAAAACTTTCCTAAACGCTTCACTGCAAAACTGACTGTACGAAATGATCATTCTTTTAAATCTTTTTGACTGTGTTAGTTAAAGTGCCATATTTTGTTTACTTTGTTTCTATTTGGTATAATTTATTTATACTTTATTCTGCAGATGTGACTGGTTTTCGTGAAAAATTGACGATTCCAATTGTATGTGTACTGGCTAATTTTTTTTTAAATATTAAGTCCGACAATTTAAAGATGCCTAGTGTTAGTGATGTTTCTAGTGCGCTTATATGTGTTTCAATGATTACCTGGATTGTTATCAAGTTGGCTGAAATGATCCTGTATAGTACGAATAAATTGATTCCCCTTAACTATGCGGACAAAAGGACAGTAGGGGAACCAACGAGCATGTTGCACCCAAGGTACCCCGTTAGATTTCCAGTTCTTCAATCGTCCATTACAGTAGAAGCAAATAACTTCATCTTGAAATCCTAAACAAGACAAAGTTTGCGAAAAAAAAACCAAATTAATTTAATCCGAAAATAAACACGTGTATATTGAAATGAAACATGTTCTTCGTACTAACGTAATCGATCTGAAGAAATTTGATTCGTAAATTACTTTCTAAATGCTTAAAATATCGGGGTGGACAAAATAATGACTTGTCTTTATGGCTGTAAACTTGCATGTTTGTTCCTAAACAAATGAAGGATGGTTTTATCTCATATCTTTTTGAAATATTGTATTGTATACATTGAATTGTTACTGTTATATTCTGAAGGTTTACCGGCCGACAGAAGGCGGTTAATTATACGATACAAAAGAAAAAGAAGATGTAATTGTTGACTTTGAAGCCCATTTAACATGGTTATTGCTGATATGAACAATGTAAAGTTTTTCTGTGACAGAAATGATCTAGCTTCGTTACCTGCGTAAAAGAATCCGGCTTCTGCTAGTTGTTGTGGAGTTTGATGTTTGAACTGAGGCCAATTGTTGAAAGAAATAATCCTGATACTTTCTATTGAATAGTTTGTGTGATGTGGTCTTTCCGATGTGTTGTTACCTGTAGCCATCGTGTGGTTCATACACTGATTGTGTACACCACCTGCTACGTTTACGTTAATACAATTTGTCGACTGGACGTGGTTCACGTGGATTTTATCGTCATTTTCATCAATAATTAAGTCCAACGTATGAAACATTTTAACAGATATGTTTCCCTACAATGTTAGATTTCGTGCTATCTTTTGGCCTGTGTGAAAAGAATTTGTTTTTTAAAAGTGACGCGGAATAAAACCAACAATGTGCATTTAATAACTTCCATGCAACTCCAATGTCGATGAATTATGCCTTACATATTTCTGCAAGTTATGTCACTCTTTAAGATACCCTTTTTAATCGCTTATGATACTTAGAAACATAATGAGTAGAGATTGCAAATCATGACAGCATAAAACTTACTTGCTACTAAAAATTTTCACGTTTAGTGTGGGTATGGAGCTGTTTACAAGATTAATACAACATGGCGGCTGCCTAGTTACAATTGTTATCGCTTTTTCTTTAAATTCTTAATATATTTCATATGGAGTAATCTTTTGAGCTACACATTTTAGGCTGTATGTTTTAAAAAAGTTTCTATTCTTTTTTCTTTTTCTTACAAAAACTGCATTGCTTTGCAATCTAATTTCATGCCTGTCACTATAAACAAACCAGAGCTTAAAGTACACATAGATAGTATCTATTATTAAACTGTTTAAATCTAATGGCTATTTTAATGCACATGGTGTGCTTAACATAAGCATTTAGATTGTTGGTTTGAATAAATAAGTTTTGTTTTACCTTTGGTTAATGTTTAAACATCCGAAAATTATTTACCGTTTTTCTACTTTCATTTTCGATAATGAGGAATGTTTAAAGTCAAAGCCAAGAAAACCAATAACTTAGTTAGGAATTAAATCTTTAGAACAGCAATATTGTGTTACTGTATGGACAGAAGGTAAAATTCGTTTAAAGCAGCTTTAGTTAATGTCGTGTACAGAGGTATTATGAACACCTCATTCCACCTTTATGACTTTATAACATGATGATTTTCTTTGAAGAAAATTTTTATGAATTTGTTTTTAAAAAGTTTATAAAAAGGTCGTTTTTATATGAAATAATTGGGACGTGTTTGTATACATTTTCAGAAAACATTTGACAAACCCGGATAGGAAAAGCAAGAAAAAGTTATGGATGCACATACTTAAATAATTCAGACCTGATGGCATGAAGAAGCAAATTGACTTCATTAAAATGAACGTTTTAGTCATATCCTTATTACCTGATACCGAGTTAGTAATTTTACGAAATGTCTGCTGAGCATCTTTCAGTTATATGTTTCCTGTACACTTGTTTATAATCCTTTAAGATAATATCTTTTAATTTTCATCTTAAAATTTTGTTCTCCTTATCATCAAACATTGTATAATCAAATCCTTAAGCGCCATACGACTTCACGTCGGGGGTTTATATTTTCCATTGATAACTCGGATGTCAAGCTTAATTAACCCAATCAGGCGTGAAGTTGACAGTCGATTGATTACTCTATAGCGATTTGCTGCAACGCTAACACATATTCAAATATTGATATTCAAAACTGTATAAAATGTTGTTGCTGTTTCTCTGAACGTTTCTTTTGTAGTGTAAGATGTAGTGCTCGATCCTCTTTTTTTATGCAATGTAAATTATTTCTTGTGTCGTAAAACATGGACTGGTTGTCTCAACAATTTGACAATTTCATTTGCTCGTGTCTTTAGCCGTTTTTTATTGCTTTATATATTCAACTGACTGGTTAAGTGTCTATATAATAGAATCAGCACTTTAACGATGCCTATTGATGATGATTTTATTTACTTCATCTTTTTTTTGGAGAATTTTTTTTCTTTTAAAAAAAACACAGACATACAAAACAGACACACACGCACACGCACGCACGCACGCACGCACGCACGCACGCACGCACACACACACACACACACACACACACACACACACACACACACACACACACACACACACACACACACACACACACACACACACACACACACACACACACACACACACACACACACACACACTCGAGCTTTATTTATATAATAATCAATTCGTACCTCGGTATCTAGATTGTAACTTGATTTTAACATTCGATTTTTTGGTTTTTTGGTCAATCATTTAAAATGCACCAGTAAACCATTCTATACATAAAAATTAAAAATAAAATTGTTGATCTCAAATCGTGTCCAAGTCCCTTTAAGTGACCAAGGACACCAATCAAGCATGGAATCTTATTTGAATAAGACAACAGAATATATTATATTACAAAAGCATCACCAAAATCATAAAGTGTCTGTAAAAAATTATTTCCATAGATGGTAAATAAAAAATCCATAGATGGTAAATAAAAAATCTATCCATGGTTTGTGTGATTTTGTAAGCCGTTGTATCAATGAACACTTAAGAGATGTTAAAACGTGTTAACTTCAACCATTTTCAATTCTCCTGTAAAATATTCCAGTGTAATGACTGACATCTTTACTTCTTAGATTTCCACAAAACCCAAAACAATAAATAATTAAGGTCGGAATTGTTTCTATTTTCAGATTTGGTAGTGAAATGAAATAAAATATGATTTAGTTCCGGAATAAGCATAGTTTTAATGACAGTAACAATACCAATGGGGTAAGAATTTGTCGTGTCCATTGCTCAATCAGAACTATAATGTTTGGAATTTGTAAAATTATCGATAGTATTATGAAAATCTACCGAGAGCTGAATACCTACAAGATTAAATGTTGTTGACCCCAATTCCAATTTCTATCTTGTGTGATAATAAAACTTATATGAAATTTTTTTATCCAATCCAAATAATCTTTGTCTTAGATGTATTTATTTTAAGACCAGAAAAACTAAAAAATAAAATAAAAACTTCGATGATTTCTAGAGCTGCAAAAAGGGATTTTGGTGAACCAATAAGGACTAGTGACGTCTCATCTGCATATTGTGATATCTCATGTTCAATGTCATAATTTAAAGTACCTTTAATAGCTTTGTTTGTTTAATCATTATTGCTAGGATTTCTTCCAACATGATAAATAAATATGACGCGACAGGATCTCCTTGCATGCATCCCCTTTGTGCAATAAACCTTTATGATAGATGGCCGCACTGTAAAATAGATGCCCAAAAGTTTGTATTTTGTATTTAATCCACTAAATAATATTGTCTACAAAACAAAAATATTTAAAGACTTGGTATATGAATGACCATGACATAGAAGCATATTCTTTATCAGACAAAAGAGAATTGTTAAACTTCCAAAGCACATGCATGGATTAAATTTTAACTCAAGCAAAACATTGGAGTGATCAGACCTGTAACCCGGTTTAATGAAACAGGTTTCAACTAAATTTGACAGACTTTCAGAAATAAGAAAATAACTCAAGACGACCTTGCTTCAATGGAATTTTTGCGCCATGTGTAGGCTTTTTCGTCTGGATTTAGAACACTATAATAATTAAGAAGTTGCAAATCTTCCATAACTTCTTATACTTTTGTACAAGCCTTAGAGTTATTATCTCCACTGTAATTACAATACTCAGCGGGTAGTAGGTTATGCATTGCTATCTATTGACTTTAACAGCCAAACAAACGTCGGTAGACAGTCAGCAAGTTCAAGCATTTTTTTCTCAGGTAAATGAAAAATTCATTGAGTAGTCATTTAAAAAGCCAACAAACCATGAAAATACCACACAGCTATCGTATCTACACTGTTACATATATTTAAACTCACTAAGGTTTTCTGTAGCGGATCAGTTCACATATTGTTTTGGCCTAATATCATAAATGTATCCATCGCGCTTTTTAAAACAAAAAGTAATGAAATGCAATGCATATTTTGATTTACTTTCTAAATTATGTTTAAAAACAACATACTGTAATTACAATCCAAGACTATCCTGAATAATTATTGATGTTTGTTATCTTAATTAGTAAGCCTAGTTCCATAGCATTTTTTATGACGGTGTCAACACAATGTATAATTGTGTTTTGTTTTGTTTTGTTTTATACAATGTGATACCTTTAGTTATATAAATGTAGTCAACAATTGATACTGAAAAATCTTAAGTATGTATGTTCATAAAAATATTTTACACTATAGTCTGGTTGATCTAAAACATTCGTAACATTAGTTTAAAGTACAGCTTCAACAGCGTATATGAATAATTTTCTCAACTGAGAATAAAATAGGTCAACCTTAGTAGACATGAAGCAAAGTTAAAGATATTTCATTGGTTCTAACTCTTTAAAAAATGTCAGGGTAATCGAAGCGTAGATCGTTTGGAACTTGTGGGTATTGAAGGTAAAACTTTATCTTTCTATCAATAATTATAAGTTTCACGTTCATTGTTATACAAAACAGATGAATTCATGAAACCATTGAATATTAATGTATTTATCATTATCATAAATAATGTCCTAGCGTACTTGGAGCTCTCTCTTGTTTTTGTTTTTGTTTTATCTAAAAGAAGTTAAATAAAATGCACAAAGTGTTATAGCCATGTGATTAGTAAACAGTTAGTCTGTATAAAACATTCAATTTCAATTTTAGTAATTTGTAAAGGCTGCTTGATAAACAAGTACACAGATTCAGATCAGGAAGTAATAACTTGGTAACTAGGTCGTCATAATAAAAATATAAACTAAAACTGTTATGATACCATACTGATCATACAGAAACAACGCCCTTAGAAGAGCTTAAATCTTTGGTATCTTTTGTATCCGGATGGTCGAGTAAAGTTCCCCTACCATCTCTTCGTTTATCAATAAAGTGAAATAGGTGATAACATTCCAGTATTTCAAGAGAAATAAACTGAGTGAGATGTGCAATGGGGTTATAGTAAAGTGTATTTATAGCTTAATGTGGCGATATTGAGATGCTGCATTGTCAAGTATTTTGAGCTGCATGGTTTTCCACAATATTCTGACCTTACATCCCCCTTCCCCCTTATAAAAGGAAAATAAAATGCTGATACCTTTTAAAAAAAATAATTTTAAAGCTTTTTTTGAAATGTGTAAGTGGATGTCATAATTATGACGTTTATGACGTTAAGAAAAACTATTGAAATTTCATTGTTTACAAAAAAGTTCAATAATAACATTTTATGTATGCTATTTTGTAGCAGATATCATCTTTTAGAATATTCCCTAAAATTTTGAGAAATTAAAAAATGGTTAAATGTTTGTTTTTCTTGAATCTGATGCACAACATAGTTTCCATCTCCATAAATTACAATTCAATCATAAAGACTATACTGTGTTCGAGTATTTCACCAATTTTTTTAAAGTGTCAAAATTGTCATAACCTATGCTTTGTGATATACCCCCTCCCCCTCCTTTAAAAAAGAAAAAGGAAAAAAAATCTTGGAAAATTGAAATAACCAATTTCCATGTAGTCTATTGCTTGGTACATATTTAAAATATTGTAAATATTATTATACTTTATCCTTTTTTGATTACAAAAGAGTGAAAATAGCCCAAGATAGTAGTTACAATAAAATGCAAAATAAGTATACATTCTTTGAATTATTTTATCATTACCTTGAGGCCTACCAACATTTAGTAAGTAGATGGTTAAATTTTTAATCTCTAATTATATGCCTGGACAGGATACGCAGACCACTTACTTGTGTATGTAGCATTACATATTTTGGAATATTCTTTTATTCAATAATTGTTTCAGGCTTCTCCAATTTTTATTAGAATCCATAAAAAGGGAAAAAAACATTTTGACAATCACCTCCGAGCAATTTTTGTTTGTGCTTGTATACTAGTAAAAACTCATTAATCAAGATTTTTCTGACATTTTGATCCAAGACCCTTTGTAATACAATATGGTAATGTTAATCCTGGGTGTACATAAAATATTTCTACATAATGATATTCACATTTGCAGCTACACAACTACAAAACTATAGCTCATAATTTGTCCTTGCATCAAGTTTTTCTTTTTTACCAATGGTTAAGTAATTTAAAATATACATATATTTTGTGGACAGCAATATGTTTTCTACGATCGAAGTTAATATTGGGAACGTCCACGTCCAGTCGACAAACTGTATTGACGTAAACGTAGCAGGTGGTTTACACAATCAGTGTATGAACCACACGATGGCTGTAGGTAACAACACATCGGAAAGACCACATCACACAAACTATGCAATAGAAAGTATCAGGATTATTTCTTTCAACAACTGGCCTCAGTTCAAACATCAAACTCCACAACAACTAGCAGAAGCCGGATTCTTTTACGCAGGTAACTGAGATCAGTTCTCATTAAAAACAACGTTTCGATGACCTGTCAGCAGTTAACAAATTTAAACAGATTTCTATAACTGTTCTTTTAGGAACAAAATTCAAAGTTTAGCAATATTAAAATTTTATAATTATATAACATGTGTTCGGATTTTTCCCCCCTATACGTTAGAAAATATCTAGTGTGTTTAAAAACAGATACTTTATAAGAAACTATTAGTAATCATTAATAGCAAAGTGTCCTTATCGGGTAATTAAAGATTTTATTATATAAATAGTGCCTGTTTTGGAGGGTAACAGTTGAAATTGACACCCCGAGAAAACCATTGTCAACCGACGTGAAGCGGAGGTTGACAATGGTTTTCGAGGGGTGTCAATTTCAACTGTTATCCTCCCAAACAGGCACTATTTATTTTGTTATACTGAATGTCTTTTTTAAATTTTTAAGAAAATTTTACTGTTTTTATATAGGAATAACGTGAATTCTACAGCGAACCGTACGCGCATAATTTTCGCGCATGTAACATTTTTTAATGTTACCCGTTGCCAAGTGCGTTGCTAACGCTGAGGGTAATAGTAAATAATATTAACTGCGTCTTAACCAATCAGATTTCAGTATTTAACATGAAAGAATAACAATATTTATCATTCCATGATTTTTATATACATTTGGTATTTGCTTTTGTTCAGGATATGAAGATGAAGTTATTTGCTTCTACTGTAATGGACGATTGAAGAACTGGAAATCTAACGGGGTACCTTGGGTGCAACATGCTCGTTGGTTCCCCTACTGTCCTTTTGTCCGCATAGTTAAGGGGAATCAATTTATTCGTACTATACAGGATCGTTTCAGTCAACCCGATAATAAAACAGGTGGGATAATAGAACGCATTAAAATCTTTGCTGTCCAGTGAATTAACGTTATTTAAAGATGTATTCGCATCCAATTTATATCTTTCCTGTATATTGTTCCTTATTATCCTTTTTTTAATTTCAAGTTGTATGAATAATCATAAATTTTCCCATTTACAATTATTAGCTATCCTGGGAAAAGAATGTTAGCAGAACATATGCAAATATATACACATACAATGATAATACATAAAATACCAATAGCTTTTTTTTACAAACTGCAAAAATTTTCTCTTTAAACACAGATTTATTTCATTATCAAATAGTACATAAAAAAATGCTTTTTAACATAAGAAACCATAATATGTCGTGTTTATACTTTGTATGGTGGCTATATTTCTGCTCCTTACATGCAAGATAAATTATATCAACATGCGACTTATTTATGTTAACATGCAAGTTATTTAAGTTAACATGCGACTTATGTATGTCAACATGCGAGATAATTATGTTGACATGCGACTTATTAATGTCAACATGCGAGTTAATTATGTTGACATGCGACTTATTTAAGTCAACATGAGAGTTAATTATATTAACATAGGCGTTAATTATGTTAACATGCAAGTTTCTTATGTCAACATATCGCAGGTCGACATAAATATATTGCATGTTAACATACTTAACTCGCATGTTGACATAAATAAGTCGCAGGTTGACATAAATAAGTCGCAGGTCGACATAAATATATTGCATGTTAACATAATTAACTTGCATTTCACCATAACTCAGTTGCAAGTTGTCATAAGAATGCTGCATTTTGCATCCATGGTGTCCGAGTACGGCATTAGAAAGTCATTTTGCACATATAAAAATAAAATTCTTTATAAAGAGTTGTTATTTTTAATGTCAACATATTTATCTTGCATGTAGAATATTAATTATCTTGCATGTTGGCAATTTTTTTCTTGCAAGTTTGCATAATTTATCTTGCAAGTAGGGGGCAGAAATATGCCACCATAGATTTGTTCTAAAATCTACAAACATTAAAATTCTAAAATTTGTAAATGTTATATGCTACGAAATACAAAAATTTAATAAAAAAAACAAAACTAATTCTTGACTTTAATGCAATTTAGACAATTGATAAAAAAGATATCACGTTTGCTATTTTTATAATTGTGATATTGAAATTATTGTGGTTTTTTTTTAACTTCACATGTTCACATATCTAGTTCGATTTTTCCTTCAGAATTGAGGATTTTTCTTAAAAGGTTTCAAATGTAGTATGCCGCTATGAATCAAGTTTTTAAAACATAGTGTTTTTTTTAATACTTTAACAAAGTATTATTTCAAATTGATTGTTGAGCAAAATAGTACCAGATATTTTGCCTTGTCAATAGTTATTATTTTACATTCTTTATTAATTTACATTCTGGAAAGCTACAAAACACTTCTATAAGAAAAATATGATTCTCTGATAAATTTTAGATATAATTAAGGTCAACATCTAAATTACAAAAATAAATGTCAAATATTTCCAATATAATGATTTTTTTTTCAACCGGGAATCTTCTTACGGCCTCTACACTATGTGCTCTGGGTATTCATATTTAGCATTTTCTAATGCTCCGAAACACTGTTATTATGAACCGTGGGTTTCAACAAGGCTTACAAAAAAACTCGCAATATTTGGCTCGCAACAAATGGTATTATTCAACAGCATTGTGACTGATTACATTTAAAATGATACATAAAATAGTTGGTCTAGTATATAACAGTATATGTATAGTTCTGTCAGTGACTTTTTTTTTATAGGTTTGGAGGAGGAAAACCGCCAATTAAAAGAGCAGAAGACCTGTAAGATCTGTTTAAATGCCGAGGTGGGGGTCGTTTTCCAGCCCTACGGACACCTGTGTTGTTGTGTGCAGTGTGCTTCGGCTCTCAAAAAGTGCCCGATCTGTAGAAAACAGATTTCTGGCTCCGTGCGCACCTTTATTCCTTAGAATAATTCAGCATTGCTTCGCGGTTTATAAAGCGATAACTATATTATGTTATACTTGTATAAATAGGTAGAAATTGAATTCAGTGCTGAAATGGATAACAAGGATAAAAGGTAATACACATTTTAATAAGTCTGATTGCTTTATCATTGTGTCTTAATGTTAATCACGCATCAGAAACATTCCATTTTACCTGTACATGATAAGCTTCAAGTTTGCTTTTCAGTTTTATAATAGTTCCACTATATTTTGTGATACAATATTATTTTTAAAAAAACTATGATGCATTGTCATAGGAATTGCATCATATGATATATATTAATAATTACACCCATCGAGGAAGTCGAATGATAAATGATGAATGAGATTAAATTGGTATGTACAACATACTTGTTACTTAAAAGGGAAAAAAAGCTACTTTATTAATACAGTGGAGAACAAAATGCTACGATACAAAAAAATTTAACTGGATAAGCATTTTAGAACCTCCATTCAATGAAAACACTATCAAATACTGCATAGGTTGGTTCCAACAATCAAATCTTATAAGGTTATTATCTTATTTAAATTAGGCTTACATATTATTTTCTTTGCAACTTATGTAAATTTGAGATAGAAACAACAGAACATTTGTTTACGGAATTTTCCTGACGAATAGAATTGAAGAGCTGTTTCTAACAAAATTCAATGTTCCTTTTAATTTGCGTTTGATAAAACTAGCATACGTTTGGTAAATACATGTATAATAATAAAGATGTAAACACAATTCTTAAAGACTAGTGTAAAACACTACATTTTTTTCAATGTAAATTAAAAACTTAAAAATAACGACCTTTTACTTTATATAAAGTGATTTCTGACAAATTTCTGATTGAAATTTTGCTGTTAATTTTTGCTAATATTTAGAATATGAATGATTTTAGAAAACAATACAGTATATGGGCTGTTTCAGGTAGCAATTAAAATATGTATTATTGTGTTTCTTAATTATATGAGTTGTTTCAGGTAGCAATTAAAATATGTATTTTTGTGTTTCTGAATTGTCACTTTATACGAATTACATGTAGACGTATTTATGTAGCCGTTTTATGTATATTTTTGATGAAGAGTATGTTTGTTTGTCTGTCTGTATGTCTTTCTCTCCCATTAACCTGTAACTGATAACTGTTTTTCAAAGTATAATGACTTCAAAAAATTTATGATGGTAAACATATAACAAAGTGAAAGTCAAGTGCAAAAACTCCACTTGATGTATCATCCATTTAAATTTGAAGAAGACAGAACGAACAAAATCTTAAATAATTATGGCAATCAAAGGTGAAAAACTTTAACCAACTCCAAAAACCTTGATCTCCAGCATCTAAACTTCATAGCCTAGATTCAGCATCCCAGTTTGTGAAGTCCATAAATATTCTTAGATGCGCCGTCCATGCAAGTGTAGTGAAGTTAGGAACTGTAGTAACTTGCATGTGGGACCTGTCCCAAAATATTGATCCGGACGCAAACGCCGATGGTATAGCATACACTCACCTTGACTTCTTTTGGCGAGACCGAAAATTGATAATTCTGTACATTCTTAAACTTAGAAAGTAAGCCCTCAATTTTTTTTCCAAGACGTTAATTGTACTTTTAAAACAGTAATTTTTATCTACTCATCATTGTTAACACAACCAATGTCATTCTTAAGAAAACTGCAAAAATTCGCCATGTCATCAGCTAGCTTTCAATGATTACTCTGTATATTCATATCTCTAAATGAAGCCTTTTTTCAATAAAGGTTTATATTCTATATATAATGCGACATGCATGTTTTAGTTACACTGTTCCCCCGATTATGTTATGAAATTTTTTATCCCTCTTTTCTCATTTTAACTGTTAGAGGCATTGTCAAAAAATACAAATCTTATTAATACTGGTAGCCCATATTCTTTATCCAACAACTTTAAAGATGTTTCGATATTGTGAACTTCCTCATCCGGCCATCTAAGGAATTTGAAAAAAAAACATTCTGTGGAATCATTAGAATTCGTGGTGCCTAAATTTTCTTGGTATTCGTGGGTACCCCTTGCCCACAAATTTACATCCTCAATGAAAACAATATTAAAGATTTAGCTTACCTACTCAAACTGAAAACTGACACATCCACGAAATTACATCCCCACAAATAAGCAAAAAATCCACAATCCACGAAAATTGGCCCCCACGAAATTAAATGATTCCACAGTAATAAATCAGATGCTTATCTGAAAACTAGAAGTTAGCGCAGTCTGATGTTACGTGTAATTATTACCATTTTTAAAAATTATCCTTGACTAATCATTTGTTATCCTAGTTTCTAAATTACACAAAGATGTGACTATGCATGTATATCACTAGAAAGTACCATAAAAAGTATGTTTTACACTAAAAATGCGTGGTAAATAAGTATCACTAGTTAAAATGAAACATAATTGAAAAATTGCCATATCATGTCTTAAAGTCTGTAGAAATAAAGGTGATTAACAAATGTAATTTGTCAGTACTTTCCGACCAAAACAAAAACAACCCTGAGCTCAGCCAAAAAAGTACGAGAAGGTGCGATGGAATAAATGGCGTGCCGCATTTCAGTAAAAAATAGAGCAATATTTACAAAACTTACATTGGTATTATTTTCACGTCATATGGACAGAGCTGGTTAAATCTGAAACAAGCAAGCAGTGCAAAAAGACAGACATACGAATTAGCTGGAGCACTAGTGCTTATATTTCAAAGTAATCCTACTCATGATTCTGATCATGTGCATGAAAAGCAAAAGGACCCAACAAAGATGCTAGGACCCAGTGCTCTAGCAATAAACAAGCGGACTTAAGTTAGCATGTTCGTATTACTGGCTCTCTGGGTCTTGAAAACAACCCATTCATTTTCATTACTGTCTTTATAAGACTAGGATGCTTTTGTCAAGTTTTTCTAAAAATTTTTGAGTCGTTCAAGACGATAAAAACACGGAAAAATAAAAGCATTTCAAAGAGTGGTTTAATCAAGAAAATAATCATCAAACTTATTCCAGCAAGTCCTGTTTCATATGTACACAAGGCATTGCATTTACAATATTGATAAAATTAAATTAATAGAAATTTGGCAAATAAAATAAGGCAGGATACTTTTTCAATTTTTGAAAGTGTGCGCAGCATACATAAAGAATGATTAAATCAGAAAACACATTATAATAAAAGTTCTTTTTCAACATATAAAAGTCACTGCAATTGCATAAAGTAAATTCAAGAAAAATGATTTTCTCAGTATAAAATCAATCTACATCAGGACTTCCTATGGGATAAATGTTCTCACGGTGCCGCGGATCTCAGCCCTACAGATTGGACACTGCCGGACGGCGGGGGCACACATCACACAGCAGCAAAGGTGTCCACAGGGCAGGAACACCACCCCCACCTCAGCATCTAGACAGATCTTGCACGTCTTCTGCTCACGTAACAGCCGGTTCTCCTCCTCCAGATCTATAAATAGACAAGGTTACATCACATCTATAAATAGACAGTTACATCTGATTTATAAATAGACTAGGTTACATTTGATATTTATGTATAAATAGGCAAAGTTTTCATCAATCTGTTCATTAGACACACAGATTGACACATTCACAAACAGATTATATAATAGAACATCCACATACATTTATGAAATGAATCTAGTTTCTACCTATGTTAGGCCACCTAAAATTAATTCTACATATAACAACACTTCAAAATACCTAACCTATGACGGAGAGCGATAAAATTAAAACAAACCAATTTTCAAACAAATGATCTTTTTCATTTACATATATATAAATCGAGTGAGTATTCACACTACAAATAGGTTATCTCTTTTATATTGATCTCTTCTGATAATCCCCTTGAGTATCTGATTTATAGTCCATAATGTGCTCTAAGCATTTGGAATTTCTACAGACTACAGTATTTTAGTAAAATATCAAACTGAAAAATATCAAATTAAAATCAGGGTTTGTATGTTTTTTTTAAAACTCAATTTCTCCTAAACCTACGTGCATGGGTTACATTAAATGAAGAATTCAATTCAGACAGCCTTATACATAACTTGTATAACTGAAGAATGATTGGTGGTTTTTTGAAAATGATTGGTTGGGAACATATGCTTTGTTTGATAAGTACATCTGAGTGGATGATATGGAAGAATGTAATTCAAATGTTTTTACAATGTAATTAAAATGTAATTACAAATTCAAAGTAATTTTTTTGTTTACCTTTGGATCCCGGTTCTACTGTAGTGTTAGATGACGTTCCTCCTGTAAAGACAACAATAACCATCAGTGAATCAAACTTCTAACTCACATAATATCAAATAAAAAAAAATTAAAACTAAAATATGTTGAAATCTCAATTCAGCATTTTATGTGCAAGACCGCATAAGCTCAATCTGACACACTATAATTACATGGGAACATAATCAATTTTTAAATTTATCTTATTGCAATTTATTTAGCCAGAAACAGTTTAAAAATCCATCACATTCTGATACATGTATGTCACTAAATGTTGCATACTTCAAAAAATACTTTTAAAGAAACAAGCCTTAGAATAAAATGATTTGTTAATTCATACCAAATCAATCAACTAAGAAATTAGATTTAAGTATTTCTGTGTATGACAACTTAATTTACGTACCTGAGATAGGAGCACGTTGATTGGTCCTGGTAGGTGATGGGTCAGAGCGGGGTGGAGAGATATCTAGAGGGATATCTGGAGGGATTTCCGGCGGGATATCTGGAGGGATATCCATGGTTCCCAGGTCATGTGAGGAGGACACATTGAGGGCCCCTGGATTTTCCTCCAATGTCAGGACCGCATTCAGTAGAGCCTCAGCAGTCGGATAGTCGTCACCTAAAAACACACATCATAGAGAATGACAGAGGGGTATTTGTCTTTATAGTCTCAGCAGACTATAAACATGTACATGAAACAAGAAGGCTATTTGACTTCATAGAACTGATCAGTGAAGATTGAAGAATAGCAACAGTTGGACAACGGAGAATCACAAAGAGTGAACATCAGCTACAATTAAATTATTTTTTCCAAAAACTGTATTCAAAAAGTGTACTTGACAGAGAAATTTTAATAAATAATGTTCCAGTAACCAATCTCTCTCTCTCTCTCTTAATTAACTGCTGTTCCAGTAAACTCCCCCTACCTGTTTCTCTCAGTCTCCTCTCTATGACCTGCATCACGCTGTTCCGACTAACCCCCGTCTCCAGAACAGCTCGAACCATGGGCAGCTCCATTCGAGCGCGGACCTCGCGAGCCTCAACTTGATGTTCTAAGAGAAAGAGGTCAACAAGTTTTTTTTCATTAAAAGGTAAGAATTGCTTCATCCATATTTTCATTTATTAGTTCAACTCAATGTTTCTGTGTATGGTAACATTGATAAATGTCTCAATAAATGATCTTTGACCTTTGTTATTCATTTTTTTCATGTACCAAATTGTAAAAGTTTAAGACACCAAAAAAAAATCAACTCAGTTCATACCATTGTCATATCATCATCAGCTTGTTGAATATTCGTGGAAAATTATTTATTCAGCTAGTTAGTGTAGATTTGATTTAGCACCTTTCTACATGTATCTATTTAACAAAGATGCATGGATATAATTATATGCCTCATAAATAGCCATGAACTTGATTTGGCAGAGACCACCTTTTTTCATAGATTCTTCAATAAGTTAACAGCCAAATACAGGATGTTTGCAGTATGTGTACATGTACATGATGTCAGATAATTGGAATTTTTCAGATGCTTACTTTAATCCTACAAAGTCATGTATGAACATTCAACAAGATACACATTTTGTATAATCTTACCTGGAGTGCTATTAAGGTGACTAAATCTTTCCTGTGTGCTTTGTATAAACTGGTCCCCCTTCACCGTACGGACAAAAGAACAGCGGGGGAACCAGCGAGCATGTTCTGACCAGGGGTCATCCCCAGGCTCCCAGTTCCTAAGACCCCCGTCACAGTAGAAACACTTTACATTGTCACCAAAACCTGGTAAAAATACAGTACAGAATGGAAATACTTCAAATTTTCACCAAAACCTGGTAAAAATACAGCAGAGAATGGAAATACTTCACACTATTATCAAAACGTGAACAAAATCTACACAGAAAATCTCTGATCAAATATTCTGTACAGAAACTGATGAATTACTTAATATGTGTGTATGTACTGTAAATGTGAAGATATTTGATACTGGAGATGTTTCTCAAAATCTATCAACCAAACAGTTTCAAACAAATATTGTGTCCTTTTACTCAATACCATGCTACATGTACATATGTGTGATTACTTCCACAAAAACAACTTTATTATCTCTTCCTTAACTATAACTTGGCCCTTTTTATGGACAAAGTTAACTTAAAAATTTAAAAGTTCAATTGAAACAGATGTATCCCATAAATGAATTGGTATATTGCTGATACTGCCAAAAAATTTTATTTATAATTCTAATAAAGATGTCCAAAGTGAATTCCCAGTTACCTGCGTAGAAAAATCCAGCAGCGGCCAGCTGTTGTGGTGTCTGATGTTTGTACTGCGGCCAGTTATTGAAAGAGGTCAACCTGGTACTTTCCACCGCAAAGTTGGCGTGCTTCGGTCGGTCTGTGTTGATACCTAAAGCTTCCATGTGACCCAGACTCTGGTTGTTGGAGCCTCCTCCCACGTTGATGCGGTGTGCGGGCTGGATCGGGGTCATTCGTACGTTTCCCACATTGACCCCCAGGATGAAGGGGCACCTGGGGAACTTGTTTTTGTGCTCGATGTGAGGTTTCTCACCGACGTCCCAGTCCCGCAGAATCCCGCGACAAAATACACACTGTACTCGGTCACCTACGCCTAAAAAAAACACAAAAAACAACAAGCTTGACATGGAACTCAAAAATAAATGATTTCATGTTCACCCAGGCTCTTCTTGTTTGTAACATTGTCACGCTATAAGAAGTTCTCATCAATCAATCAGAACCCCTGAAGAGTCAGTTATGACCAGTTCTGTATGTACATACTAACAGTACGTACACTTGTAATTAATAAAGGTGCAGAATGTATTTTTGGCTTTATAAAATTATATCAGCAAACTGATAAAACCCTCTGTCTAACGAAATTAAAAATGATGTTTCAGAAACATAAACTATTAATTGCATGAATGTATAATTGTTTGAGATACACATACGTCATGTATATGAGGTTTTATGCTCCCAGGAAAAATTTATAGGGATAATTCTTCATTTCTTCCTCCTCATCATAAATAAACCATGTACAAACTCAACGTCTACACACCTGTATAAATGAATCCAGACCGGGCCAAATCATTGGGCCTCACATTGGCCGTGGGGGGGAACTCCCTGAATGTGTCCAGGCGGTTCTTCTCGTACCGTAGGAAGCTTGGATTTCCCATCAGCTGGGCGGGCTCCAGGGGGGGTGTCTCGTTTTGGGGGGAGGAGATTCCCCCACTTTGGGAGCGAGGGAGGCTAGCAACAGCAGGCTGAGGACCTGTCAATCAAAGACCTGTCATTATAAGTCATACAGGGAGGTCATGTTGACTGATTTATACTTTTAACCTTCGTACTGGTCAAATTTGACAGATAGACAATTCATACTTCATTTAGCATCATTTATAGTTCATTGATTTTAGGTATAATGTATAAAGAATCAAATTATATTTATATGATGAACATAATTTTGACCTCTATATGAAGATATTAATTTAAATATGACACACATGAATTGATAATTAAGGTTTTCATATCATTCGCATCATTTTTTTTAAAAAATCATTTTCCAACTAAAAATGAGTATAATATACAATGTGTAATGGTTAAGCTATCCCAGTTTCCTTTTTAAGTAGAAATATCTTTTAAAAACTTTGGTCCACATTTTAAATATGTTTGCTCTGTGTACTCTGCAAAAAAGACCCTTTTTACACAAAATATCAGCCTTTTCACCAACCTGATAATCCTATGCTAAACCTTTGTGGTGGCTGTTCCAGTGACCCTCCCTCCTGGCTGTTACTTCTGCCTCTCCCACTATCCCGAGATCCAGTTGACCCTATAGACGAATCCCTGGATCCACCAGGGAAATTGTTGGATCCCGACGTGGAGTCTGAAGTGTGGCTCATGCTCCTTCTTCTTCCCGAGATCACAGGGGTATTATCTTGCTCAGCGAATCTCGTGAGATCTCTATCCTGCTCAACGTGTGGCCTGACTAACAAGTGACTGATTCTTTGAAGAGCCGGCAGAAGTGGTTCCTCCAACAAATGACTATAAATTGGAATATTGTTTGTTTCACTTTGGTTGACGATTAAAGGGCAATTAGCATTTAGCTTTTTGTGAACCGATTTAACCTCTTCACCCGGGGACCAGTTTTCTTTCTCTGAGTGACAGAAATAACAGCGAACTTTATCTTCGATGCCAGTGTAGAAGAATCCTTCCTCAGCCAATCGAATCGCAAATACTGTCCCGTTCCAGTCCTTGTAGGTATATAGCCTATTAAGCTCACTATTGCACAGTTTTCTGATATTCAAATCTGAGTCTGAGATTGAAAAATTCTCCAAGGTATAAATCAATTCCTCATCCATAGTACATAGAATATAATGAAACACCAGTCATATTTTTTCATTAGAATAAAACAAAATACAAATATTACCTAATATTTTAAAATTATTGTTAATATTTATTTTGTTCTTAATGGATGCTTCCGAAACACTCGGAGTAGTCAAGATCACTTTTGCTTGGATCGTGATGACTCACAAAAAAAGAATTCCTCATGCAGTAACACCTATGCTTTCCGACTGTCTTAAATTTCTGCTTTGGATTCGCCCAGACTTCACTTTTATACCCCTTTAAAAGAACTGATTGGATAAAGTATGCTGGGTCATGGAAATTTGCTGACGCTGAAAACAGTTTTATAGTTTGATTGTTCTGTAGTTCATTGGAACTATTAAGAGAGTTTTCTGTATCCACAACCAACAAAAGCAAAAAAACAAGGGAGAGCCTAAAAGTGAATCTTGCGAGTCCTCGGCCAGTTAAAGACCGTATTCTGTAAGGAGAATGTCCAAGAACAAAATTAATCCAACAAGGGTCGTCACAAAATACTTCAGGCAGTGTAGATTTGGGATCGTCAGGGTAAGAAGGTATGCTCAAAGAAAAGATTTGACTATGCAACAATGTCTCAAAACTTGTTACCAGCTTTTCTATTACTAGAAATGTATATTCATGAAGAGATTCCACAAAACAAGAGCGATCAAAACACAGGGAAGACTCAGTATTTCTCAGGGGAGGCAAATAGATCTCTGACGACTCGGAGGGATCTACTTTCCCAGAGGGATGGATATCAGAATACTCCGGTCTCCCTTTCTCCGGGACTGATTCAGGTTCCTGATCTTTTAGATCTGGTTCCGGATTTGTCGGGTGTAAACACTGGTTGCTAAGCGATGATTGGTCCTTCCAAGGAATGGTCATGATGTGTTAGTTTGTTCCCTTGACTACAGGCGGGGGTCATATTTAGATTTCCTGAAATGGATTAAAAAAGAGTGAATTAAAAAAATCATAAGGATGTGTGGTATCGTATGAGTTTCCTCACCTACCCTTTTTGTAAGACCTATATCCTTATTTTTTTTTTAAATCAGGATCAAAATCCCCTACCTTTAAGGTAAGGTTTGTGGCTTGCATTTTTTTTAGAGGTTGTACCAAGTTACATACCATTTTGTTCACTATACTAAAGTATGGAACGCCATAGCTGCCTTAAGATCAATTTCATATTATATGAACTGGTATCTTATTTATATGCAATAGTAATATCATTATATGCAGTGGTAACATCATTATATGCAGTGGTAACATCATTACATGCAGTGGTAACATCATTATATGCAGTGCTAACATCATTATATACTATTATATCACCATTATATTCAGGGGTAAAATCTTTATATGAAGTGGTAACATTATTACGTTATGTCGTAAGATTATTATGTGCAGTAGTTTATTCATTATATGCTATGAATAAATCTTTATATGATATGATAAACTCATTTCATACAGAGCTAATCTCATAATGAACTCTTGTTCAATCGTTAGGTTATATGGTACACTCTTCATGTGCAATTGCAAAATCCTTTTATGCAGTGCAACTTCTTGACATTAGGTGATAAGTTCATTATATGCAGTACTAACATCATGTTATGGTGTATTAAAACCATTATGTATGGTGGTAAAACCTTTATGTATTGTGGTGAAAGCTTTACATGCAATTGTAAATCCTTTATATGATGTGACAATTTTATAATATGCCTGTTGAGTCATTGTATTATGAGGTCAGTTCTTTACATGATGTGATCATTTCATTATATGGAGTGGTAACTTCTTTTTATGCAGTCGTAACTCTTTATGATGAGGTTGTAAACTGGTTCTCGCTGAAAAGTTTTAATGGGGAAGATGTCCAGTTTTATTTTTAAAAAGATGCCGCGCTCTTTGTGACGATGCACATTTCCTGGTCAACTTGTCGTTTGTTTCGAAGAGAGAGAGAGAGAGAGAGAGAGAGAGAGAGAGAGAGAGAGAGAGAGGTGTGGGAGGAGGTGGGTCCGGGGCTAATTTTAAGTAATTTCATGGAAATTTTAAGAAATTTTAATTTTTCTGGGGCGGGGTCCTCCCCACGACCCACCCCCGTTCAAGACCCCCATGCATTAAACAAATTAAAACATTAAACAAATTGTAAAATTGTTTCACTGAAAAATGTGTTTCATGGCATATCCGATTTTTGTTTCAAAGAGGCATATTTTTAAAGATTAAACTTCGAAAAAAAAAACTCCGAAGTTAAAAAACGGTGTTTTAAATCTTAGCAAACTTTATCGTGTCTAGTATAGCCGAGTGGTTATGCAGGATGTCCGAATAATCACTAACTGCTTGGTATTTTTTAAATTAATTTTGAAAAGGTAATACCCCTATTCCGATGGTTTTGAAAATAAATGATGTCGGGATAAATAAGTTTCAAAACGCTTGTCATTGTAATATTTTACATGTGTGCTGATTTTTTCAACGTTACCGACTTTGTTCACATTATAAACATTTGTAGCTGCAGATCTGCAGCTTAAACATTTGCTGCTGAACGAGGAAGTAACGCATTAATCGATAAAGTTAATGTATCTTTTTTTTGTAAAATATGTCGTTTTCAAAATATATATACATATTGTTCGACATCGTTAAAAGCAAGCCGTGCAATAATGTATGAATCAGCAAAATACGGATAAGTTTGTTCCAAGCACCATGGTTTATATGGATGCTATTAAAATTATTTTAAATAACAATCAAGAGCAAAGTAACTCCTCAATTTAAACGTTTTTGAAGAGACAGAATTAGATTTATTAATTCAAAAAGCTCCAAAAAATTACATACATATTTAAAACACGATAGCAAGTAGAAATCAAATTGTTCTATGTTCCAATATCAAGATACATAAAGTGATCTTCCTAACTGTATACGCGGATCTAGAAGCAGAGGGGGTATACTATTTCTACAAAGTACAATCATTTTTTGAAATTTATTTTACTTTTAAAATTAAACGCGTACTCTACTAAAAGTTCATTCGATTTATCACACATCGATGTATCAAGAACAGAGAATATCTCTCTCTCTCTCTCTCTCTCTCTCTTCAAAATAAACGACAAGTTGACCAGGAAATGTGCATCGTCACAACGAACGCGGCATCTTTTTAAAAATAAAACTGGACCTCTTCCCCATTAAAACTGTTCAGCGAGAACCAGTTTACAACCTCATCATAAAGAGTTACGACTGCATATAAAGAAGTTACCACTCCATATAATGAAATGATCACATCATGTAAAGAACTGACCTCATAATATAATGACTCAACAACGGCATATTATAAAATTGTCACATCATATAAAGGATTTACAATTGCATGTAAAGCTTTCACCACAATATATAAAGGTTTTACCACCATACATAATGGTTTTAATACACCATTACATGATGTTAGAACTGCATATAATGAACTTATCACCTAATGTCAAGAAGTTGCACAGCATAAAAGGATTTTGCAACTGCACATGAAGAGTGTACCATATAACATAACGATTGAACAAGAGTTCATTATGAGTTTAGCTCTGTATGAAATGAGTTTATCATATCATATAAAGATTTATTCATAGCATATAATGAATAAACTACTGCACATAATGATCTTACGACATAACGTAATAATGTTACCACTTCATATAAAGATTTTACCCCTGAATATAATGGTGAAATAATAGTATATAATGATGTCAGCACTGCATATAATGATGTTAGCACTGCATATAATGATATTACTATTGCATATAAAAAATATACCAATTCATATAATATGAAATTGACCTTAAGGCAGCTATGGCATTCCATACTAAAGTCTTTTTTCTCATGAAATTCAAATGAATTTTGCCCGTCCCGTTTTATAACTACATAAGGTCAAAGTTCATGATTTCCAATTTTCATTTTGATGAAATGTAAACATTTTCGTGAAAATATGTACATTTTATATGTGACTTTTATGGGGGTTATTTATGCTTAAAATGTTCGAAAATAATATCACTATTAATATCATGATTCACTTTTATTAACTTCTGATGAACTATCTAAAAATAGACTAAAATGCAACAAAAGTCTTAATTTTGGACAACTGTTATGTAAACGAAAACATCTTATTTGAAACCTTTCCAAGTCCACCGATTTCAGGAAAAACGTATCTTAGAATATGTGTTATCTGATGTTTCTAAAACGCTATTCAAAACCATATAATGCGGATTTCTTTTTTGTGGAAATTGATAAAATGCATGTGTCCTCTTATTTTTTTATTGACACTAAAAAAACCCGCGAAATAAAAAAAAACTGAAATCAACTATGACGTCATATAAATTTTGACGTCATAACTAAATAAAGGGTAGTTGGTGTTACGTCACAATGAAAATGTGTGAGTTATCTCCCTGTAACCGCAAACCTTACCTTAATGGAAGTTGATTGCCACGCATCTCCTTTAGGTCAATAAAATTATACAAATACCCAAAAGTTCTACATGACATTGTGTTCTATTCTGAATGTTTTGTTGGCTTTTTCACATTGTGCGAGGTATAGATGTTCGTAGAGTGAAATGACTTTTCCAGTTGACAAGCATTGTTACTTTAAGTTAGGATGGTGTTTGTTAGTGCATATAGAAGAAAATAAACTTAAGGTAAACATGTTACATACAGTTTTGTACAGTAGATAAATTATCTTAGAAGAGAATGGTACAGTCTGTCCCAAGATATTTTTTGTGGCATATTTTCTTAAATTATTCGATATTTATAAATACCTCTTGGTTCAGACAATATTGTTGCATTCAATAGACTAAGTATGAAAAAATCCCACGATTTATCTTGGGACAGACTATAGTATTTTCCCTGTTTAATCTGAAATTTACTGATTGGAAGGGGGTATCCCAAAGACATTGTACGTGGATACCCTGTGTTGCTATAATACAATATACTACAGGGTGAACTTTTCCCACAGAAACACGCACATGTGATCCGCGCGCCAAAATTTTACTGCAGTACCAACTTCCCATAGGCCCAAGCTTATTAACATAAACCCCGTTGCGCACCTCGCATTCTTGGGCATTATGAATGGCAACATTCCAAATATTCCCCACCCTTAACTAGCATCCAAACATGGGAGCATAAGCAGTCATTCACTAAGAAGGACATTTTACTTTATGAATAGACCTTGGTAAAAATCTGGGAATCCCCTTGGCCGCATATAGGAAAAAGAGCCCAAACGAAAGAGAGGAAAACGGCGCGGTGTAACATAAACCTATCTGCACCTCGCATTCGAAAGACAACTTTTCACATTCTTACCTTTCATAAAAACATTATCGACATCGTTAAGAATCAAACAAAGATTTCTGGTTGAATGTCTTCTTTAAGTAAATTTCTCTACCAAGCTGAAGCAGCCCAATCGCTGGGATCATAGGTAATTTAGCGGTGTCCAGTCAAACCGAGCACAGACTATTTCACTTACACGACGTACATTCGTATACATACAAAAAGATAACGCGCGTACAAAAACAACTTATCTCGTGGTCCCAGTTATAACAAAGTCATTTAAAGATATAAAATGAATGATATCTTAATTAATTTATAAAGCACATATCAGAAAAAGAAATTTTAGAAAGTTTTTTTTTTCTGATCAACAATAAATTAACTGTTGGGTGCATTTTTAAAACTGAAGAAAGTGCTTTAAAATGTTTCCTGTATATACAGATATGATGTTTCAAATAACTTATTATTGAATTAGTACATGCATGTCGTTTTTGATACCATAACAGACACTGGTGTCATAAAACTTAGATGAGTTGACTTTTATTTTTAGTCTTACCTAATACCCTATAAGTTTTTTGGTGTGTGTGTGTGTTTTTTTTTTGGCTTGTCAAGATTTTTTGGATGAGTCTGCCCCTCCCCCCACTTTCAATCAAAGTACTGAAAGTACTGTTAGACGGTGGCGCCGTTTGAAAGTGGCTTATACATGTATGATAATTATTGTTGTCGAAAATCCAAAGCCAGTATCCCATACATGTACTAATACTTATCGCTTACTTGCACAACTGGTCGTGAGTTTCCTACATGGGTAATTCTGTGGAAATTGTAGTTGTGTTCACAATCCACACTTTTACAAATGTTGTCTCTCTTTATCGTCATCTTTTGGGGAAAACCCATAGATTTATCACAGTGGCCTTTGTAGTATAGAAGTTTGTATCTATATGTTTGTATCCATATCAATTGACATTAAAAATACATGTACTACATGTTTGTATTTTGATTGCCCCAGAATGACTCATTAAATATGTGGGTGGCCACCACTGGTAGCCAGAAATACATTAAGTTTGATTGGGCAATTTTTTTCTCAAGTCGGTATTTTTTTTTATCGGTTTTATGGTATATTACCGGGAAGGGTATTTTGTTATTTTCGTTTCAATAGTGAATAAATCTATAGGTTTTAAATAGGTTATTCTGTTTCAGTGCAGGAGGGGCTTTAACTGTAGGCCGCGGAGCATGATCATGAAGGGTAAGTTGAAGGCTAAACGTACTTGTGGGTTGTTGGACTGGGACCGAAATACATTAATGAAGCAGGGCGTGACGCACAAGGGACGTACGAAGCTTGAGTTTGACGAACGTTAATTGTCGGGATGTGAATCTTCCACAATGTGAAGATTTCCACTTAGTAATTTTATAATTATATTTTTATTTTATATGATTCTTTTTTTATTTAGATATAAAGTGTTCAACTGAAAATGTATAGTATTGCTTTATTTATAAGCATTCCAATGCATTTTGCATGCTATTTTAAGGAAAAATCGAAATATCTAGCTCCGAAAAGAGCCTGGTAAGGTACCCTGAATTTTTGGGAATTAAATGTTAATGCAAATTAATAAGGAATAAAATATCAAGAAAAATCATATAAAATTGAGGAACGTCTCGAGTGTCCTTAAGTAAGCATTTATGTCATGATAGTTTTGTGTACTTTATAAACAAAAGCTGCCAATACATAAGAATCTAAACGTTTAAAGTTAAGGAAAATATCATGCATTGATAGTATGATATATAATATGGTATGGTATGGTATGGTATAATGTGTTTAAACTTGAAAACCGTCATCGACATTTTTAGATGTCAAATAAATGTATATCAATAATGAATAGATTGAATCATTTTTATTTGTCAAATAGAATAAATGGTTAATCTATAGACCAAGCGGGGTGTGGTGGGATGTTAACGGGATGCTGAGGTGTGAATGAAGACGCTATTTATTAAAACAAATGGTAAGTAGACCTTGAGGACAAATCTCTTCATAACACCATACTTAACACTGCCAAGATGTCTTGACTAAAAACAATTGTTCTGAGTGGGTAGACTTACTGACACATTTACATGTTAACTTTACTAATGCGCGAATTTAGAGGGAGGAGGGGTTAGAAGGTCAAGATTCCCCCCTCTCTGCAAAATTTCAAATTACGTTATACAATTACCAAAAATATGCCTCTGACCCACTGGCAAACACAAATAACCGTCTGAACCCCCCCCCCCCCTCCGTGGACAAATTTACTGGTTCCGCGCATGTTGATTTCCTTAAACTTACTTGGTTATTTTCTGGAACTTTTTATCTTAATTCTCTTTATGGACTAGCGATCATATTTTTCTTATATTAAGTTAAAATCCTTTTGAATGATCGTGAGCATAAACGAGTCAACGGAAGGTAACCATTTGATGTTAAGGAGGCTCACTACACCTTGAAATTTTTTTTCAAATCAGCAGAAAATTACTTGATTATGATAGATATCATAATTGATAAGAAGTGTTAAGTCAAATAGGTAAACAATGTGCAATTTTGAAAAAAAATAACATTTTCAAAAATTGAATTCAGTAAACATTAACAAAATCTGCAGGCGGATTCGAACTCCCGATCTGCTTTTTAGAAACCCAATACTTTAACCACTGAGCTATGACGATATACAACCCAGTCGAACGATAAAAACATTTCAACAAAACATTTAAATCGCCATCGTGTGCCGTAGTGTCTTAAAAAGTATAAGTCTAGGTGTAGTGAAGTACCTTAAGTAAGTGTTGCGGCTGTTCGGCATTTCTACTCTTGAATATATATATAAATCATTTTGATATACAGCTTACATTGTTGAACTAGCCCTGTATACACTTTGCTTTTGTAAACGGATACAATTCAGAGATATGTTAAAGTTACAGGATTAAACAAAACACTCAATGAAACGAAACGGCAGCAATCGTAACGTAAAGCAAACTTTAACATATTCATTAGATTATTTTGTAAAACGTTAAATGTGGGGTTAACATATGAATGAGTTATTGCTAATATGATAAGGGAGATTGAATGTTGGAAAATACTGAAACGTATGATTGAGTTTTGGGTGTTCTTTAAAAGCATGCGCATGAGTTTTGGAACCAGACCAAACGGATTATATTGTAGTATTACATGCAATGTACTTTAAAACTTAACGTGTATGACGAAATTTGGCTATTTAAACATTGACTTGGAATTTAAAAAATAGAGATAAAAGAACTATTTTCAGGTCAGTTAATTGGCGGTTTAATATTTTAAAAAAAATAGATAATGTAAATAATTGCTATTCATACATAATCATAAGACTACACTCTTTAACGGTTAATCTTTCTTCCAATCAGGTTTTGTATACTGATCTATTAATATTGTCATTGATGATTTGCCTGCTTACAAACAGGACTTTGATTTTAGATACGCCCTGTTAAAAATCAAACGCAGTACATGCTTTCTCCGGATTCAACAAGAGACAGGTAAGTGCCAATGTACTTGTGGATTTAACTTTAATGCTATTTCAGGGGCGTGAAAATTATTTTAAAAAAGCTACTGGTAACCTTATTTATAAAGTTAAGACAATACACTTTTCTTTCATAACCAATTTTTAAACCATTTTTTAAACCAATCATTCTAGTTGATTGACCCTTAAGCTTGTTTGGAAAATGATCGATTTATATGCCTGAAGACTCAGGTTCATAACAAATATCTGTTTCTGTTTCTCTTACACATTTTACACATCGTCGCCTTAAGCTTACCAATAATACCGATATGTCGACGGTCTCAAATATTGTACCCTTTACTCATCAAGGTTAGGGTGTTGGATGCATATAGAAGTAATATACAGAAATATATGCAAACTATCATATTCTGTGTGAAAATTAACAAGGTTTTTCGTTTTTGTTTAAATCAGTTTTTCTAAATATTGGTTAGTTTTATTAAGATAAATGATATTTTTGTATGGTGAAGGTGATATGAAGTTTGTTCTGTCAAGTATTTTATCTCATCAAAATAGATATCATCATTTTAAGGTTGAATAATTCATATCACAAAGATAATCTGTACATCGATAAAGGTTGTGCAAGAGTATATTGATTTAAAGTTGGCAGATAGCCAAAGCCCGCGTCTTATTTAAAAAATCAAGGTTATTGTGTAATCTTGTCAATTGAAAACGATACGAATTAGTGACAAATGACATCTACATACGTACTGAAAATAATCAACGATCATTGGTTTTTTTTGTTCTCTTTATTACCAGAAATAAAGTAAATAATACTTATTGACTTAATAAAATTTGTTTTAAGAATTAATAGAATTAAATTTGCCAGAGTGTTTTATAAATAGATTTTTAATCTACAAAATGGATGAGACACAAGTTATATCAAGAGTTAGTGTGTCTTGTGGTTGGTGGAGGCATCCATTTGAATTCATTGCTGTTAACGTACTTGCAGTGTGCATTTAGGTAAAATGACATGTTTGATAACAACCTGTCTTTTATTTTAGTTAAAAGAAAAAGGAAGAGTTTTCTTCCATGAATGCATTGGTAATAATTGAAATAAATTACTGGACTCCATTACTGCCAGCCTTTCATCTGTCTACATATCCAAGAATGTTACTTTCATCAGATTCCTCACTGGGCGTACAATTTCACTCGCTTTGAAGATCTACAGAAAACAAATTTGGGGCATTTTGGTATTTTTGTCAGCTCTATCTCTCAAAACATAAACAGCATATGTACACAATGGAATCTAAAGGTGCTATGTCATCTTACCCGGATAGATCACTCATTGATGAACCACGGATCATCAATGAAATCAACACTGAAAAAATAGCATTACGCAGTGTGGCTTGTCTGAATGATGAAGAAATATGGACGTGCAGCGGCAGCAGCATGAGGCTTTATAACCTGCAGGATCAACTTGTGAAGGTAGTTCAAACCAAGTCAGGGGGTGAGCCAATTGATATATTGGTGACAAGGATTGGAGACCTTCTTTATACTGATTACGATGATAAAACCGTGAACATAGTGAAGAATACACAGATACAGACAGTGATCAGACTACGGGGGTGGAAACCTTTCGGCGTCTGTAGCACCTCATCTGGTGACTTCCTTATTTTAATGAACAGCAATGGTAAACAATCAAAAGTTTCGCGTTACTCTGGTTCAGTAGAGAAACAAAATATTCAATATGGCGACAACAAAAAGCCTCTCTTTTCACCTCATGGTTGCAATAAGTATATAAATGAAAACAGGAATCTAGATATTTGTGTGTCTGATTTTGATGCTAGAGCTGTAGTTGTGGTCAACCAGGCTGGGAGAGTCCGCTTTACCTACACTGGTCATCCCTCTGCAACTAAGGAAATGTTTTATCCTCGTGGCATCACTACGGACAGTGATGGTCGAATCCTGATAGCCGACTGTAACAACCACCGTATCCACATCCTGGATCAGAACGGACACTTCATCCGCTATATTGACAACTGTCTATTAGACCATCCCCAAGGTTTATGTTTGGACTCCAGAGACAACCTCGTTTTAACCGAATGGACAACAGGAAAGCTGAAAAAGATTCAATATTTAATCTAAACAATTCATGTGTGAATGCACTGATGAACTGTGAATACATTCAAGAGCATTTAAAATGGTATAAGAAAATATCCCGAACGTATGCATCTTAAAAGTTTATAGATAATATTTTGGCAATAGCAAATGAAGAATTTGTTAATGACGTATTTTACCAAAAATGCATAAGTTTTTATTTTTTTTTTGCATTTATAAGTACTCTCCATTGTCTGCAAATTTTATGTAATATGCATTTGTTTTACATACATTGTAAATCTGATAGAGCTTTTTTATCTTTAGAATTAATAAAATTTAGAATCAAAGATAAGGTAGGAGCAAAATGCTCTCCTTTTAACATAAACTGAAACACTTGGTTCCTAGCTCTGGTAAGTATTTTTTAATGGAGGTATACCATTTACTATCTACTAGTATGTTGTCTGTTGCTTAACAGTCTATATAATACCATATATATATCGATATATGTCTAAATTGTTTTGAAGATCAAAAAATGCAATCCATGTGAAGATTAAAATTTTGCGCACAACACTTTATCATATACATATGTCCTGATATAATGTTTAATTATTTGTGTCCTCATTACACTAATCATAATATCCTTCTTCCATATGACTTTCTTTAATACATTTATCGGCCTTTGAATTGTGTTGATGGGTTTTTAACATTCATTGCTTGTTTCTCTGTTATATAAATTCTTAAAATTCGCTAACCATTACTGTAAATTCCTTATATTACGCGAGTACTTAATTTCGCGATCCCGCTGTTTTGTATCAAATCACGAGAATATAAAATCGCGAACGCGGAACATTTGTCCATATTTCTTATCGTTACAAACTCTCAGAAAAAAATGGCGAGGTTTTAAAATCCGCGATGGGTATTTCTCGCGATTTTACGCGGATATAAATTCCTCGCGTTTAATTAGGAATTTACAGTATTCCAAACCCTCCTTTTTTTGTTAGAATATTTATAATCATTGTTGATTAATACCCTTATGGGTATGCTGTGATTTTTTTTTTTGCTTTGTTTTTTGTTCCAAAAGTCTTTGGAGTTTCTAGAGTCTGAATACCATTAGCAACAATTTTTTTTATAGCCACGGTCAGTGCGTATAAGAGATTTACTAGCATGCAATATATATCTCGCTTTGATGTATTCCCGTCTTTAAATAATATTTGACTAGCTGTTTCATTAGAAATATGTTTGTAATCTTAAAAAATGTTATTAAGGAACTGTATATGATATGAGTTAAATAATTTTTTAAAGTGAGAAATATAGAGCGCATGCTTGAACAAGGACATTTTTTTTGTCGCTTATTAGTCTTGGCTAGATACGTTTCTGATTAAAAATATTTTGTTTGTTCAAGCATGCGCTCTATGTTTTCTGAAAGAAAAGCTGCTTGAAAACAAGTTGTTTTATGCCAAAAATGGCGGCAAAAGGTTGTTTTTACGATGTCATATTTATAAATTGTGGGCACTTGAATCAAAATGAACATTATGTATAAACATCACATATATATATCTGTACAAAGAAAACAAAGATTTCAGTAAATGATGATGTTCATTTTAGGGGGCCATTTTACCATATAAGTTCCGAATGAAAATGAAGAGTATTTGTTAAACACAGTGATGTTCTTGCGTGGATTCAGATATCTTAAGAGGGAGGAGGGTTCTACAGATATTATGTTTTCGGAGGATGTTAGGGTGGTACTATGTATTATTTCTGGTAATTTTGCATGTAATATGAGTGTTTTCAGATAGTGAAAGGGTAAGGTAGTGCGTCCTCCTAAGGGTCATAATTCAAACGACATTTTGCAGAGTATAAGATCAACATACATAGAGATTTTACTACGTCATTATCACAAAGCCGATAACTTGTACAGCGAATCGTAAAAAAAAAACTCGGCCTATTCTGGGAGTGCAAAAAAGCACAAAACAAGATTATTTGGATTCTAAATAATGATATAACCTTACAAATTGATAAACAAGGAGCTCACCATTTAAAGAATTTCAAGTTTTATTCAAAAATAAAGACATCGGAAATGGAAACATAAATTTTAGGCGATAACTGGTACAGTTCCCGTAAAAAATATGCATAATGTTTTCGCACAAATAAAGGTTCATAACATATATTTTCACGTAACGTAAAAAATATCAACCTGTTTTAAATGACAATTTTCAAAGGATACCATGGAAAAAGAAATTAACAAAATTAATATAAACTTGTTTCAAATGTCTAACTATTATATTTTGTGTCTATAACCGTTTCACGCAATATATTTGCATTATTTCCCGTAGTGTTTGAAATAATATTTCAATCCCTTTTTTGTATAATTCAAGCTTAGCCGCCAGTGTGAAAGTCATTGGAGCCATGAAATAAATACATAAGTATTAATAGCTTTGTACACACATGTATACATGTATTCAAACTTTTGTAACAAAATTTACGTTTAATTATTATTAAATAATAGTGACTGTGGATGGAAATGATTCTTATCAAATCTTAACCACTGATAGTCTTTACAATTGGTTGGCAGCATTTTGATCTGATCTTCTAATTATATGTATCAGTCTCATTTTATAAATTTATTTTTTTAGGAGCATAGTTGGTTAAGATAACCAAAACCTCCACCTGTATCTAAATACCAAATATCCTGTTTTTTCGCGTGTCACAAAATTTGCGAAAATGGGGAAAATTTGATTCTTGAATTTTTTTTGGACATGTCTTGATTTGACACGTAGCAAATCTTCCCTTTTTCTCTTCTGTGCACAGAGAAGATGAGTTGATTAGGCGTGTAAAATGCCTATACACGTAGAAATAAAGTACTAAAAATATGACATTATAATAAATATTAATATTTAAAAAAATATATTCAGAACAATATATATTTAACGTATCATCGATTTTTAACCTTTAAATATGTTCAATACTTGGAATATAGAGACTTACGCAAGTAAGTATACGCAAGTCATTGTTTAGAACTTTAAGGCCTTTTCTTTAATGGGGAATGGGGAAAATTGTAGCATTTTTGATTGGCGCCGATAATTTTTTGCGATTTAAAAAGTTTCTTATTGAAAATAACACAGAACATAATTTCTGCGTATTCAATTATTTGCGATTCAAAATACATCTCGAAAAAAGCGAAAATAAGAGAATCGCAAAAATTACAGGATATACGGTATAATTGTGATCATACACTGTGACTCCCCTCTCTTTTGTTGCTCCTTCCTTGCACTTACTCCCCTGATTTAATAGCAATTTGAAAATATTCATATGGTTATGGAAATTATTTGTGCATGATCGTATTTTATTCATCAACCTAAATTATTACATGCATGCATTTCATTTAATAATACAAATCACGTATAAATTATCTAAAAATAAAACCAATTTTCTAAATCATAAAAAAATATTTCTTATTTAAACTTTTTTCCGAATACATGATTATTAACAAAAAAGGAAATGTAGTTCTATATATCAAAAAGTATGACTGTACAGCTTTTTTCTACTACATACACACCAAATCTTTCTATACGAATACACACAACGAACATTAGATTTAAGACAATGTGTATATAATCTTATAAGTAATTTCCCAAGCTGTCATCGCTCCTCTTATTCTATTTCTTGTGGTTTCCTTCTTTTAACAATGTTTAAAAATATCAGTAAAAATGGCTAATTATTTTTTTTATATAGTGTAGTAGAAAAAAATAATGTATATTGAGCAGATTGAACAAGACAAAACACGAATTCCGAAAAGGTCATTTTAGCACCTTTTCCTATTATTTCGGTTATCCCCATTTTCGAACGAAAGTACCTAAAATAGCTAGAGCTCATGTACAGGTACCTGTCGCAATGTGATTTTCAAAACCGAGGTTCTAATTTTATAATGGTGTTTAAAGGGACATGGTCACGATTTTGGTCAAATTCTATTATTATTTTTTTATTATTTACAATGCTTTAAAAATGCATTTCTAATGATCAAATAAAATTTGAGAGTCATTCGTACAGTAATAAGCAAGATACAGGGCTCACAATTCTTTGTCATGTAATAAAGGCTCGTGCCTTATTTTTTGTTTCCATAGGTTCAATATACCAGTAAAAGTCTTTTTCCAACTTATTTGTCTATTTTTTAAATTTATTTTAAGCAGTTCCGAACGCTTAACACATTTGTTTTAGGTTTAAAACAGAAATTTTACTTCAATGTTCAAAATGTAAACAAAGGGTATGTTTACATAGCAAAGAATTTCAAGCTCTGTAACTCGCTTAAAACTCAACAATTGACACTCACATTTCGGTTGCATATTAAAAGTGCCTTTCTGGAGTTTTGTAAATATAAAATCGTAAAAAATAATTTTTGACCAAAATTGTGACCATGTCCCTTAAAAACCACTAATTTGTCATGAATGTGGGGAACATGCATCGAGAAATGAATATCAAGAAATCGTTGTATAAATCAGTTAATATTCTGAACCGTAATAACTTCCAGCAAAGATGAATGAATGTAAATATAAATGGAGAATGGTGTTAGTAAAGTGATCTATTTATATTGGATGTGCTTATACAGAGACTTAAACGAGATAACTTGAAATAAATTACAGCAGATTTGATACATGCAAAATTAAACTTTCTTTTTGTATCATGCTTGAAGTGAAAAAAGTTATATTACTTTGTGGAATCATTCCTGCAAATGCAAAATCAAAAGACCTACGTGTCACCACTAAGCTCATGACAATTTCAATGATGCCTTTTCAAATAATATATGTGCCTTTATACATGATTGTAATAGAATAGTCACTAATTGAAATATTTGTTCTAATTTTCATAACAAAGACCACGTTTCACTAAATTTATTTCAACGTAAAAATGTATTACAATATTCGTAGAACATAATGTTAGTCGCATGATATCTTTG
Organism: Magallana gigas; assembly: GCF_963853765.1. Classification (NCBI taxonomy): domain Eukaryota; kingdom Metazoa; phylum Mollusca; class Bivalvia; order Ostreida; family Ostreidae; genus Magallana; species Magallana gigas. Next base: position 49,530,785 of record NC_088861.1, read on the forward strand.
GTTTAAAGTGGTTCAAATAGTCAGTTATCCATTTTTTATTGCATACTATCTATTTTCTGGATATACCAAACAAAATCTGACGATTTTGATAATTCTGTGCGAGTCAATTAAAATTATTTTAACATAGTATTTTTGAAATTTGCGTTTTAATATACATTGTATCTGAACTAAATATTGTATAACATTGAAAATGCTTGATATTTGCAAAAGCGGTATAATGGAAGCGAAGTCACATATTAAGTGCGCTATATACTTCTTCATCTTTATACTTGATTTACTGTGGTCCGTTCTTCACCTTATCCTTTAATATTCGAAGTCAAAAATTATCATACGATTTTCATATTACATTTCTCTTGATTTGACATGTCTTGATTTGACACGTAGCAAATCTTCCCTTTTTCTCTTCTGTGCACAGAGAAGATGAGTTGATTAGGCGTGTAAAATGCCTATACACGTAGAAATAAAGTACTAAAAATATGACATTATAATAAATATTAATATTTAAAAAAATATATTCAAAACAATATATGTTTAACGTATCATCGATTTTTAACCTTTAAATATGTTCAATACTTGGAATATAGAGACTTACGCAAGGAAGTATACACAAGTCATTGTTTAGAACTTTAAGGCCTTTTCTTGTATAGAGTAGGTGTGTGCCCCATGTTTTTCTCATAGTCAAAATAATGTCTGAAGGAAAACTCAATGATTCCAACCAACAAAAACGTGAAAAAAACGTGAAAAAACAGTATTTTAGGTTTATATATTGTCGAAGCCCCCCCCCTCCCCTCCCCTTCTCCCCCCCCCCAACCTCCCTACCTCAGTTTCGACGCCTATTACTGCGGTTTTTATGTTGTGGGTTCGACACACTCAAAATTTAAGGCAATATATATTTTTTTTCTTCTCCCTTGCTAGATTTATAAAAAAAACCTAAATAAAATTAGAAACTGTGCTTTTACAAACTATTTTATATATTTGGGTAGATTTGGTTGAAGAAATAAATTAAAATTGTATTTTACGACTAAATAGAATGAACCTTTGCGCAATTGTATCCCCCAGTCTTTTTTATATTTTAAAATTATCATCACACTTCTACATAATCTGAATTCGCTATATGCTTAATATTTAAAAATGGTTGACCATATCTAGAAAACGGAATTTTGGCGTAACGATAATGCATTATTGGGTCCTAACAGCTATTGATCATATTCACTGTAGTCTGTCTCAAGATTATAGTTGGAGTAAAATGTAGTACAGTGAACTATATTTAAATTCATTGAGATCTTATCAGTAGGTATTCGGTGTAAATCTACCTTCAAACAGTTATATATTTACATGTTTTAATGTTTCTTTTCCTGACATGTCATTACTACATCTCTGTTGTCGATAAAAAAAACCATGCCTGTCAAAAAAGGAAAAGAATAGTTTTAATACATCTAAAAGTTCATAAAATTTAATGCAATTTGCAGAAAACTATATGCTAGTGTATGAAAATCTACTTTTGACCCGAAGTGATTAATAAGTAGCAGATAACTCGTCTTAACAGATTGCTGAATTCTGGAGTTTAAATTCTGTTAAAATTCATCTACAGTACATGTTTTCAAAACTCAATAAAATTTAATTAGTGAGATGTTGAAAAAGAGCTAGGAATGAAATGAAACCTGAAATGTTGGAATTTCTGTGTAAAAAAATTCAACACTAATTAATAGACATTAATTAGCTATGAAACAGGAAATTGACTTAAATATTAGATATATTTAGCAAAATTGTTAATTTTAATTCTATGACAAAGACAGAGACTGGAAAAATGGTTCCAGAAGAGTCTTCAAAAATGAACTTAGAGCTGTAATTACGATGGTCACTGATTAATGGCTAGTAATTAAGATATAAGGTTCTGAAGCATTGGGGACACCTGTTGTAAAAGGAAGTAGAGTAGTCTAACATCTAAAACATCAGCAAAATAGGCAAAATTACTTTAAAATGAAACAAAAACTATTAAAAAATAAATTCCAAAGAAAATTCTGGAAATAAAAAAAAAATACAACTCTACGATAAAAAGTCTAAAGACACTTATAGTAAGTCACCAACAGATCCAAAGTTAAACAGGAAGTAGCTAAGTGTGAAAGGGGGGTGTTATCATGGGTAGGTGGGGTGGGGTGTAGTTAGCATGTATGAAATGTTAGCTATATTACACCTATCATGTGAATTTTGTATTAAATTTAATGATTGCTAAGTTTTAATAATGTGCACGGAATATATGGTAATGTGTGAATGATGAGAGTGTATAAAATGTCACATTATTACTTATTAGGTTAGTTACTGACTCACTACGGAAATATATTGGGTTGATCAATCTCATAGATGGCGAGGCGAAGCCGAGCCGTCTATGAGATTGATCAACCCAATATATTTTCGTAGTGAGTCAGTAACTAACCTAATAAGTGTTTTGTTTTCCCGAGGACTATCAAGAGACATATTTATTCACAAATAGCGATGATCTACGTAAAGCCATGTACAAAATGCCTAACATCTCGTCCAATTTAACCCATTTAAACTCTTCAAAATTTTCAATCTCACCTTTCAAATATTCTTTAAAAATCCTTGCTTCACCCATGTTTACTTACAATGTTTTGTTGCTTTCCAATTTCAAATGTTTCCTCCCTTTCCTCTGCAGAGATTTGAGCAAATTTCGACGCTGCCATTTTGTTCTGCTCCAGACAAAACAATGTGACGTCAATATTCTAAGGGCAACTACTCTAATTTTAAAGAATTTCAAAGGGCAACTACTCCAAATACTTAAGAACGGTTTATGTATTAAATACTATGAAATGTCGAAATGAGTAAGCGAAGCGTCGACCAATGACGGCCATATTGCCTTATATTATTTCTCACAGAACAAAAATAGAGATATATGAGACAATCACGTGCTATGTTTAAACCAATGAAAATGTGACATTTCAGTCCAAGGGAAAACAAGTCCTTTTATGAGGTGCTCTGTTCATGTAAATATGTTATATTTTTCATTGTTTATCTTATTAAAATGTTTGCAAAAAAATTATCTTGATTGTCTTACCTGTCTGATGTACACAAGAAAGAGGACTGAGACGATTGATAGAAATACGGGTATACATGTGTCAAATTTCACCGTTGTTGACAGGACAGCATCCCGCATTGTTTTTCCGTCATTGTTGATCTTTAAAAAGGGAAACAACCCCTGAAATCAGAAAAAATGCAGTTTACATAAAAGTTACATGTTTCTCTTAGGGTCTCACACAAGGAATTAATTTCACTATTTGTTACTATATAGCTTTAATTCAGTTAATTTATTAACTATACTCTCAGCATATAATTCATGAAAGATAAATTATAGTTAAATGCTGCAAGAAAAATTTTAGATCAGAAAAATAACGCCTCATGCGGGTTCTAAGAGATATATTTGAGAGTAAACATACCTACCCCCAAGTACACATGGGTTTTACGTGTTGACAAACAGGCTCAGCACCATCCAGGAAGTTGCATTTTGCGCATCTAAAAAAAATTGTTCCATTGAAATTATTTAGACAATTCCAATAAAGTAATAATTACCATAGCCAATGAGTCCAAAACCAATACTATAGGCCTAAAGTAAGGTGCCAGAAAAAGGAAGAAAGAAAAGAAATTGTCTCTATGTATATGGAACTACAATTACTAAGTTCAGTTTGATTGGCTATTTCCTTGCGTAAGACCTTAAGACCTGGAAGAGTACGGTTGATTCGAGCTATATAGAGCTTTGCACGTCAGCACAGAGTGTGCTATGTGTTGCTTACTGTGCTAAAGCCCTGCACGTTAGTGGAGTGTGTGTGATATTGGACTGAATGTGCTGTTTTTCCGCACGTTATCCTCAATTTTTTGTCAGTAAAATCTAAGTCCATTCTGGATCGTTCGTATTTTATTACGTTGTCATCTTGGAAGAAGGATATTTGGTTTACATTGAAATATAATGTACCTTAATTTCATCAAATTAAAAGCAATTCGTTGAACTTTTGTTTTGATCTGGAGTTTTAATCAGCGTATGATTGAGGGGGTGTAACGAATGGAGCTTTCCCTTGAATTTACCATACAAAGAATTTTTAATTACAATTTGCAATTCACAATACAAATCATATACAAGAAACATTTGCAAACGTAAGGTAATGTTTCAGTAAAAAAATCGAGTGAAATCCTACCGGGCCACCTACAACTTCACTTAAAAATATACACTCGTGAATTTATGCTCGAATTGTTATGTTGAACCAATCCCCGAAATCATTTTAGTTCTAGGTCGTCATGAAAATGAATGGAAGGGATAATTTCCAAAAGCTGCTATACATAAGGAACACTAAACAATATTGGTCAAACTATGTGTTTTTCGTCATGGTAATAATAAATATAGACTCCCCTCCTAAAAAAAAGATAAACAAAAACAAACAACTCACACACAAAACAACAAACAAACAGACACAAATAAATTAAAAAAAAAAAAGAAGAAAAATAAAACATCGAATATTTTAATGTCTTGTGAAATCGCCTATATTTCCCTTGAATCGGTTCCGTTCTGTAATGGATAGCGATTTCCTTTTCACACACTACATGACTTCCTATAATATCATGATGTCTCAACTGACTTCGTAACTTATATTATTCGAACCCTAATTATTTTCTTCAAACAGGCTATTTTATTTTCCTTAAATGTAATTTAATTTAAAATGAAGATTTGCTAAACACATACAGAATTGTATTTGATAACTTATGATTGACGATACACAATGTATTTTTTCCTTGTCAACATATTCTGAGCAACACTCTTTGCACAGTATAAACACGTGTGGATTAAAGAGAGAGAGAGAGAGAGAGCGGAGAATGTTACCGATGTGTTTACTTAGAATAGTAACTCCCCACCGTTTGAACTACTCTTTGGGCTTATGTGTAATACTGTGGAATCATTTAATTTCGTGGGAGCCAATTTTCGTGGATTGCTGATTTTTTGCTTATTTGTGGGGATGTAACTTCGTGGATGTGTCAGTTTTCAGTTTGAGTAGGTTAACTAAATCTTTTATAATTAGTTTTCGTTGAAGATGTAAATTCGTGGGCAAGGGGTACCCACGAATACCACGAAAATTGGGCCACCACGAATTCTAATGCTTCCACTGTAAAAGTTGGCTTAAAAGTCTTGAAATTATAATAATTTAGCTTCAATTTGGAACTTTCCAAAATGTTAATTTCCTATTCATATTATAAAAAGTTTTTTGCTCAAAGCAAGCAGCTGAATAATGGCCATGAAAATAAGCAACTATTGAAACTAGGAAACTAAAGAGGGACACACATTGTCGGCAATTGTTTGATAATTAAAAAAAAATAGAACGTAATTTCTTTTTGAGCAAACCCCAAACAGACTGTTTCTTAGAACATGAAAAATGATTAGAACTATTAATTTACGTCCATGTATTCAATAGTGGAATGTAATAAAAATCAAACGGATATGTTCTTATATTTCTGCAGGCCTTAAGTCTGCAAATCAATAATATTTGTACTATTATCTTAAATGATAATCGATATAAGAAACTGTACTTTTGTCTACTTGGAAGACTTTCTTTATACCTAAAACCCAATAATCCAGGATCTTTTGGAGGTTCTAGGGGACCCTTACAGACAATATTCATACGCTCTACACTCTAGAACCTTCTGAATTTAAATCCTGCACTGCATTTTACGAATAATCATCTGATTTATAACTAAGTTTGAAAACGACAAACTAAATTTACCTTATTTGTGTTTTTTACAACAGATTGTATATACATGTATTAGAAACAAAATGATAATCTCAGGGCAGAAATACAAAAAAAATATCGGAGAAATATGGGAGAAATTATAATGTAGAAAGATCCAACAGACTGATCACTTTCTACACGACCCGTTCGAAAATTGGGATGGTAATATTTTATTTCTATTTTTTTTTTATCTTTTTTTTTTCTAAGGCTAATTGATATATTAATAAAATTACTTGCAAGAAATCTGAACAAAAATTTGTAGGCTAGAATTAAGAAACTCGACCTCAATAATACAGTGCATGAGTTTGGTTAGGGACGCAATTATGTTTAAACATATGAATGAGCATGGGTATGAGGAGTGCAAATGTTTTTAAAGATGAAATTAAAATATTTCTAAGGTTGCATTTTTTTTTGGGGGGGGGGGTATTTGGACTGTGACTGAAAAAAAAGAAAATAGTTGCAAAAACATATAAAAAAGACTATTTCGGAAGAACTAGTATTGCTTTTTCTCACACAAGTAAAATAAAATAAGGTAGGAAGGTAGATAACTTTAACCTATAAAATTAGCACCAAAAAAGCTGATCATTTTACTGGATTAAATGATATGTTTAAGAACAAAAAATACAAGATATTTATGTCCTCGTTTAACATGTAACGTGTCCTTTTTTGAGATGATATGACTTCAGCGATAATTAGTTAAACCATTATTTACCTACTCTTTTGTGTCCTCAAGTAAGTTGATTTCTAGAATCTATAGAACTTTATATGTTAGGAGATGTAATTAAACTCTACAAAAACATCGTTGTTGTTGAACTACACTTCATTATGTGTACAAATAAAATGATTAGGAATTTTTGGACGACATGGTTGTGGCGTTCAGACAGCTATTGGTTCAAATATCTGATAGGTGTTAATTCGATAGTTTATTTGTAAAGTCACCGAAATCTTATCAGTATAAATTGAGTGTAAATTTATCTTCCAAAGCGTTTATTTAACAGCATTTAGAGACCACTAAACAAAGCACTCCAAAGTCAATATGACATGGTTTTGATGTGGATTGCCCTTCGTAGCAAAACCCTTCATCATAAGATAAATGACCAATTCGGCATCAAACTGTACATCAAGGTAAAAATTTACGTTAGATATGCATAAGAAACAGTTGTCAATTTATCTGTTTGATATTCATCAATGATTAATATAAAACGACGATTTTGTTCAGGCCTTGGGAATAGCTGTATTGATTTCGACAGGAGGAACATGACCATGAATATCGTTATATAAGGAAGAACCATGCCTTGTTCTGTTTACATAAGATAAAAAGAAGCGCTTTCGGAAAAAGAGGACATCACGTGATATCACATAAGTGACGATGGCTACATTGTTTTAGACAAAGGAAATCTAGCTTTACACACCAGGTTGAACTAGGGTTTGTATTTTCATACACATTTTAACTTTAACAAGAAATGCAGTATAAAAATGTTAACTCGTGCTTTATTATATCCCGAGACAGGATTAATTGTTTAAACTCAATACTTACAAAGCATTGTGAATGTAGGTCAGTGACGTGGCTAAAAAAAACGTGGTTTCAGTGAGCCGATAGATGGAATGGGGTTTCTAGAAACCGTTTTTCAAAGTAAATATCAAACGAAGCTTTACATCAGCCAAAATTACGGCGTAATTATTTTGGGGGAAGGGTTGTGGAAAGGAAATCTTTTAAGGGAACTTTTTGTATATATATATATATATATATACGTGCAAAATGTTCAAACCATGTTTTTTCATAAAAATGTTTCTGATTGAAATTCCTCTGAATATTAAAAAAGAGATTACAAAATATCAGTTTAAGATCACTCACATGAGCTATTTTTATTTTTATCAGGTTTTAAAATATTTCTCTACTTTTCAGTCGGTTGTAGAGAGGACATTAATGAAAAAACACTTAATAAATATTATCTGACTTTTAGCCTATCCATCTACGAGACCAAACTGCGTTTTGATATATAAAATAACATAAATATTATTTAATTTGCCCACTTCAGTTATTCTATCTTAATCCATGCATTATACCGAGCACGAGTAATCTGGGTCATCATAACACCCATTGCTCTTTAAAGTGCATAAACTATGCACTATTCAAACTACTGTTCAGATAAGCCATTTTTCTATTAAAGAATCATAACTAATACCAAATGTAAAAGAGGGAAATTAACGTATCCGACCTATTTTAGGACCTATTCTTTCTTACCATGAATATCTATGAATCAAATACTCTGATATTAATTCGAAGCAATGTTGAAAAAAATATTGTTAACTAAGCTGTAAATAATTAATGAAGATTGCATTAAGGTTTATGGGAACAAACAATTTTTTTTCAAAAAAAAATAGTTAGTAGAAAGAATATCATTGAATGCTTCGGTGGAAAGCTTTAATCATAAGGAATACCAAAAACTATTGGAAATAAATTTGACATCAAATACATTTTTTTTAGAATTAATTTTTTTATTAAAACCAGTGACGCAACTCTTCACGAAAATGAAAAGGTCATTTATAACGACACATTCCTCTCTTACATATTGAAAATTATGTCCAAGTATAAAGAGTATTACGTCCATACACATCTGTTATGCATCCAGTTTCTGTGAATTTGTGCTATTATGGATCGGATACCTAAGACTCAAAGTTAGAAAATTAGAAAATAGGTTTTCTCTAAAGACAACTTACCAGGGGATTTTTTTAATAGAATAATTACTCCAAACAAGAACATTTTAATGCATTCTACCATTTAAAATAGTGCTCTGAAAATGTTGTTTATCAAATTTAAACATCTTGAATTTGAAAGGAATCTTCGTTAACACATTCATCATAAAATGATTCAATATTTGAAATATGTCTCACACGCATGCACCTAAAATATGAATACCAGCTCCCTAGCCCCCAATTTCCTGACCATCTACATTATGTATGAATAACAACTTCCTATCTCCCAACCCACCCCACACATATCTCATTAATACCTTGATTGATATTGGGGGCAAGTTTACCCCGATTAGTTTTAACTTAAAACGCAGAAATCTTAATTGGACCTGCATATTTACACATTTTTTATCTACGCATAATTGTTTTTTAAAAATCTCTAAATCATTGATATTATTTGATTGCTATATGTACAAAAATCATTCAAAATCATTTCAATGCTGATCTACATTAAATTCATTGTGATATCACGTTGTTAAATTTTTGTTAGCTATATACACTAGTAGACACTGCACATGGTGATACACATGTATACCATATTATAAGACACCCCATGTTAAAACAAAGCATATCTAAAGTACTAAGCCTGTTAAGCAGTCAAAATCCTTCTTAAAACCTACTTATATCACAACTAAAACAACGTAAAAGTTTAACTTGTTTGGTAAAAGACAAAGATGGTCATATATGTGTTCAAAATCAGCATCTCAATATATTAATATTCATCTGTTAATATTTTGATAATACAAATGTGCATAATTAAGTATATAAGTTTAGTTTCTGTATTGTTTCATGAAAAGAAAAAATATTACTCCAATCAAAAGAACTAATCTAACGTAAACAAAAATATCTATATGTAGATGAACTACCTTCAAGGTACCATTATGATTAAATCAATGATATGCATACATGATTTTCAGAGTTATAACTGGACCATACAGAGAGGACTTGACCATGAACACTCGACACAGCGCCCAGGATGTGGTGCGTTGTGATGTGTGTGATACTCCTTTCCCTCCACTTTACTGTGACTTCTGTCAGACCAATCTCTGCAAAGCTTGTGTTGGGGAACACATGCTGGATTTATCCAAAACACATCAGGTGGTACCGTTCCAAGACCGAGGATCTACTCTAAATTATCCCATTTGCCCAAAACATTCCCCCAAGCAATGTGAACTTACCTGTGAACAGTGTGACATTCCTATTTGTACCCACTGTGTTTCCTCTGAAAGTCACAAAAATCATAAATTAGTAGACGTTTTTACCAACTATGAAAAGAAAAAAGAGGATTTACAAAATGATTTGCATAAATGTCAGAAATACCTGTCTCCTAAATATCAAGAAATTGCAAAACACATCGCATTTCATAAGGCTGATCTGAGAAAAAACTCCGAGAAATTGACAACAGACATCAACAAACATGGAGAGGTTTTGCATAGAGAAGTAGACACCATTATACAGAAACTGAAATCCGATCTTGATGAAATGGACTCCAAAATCCTGGCTGTTTTAAATAAACAAGAAGATCAAATCACACACACCATTTCTAAAATCACACAGAGCATTGCTGATCTAAAGAAGTTACTGGACTCCAATGATATCAGCCTTGTCTCTGCCTACAAATCGAAGATTGATGAATTTATAAAATTGCCACCTAAACTCGCAGTTTCTCTACCAAACTTCACCCCTCAAAAAATTAACCCAGAACAACATTACCAGGAGTTTGGCTCCCTGTCAGCATTCTCCATTACAACAGAGGAACATGGCTACACCATGGAAACCTCAGAAGCTGGATCCTCTCCTCTCAAACCACTGCTTGATGAGCCACGGATCATCTTCATTATAGTGACAAAATATACATACTTAAACAGTGTTACTTGTCACAGTGATGAAGAAATCTGGACGTGTGGTGATTTTGATATGATCATGGGTTTCTACAACCTCCAGGGAGAACTAGTGAAGTCAGTCCAAACGAAATCAGGTATGGATCCACGGGACATAGCAGTGACAAGGAGTGGGGATCTAGTTTATACTGATTACAATGACAGAACTGTGAACATAGTGAAGAATACACAGATACAAATATTAATTAAACAACGGGGGTGGAAACCACGCAATGTCTGCATTTCCTCCTCCGGTGACCTTCTGGTTGTCATTGACAATGATGATGGTAAGCAAACAAAAGTTGTGCGCTACTCTGACTCCACAGAGAAACAAAGTAT